>NC_064864.1:8884912-9224495 GCF_024139225.1 Suncus etruscus
GCAAATTTAGTGTAAAAGCCATTATACTTTTCTACATTTAAAAATACTTTTTTGGGGTAGTTTTTAGTCCACGCCTAGTGGAGTTACTCCTGCCTCTGCACTCAGAAAGCACTACTGGGGGCAGGAGTGATATCACAGCTGTAGGACCTTTGCTTGCATGTTGCTGACCTGAGACAGACAAGGGTTTGATTCCCCATATTCTGTATGGTCCCCCAAGCCTGCCAGGAACATTTGCCTTACCTGCTATGTTATTACTCCGGCCTCCTAAAAATACGTCTTTTGGAGGTGCTACGCATGGCAGCACTCTCTGGCTCTGAGCTCAAGGGATCATTTCTGGTGGGGCTAAGAGGACTATATATATATATATATATATATATATATATATATATATATATATATATATATATATATGATGTCTAGTATTGAATCCTGGTTCACTCTATCTGTTGTACTGTAGCTCCAAACCCCCTAAAATAATTTTGAAAGAAACACAGTTACTGAAAATCACTGACTTATAACTATAAACAATAGGTTATATACTAAAATGAATCCTAAATATGTCACCCTGTCAGTTATGTAATTATGATATTATATCCTCAAGAGGCTTTTGTATAGAAATGCATTTCAAAGCCTAAAGTCAGCTATAGTTTTACTCACATTGAATTTGTACTTAATATACATGGAAGACTTTAAAGTAAAACTAGAAACTATTGTCTGAATGATAATTTGGATCGAAGTTTAGATGTTTGACAAGTATTTCAGATTTTTCTGGAACTGTCCATTCAAGATTATGCTCAAATTATATCCAGGGTTATACTTTGTTTTGTACCCAAAGTAGCATGAGGTGACTCATTTTTGTCAAAAAGGGAGCTGTTTATAAAATATATAGATTTCAATTCAGGTGATATTGGTTCTAATAATTATTTATTTCTCAATCAGAGATGACCTTCTGCTGACCAGGATTTTATCAGTTCTGCTCACATTTAAAGGAATTCATAGGAATAGACTTAGAAATTGGCTCCATCTCAGCTGCCAGATCTATCACTTGTCTTTTGACAGAACAAAAGACACCTATTTTTATCACCTTTTGAAATGAGTAAATGGACTTGAAAAGAAAGGGGTATAAAGAGTGAATAAGCCTCAATAAAATTGAAATAAAGGGAGGAAATTCAAGACTTTCTAGCCTTTGGAAGCCAATGACACAGACACTTCTATATAGCACAGGCATTTGTTTCAATGTGGACATACCATAAAAACGTTGAATCTTCTACAACATGAGCAGCATTGATCTGAATGACATATTACTTTGTAAGAAGATAACTATAGGGTTGGATTTGCTATAATAAATTTTCTTATGTAGAGTATTAGAAGCATTAATAAAGCAGTCAAGCAATAACAAAAAAGATATGGGTCTGGGCTAATAATTTCCATTTCTGGTAATATAAAGAATGAACTTTTGGGCTAGATGTAATCTTCTATAAAAGCTGCTGCTGATTAGCTATATGGCCTTAACTATATATATTTGGTCCTAAATTATATATCAATATATTGGTTTAATCCACACATAAATATTTTAAGGAGTAGAACTACTATAGAGGCCTTTTGCTAGGTTCTTTACCAAGATTTTCCAGCTTCCAATTTTATCTTATATAGATCTCAAATGTAATCAATCACTGGCCAAGAAGGTGGAGGGACTCAAATATGGGAGGATTTTTTAACTCTATAATTATTTTTATTTAAACAATGTGATTACAAATATGATTATAGTTGTATGATTACAGTCATGTAAAGAACACCCCCCTTCACCAGTGCAACATTCCCACCACCAATTTCCCAGATCTCCCTCCTCCCCACACTTGTACTCGAGACAGGCTTTCCAATTCCCCCATTCATTTACTTTGTTATAATAGTTTTCAGTGTAGTCATCTCTCCAACTGCATTCATCACTCTATGTGATGAGCTTCATGTCATGAGCTGCACCTACCAGCCCTCATCTCTCTTGTCTCTGAGATACTGTTAAAAATGTCTCTCATTTTTCTTAAAACCCATAGATGAGTGAAACCATTTTGTGCCTTTCTCTCTCCCTCTGACTTACTTCACTCAGCATAATAGATTCCATGTACATCCAAGTATAGGAAAATTTTATGACTTCATCTCTCCTGACGGCTGCATAGTATTCCATTGTGTATATATACCACAGTTTCTTTAGCCACTCATCTGTTGAAGGGCATCTTGGTTGTTTCCAGAGTCTGGCTATTGTAAATAGTGCTGCAATGAATATAGGTGTAAGGAAGGGATTTTTGTATTGTATTTTTGTGTCCCTCGGGTATATTCCTAGGAGTGGTATAGCTGGATTGTATGGAAGCTCAATTTCCAGTTTGTGAAAGAATCTCCATATCACTTTCCATAAAGATTGTACTAGACGGCATTCCCACCAGCAGTGAAAAAGAGTTCCTTTCTCTCCACATCCCCGCCAGCACTGCTTGTTTTCCATTTTTGTGATGTGTGCCAATCTCAGTGGAGTGAGGTGGTACCTCATAGTAGTTTTGATTTGCATCTCCCTGACGATTAGTGATGTTGAGCATCTTTTCATGTGCCTTTTGTTCATTTGCCTTTCTTCGTTTTCAAAGTGTCTATTCATTTCTTCTCCCAATTTTTTGATGGGGTTAGTTGTTTTTTTCTTGTATAGTTCTGTCAGTACCTTGTAAATTTTAGATATTAGTTTTATACACTAATAATGATAGGGAAGAAATGGACATTAAGAGAACAATCCCATTCACATTAGTGCCACACAAACTCAAATATCTTGGAGTCAACCTGATTAAAGATGTGAAGGATCTATACAAAGAAAACTATAAAACACTGCTCCAAGAAATAAGAGAGGACATGTGGAAATGGAAACACATACCCTGCTCATGGATTGGCAGGATCAACATCATTAAAATGGCAATACTTCCAAAAGCATTGTACAGATTTAACGTGATTCCTCTAAAAATACCCATGACATTCTTCAAAGAAGTGGATCAAACACTTCTGAAATTTATTTGGAACAATAAACAACCTCGAATAGCTAAAGCACTCCTTGGGAAAAGGAATATGGGAGGCATTACTTTCCCCAATTTTAAGCTGTATTACAAAGCAATAGTTATAAAAACAGCATGATATTGGAATAAAGACAGACCCTCAGATCAGTGGAATAGGCGTGAGTACTCAGAGAATGTTCCTCAGACATATAACCACCTAGTTTTTGATAAAGGAGCAAGAAATCCTAAATGGAGCAAGGAAAGCCTATTCAACAAGTGGTGTTGGCACAACTGGTTAGCCACTTGCAAAAAAGTGAACTCAGACCCCCAGCTAACACCATGTACAAAGGTAAAAATCCAAATGGATTAAAGACCTTGATATCAGATCTGAAACTATAAGGTATATAGAACAACATGTAGGTGAAACACTCCAGGACATTGAGACTAAAGGCATCTTTCAGGAGGAGACAGCACTTTCCAATCAAGTGGAAGCAGAGATAAACAGATGGGACTATATTAAGCTGAGAAGCTTTTGCATCTCAAAGGAGATAGTGCCCAGAATACAAAGGCCACCCACTAAGTGGGAGAAATTATTCACCCAATATGGGAGGATTTTTAATGATTAATATATAGACATTTAAAAAATTATTTGAAATTTTACTGAGAGACCCAACACCCTCAACTTATTTGAGTCTTACAGTTTTGTATTTTACCAACTTCTCCAGAGCTACCAGTGAATTAAATTTGTTATTTTGAGGAATGATCCCCAAACTCATAGGTTAGTTATTAAATTAATAAATTCATTAACACCTTTACTAATTAGTTCCTTAGTAATCAGATGATAATCTAGGTAGTAGTTAAAGAAAGCTAAAGAACTATTATGCATAGATACTATAAGTAGCAAATGGATTTTATTTTTCAGATCTGGGCATAAATGCATGAATATTTGTAAGGGGAAACCACTAAGGCTGAGTAATATTCATTGCATATTTTAATTATTGAGAATAAATGTTACCAATATTATATGTGTTTATACAATTTATTATCAACTAACTTTTCATCTCCTCTAAATATTGTATGACCAACAACGAGCAATTTTTTAGAGTTTCTTTATAGTTGGAGATAATGGAGAAAGTTAATCATGTCATTAGAATGGAATTATAAGCTCTTATAATTGTTTTTAGATCTCCAAATAACCTATGGTCTTCTACTCTCTTACAAGCATATTCTTTTCTCTATGCCAGTTTCTTAATTTAAATCAAACACAAAGTTATTGTCAGCCTAACCAAGTTAGGCCCTTGAAACATTTGCAACTCAGAATTGTAGGTTTGTTTATATACCTTTGTTTACCCTAAATCAGTGGTCCCTAACTATTGGTTTATGTACCAGTATTTGTCTACCAGTGGAAAAAGTTGAAAACCACTGGTATACCATCTTGGTTGTAACCATAGGGCTAGGGCCTTCTATTGTCTTCCATGGGCTTCTTTGAAGGATAAAAGCAGGTCTGCAAGTATAAATAGATAAAATGGTTGAAGAATATTGTCCTAAGCCAAGTAGGAAAAAATAATCAAGCCTGAATGCTGGATAGCTTTTCTCTTAGTCATATGCTCTTTGTCTGTTTTGTTTTGTTTTTAATTGTCAAAGAATGATAGTATAAGATAGGCAGAAGTAAAGTTACATGGGGAAGAATTTACCTTTGATTTATTAAAATGTAATTCAGAGAAACGACATGATTATGCAAAGTTTTGAAGATTTTTAAGTAGATTATTGCATTTAATTCTCATTTGTGTGTATTAACCCAAGTTCTGCATTAAAAAAAGTTACACTTTAAAAGTTGATGCAAACCCATGACAAAAATCAAGTGTAGAGTTGGAATTTATCCCTAGAAATCCCCAATAGAATCTTTGTGATTTAAACTTTTCTCGAAATCGAAAAGTACACGGTGATTCATGGTGAGCAGGAGGATGCTGCTGCTATAAGGAATAAATTTACTTAGTTATTTCTGCTTCACACATTCTATATGAACAGATTTTAATCTGGCTGAATAATGTGAATATTATCTCCCCAAATGTTGGTATATTTGAAGATGAGTGAAATTGTGTTGACTGTCTTTGCTTTTCAAAATTAACATATTTCCACATGTGTTAGTGCTTCCTGTTTTATGTTTATCATTTTATGAGAAAACTAGAAAAGAGTTTATATATTTCACTCAGCTTCAAAATAGACCAATTTTCATAGTTCATATTACAAATTAAAGTGCAATTTGTAGAATGACAAGAAATTGGCACTGATATCAAAAACAGCTACTTCAGTGTATGATCCAGAGGGAGACTAGAATTGCCATTTTCTTTTGTCCTCAGGAAAAAAAAAAAAAAGATCTCTGGAGTCTGAGGAAATGATACTCTTCCTTCCCCCCAACCCTGCCCTTGGTAATAATAACATATAAAATATTTAATTCAGGAGAGTATTTGGCAAAATTTGAATTCTTAAAATAATGACTAGATTTGATGTGAAGAAACTTTCCTAGCAAGATGGTCTAAATCGATAGGAAATTTATTAGCAAGTCAGATTCCAGTAATGTAAAATAATTGGTAGGTGCGAATAGCTGTTATTTCACTCAAGATCTAAATGAATCCTCTGAATTTGATGGCTTTCTGTCCATTTTTGTCAATGAGAATATTGAAGTTGGGAAATTGTGGTTTCAGTGCCTATAAGGAGGAAAAGTAGAATGAGGATTCAACACATAGCTCTCATATTTTTGGTCCTTCTCCCTGTTCTGCTCACAGTTTATTATAAATGATTCTTATATTGGAAGAAGGTTTCATCTTCTTTATTATTTAAATCATTTGATGCCTTTTCACCAGCAGTGCTAGTGTTCATTTGTCTTATGTAATAAAGAATACATAAGACTTTTAGGATAATGGTCCAGGGATCAGTGAGATAGTACAGTGGATAGAATGCTTGCTTGTCTTGCAGGTTAGGCCTTAGCTCTACAAATGGTGCCATAAGCCCTGGGCACTGCTGAGTGTAAATCCATAACCAAAAAAAAAAAAAAGTAAGATAATAGCCCATGATTTATGTTACTTTTTGCAGGCTTGAATTTAGGGAATTATATTCCCTTCTGTTTGTTTTTTTTTTTCCTAAATAATTCGGACCTGCTTACATTTTCATGCTAAGTCTCTGTTGTGACTTTGGTGTGGGATTACTTACAATTTAGAGTTATTTAGCATGACAGATCTTTACATGGGAAGTAATTTGTATCTGTCAGATAAAGATGTTTTAATAAATATTAATTGATATATTTATATAAATGTATATTTCTATATATTTAACATATATTAAATATATATTTACATATATACTATTTAAACCATCTAACTGTACTCCAATTATATTTGGTGTATAGCAAATTATGATTATTTTTTATTTGGAGGATGATTTGAGGGGTGGTGACACATCCACAGTTCTCAAGGACTATGATCAGGGGACCATATGCAATGCTGGGGGTCGACTCAGGGTCAGCGATGTACAAGACCACTGCCTTTGCCTCCAGTACTGCCTCTGGCTACTGAAGAGTAGCTTTAATTGTGTGTTTAATTCATGTTCACAAGATTAAATCTGGCTATCAGAATTGAAACAATTCTTGAAGTGTATGGATGTCTCTTTAATATGCTGATTACAGAGTAAAAAATAAAATCCATAATTTAAAAATAAGTTCTCTTTATCTTCAAATATGTCTTGATATGGGCATATTAAGTAATGGGGATCACAGAGCAATTTTTAGTTAGGTTCAAAAATATTAGGGGATTGGAGAAAGATAAGGGTCTTGCTTTGTACAAGACTGACTTGGTTTCATTCCCACTACCCCATATGGTAACCTGAACACTGTGTGAAGTCTTTAGCATAGAATGGTGAGGCCCAGAAATGACAAAAATAATAGATAATAACTAATAATAAATAATAAAATAATAATAATAAAGTTGATTTTGGCACAGTATGGGTTTACAGGTCTGATTAGAAAGCAAAACAGTTTTAAAAAATATTATCTTCACACAACCCATTTTTATTTGTTAGTAAGTCCTCCAAATTGCTATTCCTAATATCCCTGATCACACTTCTTTGTGGCTCATTTGAGTGAAGGAGACATTATGCTAGAAGGTTATACAGACCCTGAAACCTGACACACTGCTGTTTTTGCTCCTTCAGCCCGACCTGCTGTCCCTATGTGAGATGGCTTGGCTACCACAACCTGCTTCAAAAAACATTAGGTCTGTCAACACTCAAAATACGATTGCCAGCCCTGAACTAACACAATGATAACGATATTATGGCCTGAAAATGCTGAACACAATAAAATTTCTCTCCTTTGAAGAATGGCCATTGTTAACGAGCCATGCTTTACTATGCCTCTTAAACTGCAGTCTTTTGCCATCTGCAGCTAAATGGCATTGTTATGTTCCTTTATTCCAGCCACTTTTGTTCTCGAGAGAATTAATATATTAACACTGGCAATTCAGCATAGGAAATTCATACACTTGCTTGTCTCCATTAGCGAAGTTAGTGATTTTCTGATCCTGATTATCTTCCTCATTTCCATCTGTGATTTGTTTCATAAGGTTTGGGTTGTTTTTTTCATCTTAGTCAAAATTGGGACTGTGAGGCTGACAGTGAATATATTCAGAAATGTTTAAGTGTTAGGATCTCCTAAGCGTGAGAGTTCTGGTTATGATATCCTACAGACACAGTGCTTTAATACATCCTAGCTGTTTCTAGCTCCACTGTGGATGGGCCCAGAAACCATATACTTCTTTTGACTTTCTTTTAGAAGAGTCTCATCTTCGTTGGCCAGTTGTACATGACTATATGTAATGTGTTTCACGACTATTTCCCTCCCACTGGAGATTATCTGGCTATCCATCTGGCATCTAATCAATATTATCTTTCTCTTTGCTTTCTGCTGGATTAGTTAGGATTTTGTTTGCAAAATCTAGGCAGGGCAAGAGTGTTCTTAGCTACATTCATATGGCACATTTGGCTTTGACCTGCTTTCTGAGAGATTTATTAAATCAGCTTTCATGGCACCTAAATTATTCATATGCTCTGTACTATTGCCTGCACATAAAGCTTAATCTATGCTTTTTCTTTCTCTCTCTCTTTCTTTCAAGCACTGCTGCTTGGATCTGTGAAATAATGTGAAAATTGATTTTTGGAGGCTATGTAATGGGCCTAGTTGGAGCTGTGTAACCATGTAGGCTTAGGGTAGAGACTCGTTACTGTTGTTTTTGTTCCTGTGTGGTCTCTCATGGCTTTCGTAACCATCCCACCTTTGCCCTCACATATCATGATCATTGGATAGATGTTAAGATGACTGAATTTAATGGGATAAGGCAGTGAGTCAAAATTGTTCCTTTCCTGAGCTTTGCCGCTCTTTTCCTCTTTGTCTCATTTGGAAGAAATGAGTTTGTACAGAGAAAGCACGTGAGGCTGGTGAGTTAAGCAGGAGGAAGTCAATTTGCTGAATTAAAGGCCATAAGTGAAAAGAAATGAAAAATACTGTAGTGTTTATATCTGGAGATCGGTATGTAATCATTTTATATTTTATGTTTATCTACAGCAGCCAAATGTTATTACTGTCATTCAGTGTAGGTCAGTTCAAACTGGAGCCAACTTTGCATTCATTTTTTAGTAGGCAAGAATGTGGTTTATGGGAAGATGTCGAACATGGTGTGAGATGCAGGAACTCTTGGGTCCTATTGAGAAACTGCAGCTTTCTGAGATCAGTCAGCACTGGAGAGACACCTCCAGTGTCCCAGCAGCTTGATATGGAGTGTGTGTATGTGTCTATGTGTGTATATGCTCATTGTGTCTTGGGGAGGTGGGAGTTGTTTTTTTTTATCTTTTTCTAAGCCACACTGTTGTATTCAGGATGTACTTTTGACTCTGTGCTCAAGGATCATTCCTGTCAGGACTCACAAGATCATGTGAAATGCTACGACTAGGAATAGAACTTCTGTTGCTTGCATGCAAAACAAACACCTCAACCTTGTGTGTTTTCTCTCCAAGCAGACTATTTTTTTTTAATCTTCTTTTAATTTTCTTTTTGTTACACTGAGGGCTGAACCCAGGGACTCACACATACAAACAAAGCAAATGCTAAGAATGCTTCGTCCCATCCCCAGCTCTTCACTAAGTCCTCTAGACTGTGTGAATGCTCTTTTGCCCTGTTTAGACCTCGGATTCCCTGTGGCATTTTATTGGAAGCTTTCCTTTTGCAGCTGTTCCTTGACTCTGGGGAACCAGGAACAGGAAACGAAGTCAGCTAAAGCTCTTTTTTCCCAGGCATCCCTTATATGTGTAACTCAGGAGTGAATCAAAAGTAGGTAAACCATATCTGATTTTCATACTGTCAGTCAAGGAAGACTTTTATCGGAACTTACATTTTCATCAAGGACTTTTGACAGCATTGCATATCTGCCATGCCATTTTAATGCTTTATTTATCTTTTTTAAACATTTGTAATACACTAATGCAGCATTTCTACATCAAGGCCTATAAGATCTCCTCTGCCCTCCATTTTTGGGTCCCTTGGTTATTCCAAGAGGCCACAAGTATAAAAAAAAAAAATCACATAAATGGAAAGCATGGCATGAGGTTAAGGGGCCGAAGTTAGGACAGGGTGACCACAGGAAGAAAGCAAGGTTGGAAGGGGAACATGTTGGGAAAATATTGAGAAATACTGCTGGAGTATTTTATGAGTTCTCTTGGCTTTTTCCCTCAATACTTAAATAATGGATAAGCAGCAAAGGGATGCTAGAGATCCTAGAGAAAGCATTACTATTACTGTCTGACATCTTGTTTTTTTTTCAGTATTTTTTCTCTACATGCATATTTAGTCTCTTGTTTGCATTTTGCTGTCTCTTTTTTTTACCTTTCCCCCATTATAAAGGGACCAAAGTGTTTCCCTTCCGTACAGCAGTCACACACAGTATGTATGAATGCAACCTCATTATTTCCCCTAATGAATATGTACTATGAGAACAAGTCCATGCCAATATGAGATTGTCTGAGAACCACACCTTATGTTACTCAACCCTGCAGTGACCAATGGCGCTTAGTGGGCTATACAGAGCCAGGAATTGAGACCAAGTCTCCCACATGCAAGGCATGTAGTATGACACTTGATAAGTCACTCCTATCCCCTCTCTTTTTTGAATTTTATTGTCATTCTGTTTAGGGGGTCACACCCAGTGGTACTCAGGGTTTATTCTCGTTTCTGCTCAATCATCACTCTGGCAATGTTTTAAGGACTTATGTGATGCTGGGTATTAAATCAGAGTTGGCTGAGTGCAAAGTAAGTGCTTTGATCCTTGTACTATCTCTCCAGTCCTTCTGTATATTTTTAATGGATCTTTGTTATTCTGCCTTATGGCTGTACATTGTGTATCCAGGTAATGGTTTCTTTTTAGTGTGTGTATTGTTAATTATTTAATTGATTTAGCTTAAGGTGGTTTGTAATACTCTATTTAACAGCGGGAACATCTGAGAAAAATCATTAAATTTCATCCTTGTATGGACCTCTTAACATATAATTATAAAACCCTTGATAGCTCAACACAGACTTATCCTGTATGAACTAACCTATTGAGACCACCATCATATATGCAAGCTGTCATTGACCAAAATATCAAGTGACACAGAACAGTTTGCTCTCACTGTCTTGATCTATTTGTATATTCATGGTTACTTGCATTGTTTGTTGACTATTGTGTTGAATGCAGCACTACATTTAATGATGCATATATCTTTTTACATTATTGTTTGCATATTGTCTAGATAGTATGTGGAAGTAAAATTGCTTTATCCAATGGCTCACCTTGTTACCTTGACTTGTATACTGATCCCATAGTGGGTATACTAATTTTTATAACCTTTATAAAAATACAAATCTTCCTTTCTTCCATATTCTACAATATTTGTTATTAATCAAGTTTTTAAAAAGTCAAACAAGTGAGCCAGAACAATAGTATATTAGGTAGAGAACTCACCTTGCATCTGGCCAACTAGTTCAATCCCTGACATCTCATATGTTCCCTGAGCACAGAGCCAGGAGTTAGCCCTGACTGATATTAATTATTTAATGATTACCTAACTATCATTAGGTGTGGCCCCAAAACCAAAAAGAAAAAAATAATCAATCATGTAAGTCAACCTTGTGGTTTGGTTTTATATTTCTCTAATTAGTGATACTAAATATATTTCAATTGGGGGTTGTTTTTCTGTTTTTGTTTGTTTGGGTGCCCCAACCAGTGGTACTCAGGAGTTACTTTTGTCTGCACTCAGGGAATCACTCCTGGGGGTGCTCAGAAGACCATAGGGGATGTCAGGCATTGAATCTGGGTTGGCTGCATGCAAGGCAAGAGCCTTACTTGCTATGCTATTTCTCCAGCCCTCAATTTTTGTTTTATGAAAAATGGAACAATAGGGGCCAGTGCAGTGGCGCTAGAGGTAAGGCGTCTGCCTTGCCAGTGCTAGCCGAGGACAGACCGCGGTTCGATCCCCCAGCGTCCCATATGGTCCCCCAAGCCAGGAGCAACTTCTGAGCACATAGCCAGGAGTAACCCCTGAGAGTCACCGGGTATGGCCCAAAAACCAAAAAAAAAAAAAAAAAAATGGAACAATAATCAATACAACATCTTTTCCAAAACCAGTGTCCTCTGTTCCATTGTGAGCAACTCTAAATCACAGTGTTTAAAATTAAAAAAAAAATAATTTTAAAAAGTAAATTTTATCATTCTTAAATCTGAGCTAGCACTTTGTGTATTATTTTCAAAATTTTAAAAATATTTTCTTTAATTAAGCACCATAATTGCAAGCATGCTTGTACTTGGGTTTCAACCATAAAATGCTCAATCCCTACTTCACCAGTGCAACTTTCCCACACCAATGTCCACCATTCCCCTCTTCCCTGACCCCCTGCCTGTTTTCAGGACAGACATTTTATTTCTCTCTTTCACTATCATCATTCATGCAGTTTTTTCCCTAACTGTGCTCATTACTCTTTGTGATAAGCTTCATGTCATGGGCTGATCCATTCAGCCCTCATCTTTATTGTCTCTGGATATTACTACCATACTATCTTATAGTTTTCTTAAATTCCACAGATGAGTGAGACTATTCTGTGTCTATCTCTCTCCCTTGAGTCATTTCACTCAACATAATAGTCTCCATGTTCATCCATGGAGGCAATTTTCATGGCTTTATTTTTTCTAATGGCTATATAATATTCTACTGTGTATATGTACATCAGTTTCTTTATTCACTCATCTGTTGTTGGTCATCTGAGTATCAAGGTCATCCTGATGGAAAGGGAGAAGTCAGGAAAATTCCATGACTTCATTTTTTCTAACAGCTGCCTAGTATTTGTGTAGATGTACCACCGTTTCTCTAGCCACTCATCTATTGTTGGGCATCTATCTGGATTGTTTCTAGGATTTGGCTATTGTAAATAGTGCTGCAATTAATGTAGGGACAGTACTTCTGTGTTTGGGGGTTGGAGCAGGACACACCCAACAGCGGTCAATGACTTTTCCCAGTTCTGCTTGGGGATCATTTCCTTTGGCGTTCAGGGACTCTGCTGTGCCAAGGATTGAACCACATCTTCCAAATGCCAAGCATACACCGAGCTCATTGAGTTATCTCTCCACTCCAGAGCCAGCAGCCTTTCTTTCTGAAAGTCAATTAGCTGACTTTGTGGAGAGAATGGCCTTATCATTCACCAATCCCACAGGACATTCCTACTTTCCCATCATATCGTGTCAGTTCTGTATCAGCTTTCCTGCACCCACCCTTCTCACATTCTTCTTCCAACATTTAGGGCTCATCGTCAGTCATTCAGAGATATCAAATTATCTCAATGAAAATCATTTCTTTATAATAATCACAACTATTTACAGCCATTTATATTTATATCTATTTCTCTTTCTTTTCTTTTTTTTTTTTTTTGGTTTTTGGGCCACACCCAGTGACGCTCAGGGGTTACTCCTGGCTATGTGCTCAGAAGTCGCTCCTGGCTTGGGGGACCATATGGGACGCCGGGGGATTGAACCGCGGTCCGTCTCCTAGGCTAGCGCAGGTAAGGCAGGCACCTTACCTCCAGCGCCACCGCCCGGCCCCTATTTCTCTTTCTTAAGAAGCATAAGTTTTCAGCATAAAATTGTCTTTACTTTATGAAGACCTAGATGAAAAAAATTGCGAATTGCAGTTAGGAAACTTGGCAAGAAGATCCTTATATGTATGGCCTTAGTCACATTTTCTATATATTGATACAAAGGAATAAAACTTGTCTCTACATTGCTTTTCTTTATTTTATGCTTAGAACCCTGCCATTGTAGGAAGGAGAGTCCTTCACATACCTGCTAGTTACCATATGTGTACTGAAATTTAGATCCCCTGAATGGGTCATTTCTGATTCCTGGATGGGTCACTTCTGATCCCTGGCATGCTGTCTTCTGAGACTCCTGGTAAAGATCTGTGAAATGAAGAAACAATGATAGCTACAGTGCACACTTTTCTGTAGTGGCTTCCATGTTTTTTTCCTCCAATTTTCTGACTGTAGTGAACCAAAACAGTAGTGTAAGGAGGCAGTGGAGAGAGAGAGAGAGAGAGAGAGAGAGAGAGAGAGAGAGAGAGAGAGACAGAGACAGAGACAGAGACAGAGACAGAGACAGAGAGAGACAAGAGAGAGACAGAGAGAGACAGAAAGAGACAGAGAGAGAGACTTTGACTAAAAACAAACAATCCTGATTTCTCTTCAAGGACCTATCAGAATTGGTAAAATGTGACGTAGAGAAGGGCAAATAGTAGAGAACAAGAAAATGTCTTTTATTCCCCATTTTCTTTAACTATGGATTGTGTTACATATGTCACATATGCAGTGACATAACTGAGTGGGGGAATCAAGAAAAATGTGTTTTTTATAATTTGAGGTCATATAAAGCACCACATAAAATTTTATTATATATTGGAGACACACTCAGTGATCCTCAGGAATTATTTCTGGTTCTACACTTGGGAATTATGCCTGGTTGTGCGGGGGTGTGGGGGAACCATAGAGGATGCTAGAGTTTGAAACCAGGTTGGACACACGCCAGCCAAGAGCTCAACCCACTGTACTCCAGCCCTCCCACATAAAAATTGCTGAAGCCAAAAGAGGTCACAGGTGAGAAAAGCTTAAGTAGTCCAGCTTTTATGCCACCTGTTTCTAAAATTCTCAGCTTTGCTTCTCTGATCTTTCATCTGATTATGGTATCACTCCTCTTAGAAGCTGTTCCCCATTTTTACATTTCTAGTGTCATCAGTGGGCATTATTTCTTGTGATATTTTCTTTCATTTCTGATCATCTATGCACAGTGGACACTTTTTATGATCCAAACCAAAAGAAGTACAGAATAGAATGTATTGCTTTATTTTGTTGGGGTTCTTTTTGTTTCTGTTTTGTTTTATTTGGGGGGGTACACTCATTGAAGCTCAGGGGTTACTCCTTGCTATGCACTCAGAAATCGCTCCTGGCTTGGGGGACCATATGGGGCATCGGTGGATCAAACCTCTGTCTGTCCTAGGTCAGCCACATGCAAGGCAAACGCCCTACCTCTGGCCCCCAGAAAAGAATGTAAAAGGATCCCTATTCCTAGTGCATAGTTTCTCCCTCAGAAACAAATTGTTTTGCCTTTGTCTCTCTAGCTCTTACAGCATTGAATCATTTGCCTTACAAGTTTTGCTTTCATTGTTCTCATTTTTGATTTTTTAAAGCCCTTGACTTACGCCCTTCCTCTGTCCATCTGCAGACCACCAAAAACATAGTTCCAGGACTCTCTGGCATGGCTGCCAACATCCATATATGGGGAAATTGGCCACAAATAGGCATAAAGAACTCGACTAGTTTCTAATTTAATTCTCATTTAGGGCTTTCATGTCCTAATCAAGAAATCTGCTGCAGTTATGTTAGGGAATGTTTTGGTAGTGGCAACTGCAAAGCTACATAAGTCAAATATCACACGTGCCAGAGAATTTTATGTTATTCTGATTCAAATGATTGAGAGGCTGACCATCAGGTTGTTCTTGAAATAAATACTGGGTTTTGAAAATCATTTCCCTTGCATCCATTTTCATACCAATCACCAAAATCACATTTTATGTTTTAGTGATGGCTCTTAGGGGCTGCAGATTAAATATATGATTCAGTCTCTTCATTAGATTAAATGAATAATATCATTTTTAAATAAAAAGATGTGCTGTATAATTCTGAACTCCATCCTACAAGATTTTCATCAAGGACAGTTACAAGGATTTGAAGGACAGAGTTGTGTGGAAAATTCCCAGAGTATGGAGTCCAGAACTCTTAGAAGTAGAAGGAATCTTTTAGGTCACTGAGAAGGGACCTCTGCAGAACGGACCTGTGCTTGACTGCTGTTCCGTTAATTGCTTGTCAGTCTTTACTTGACAAGCAATTACCTCATTACCTGCATGGAAATATCCTACTTTAAAAACACTGCTTCCCAAACTTACTCGGTCTACCTCTTCATTTTCAGAGAAAAATAAAATCATTAAGTGTCCCCTCCCCTGGAAATCTGTTTTGGCAGGACTTGAAGTTTAGGGCCCCCACCAAGCTATGTTCAAGGGCAGTGCTGCAAATGAAATTACTGTGGGCACCTTCAAAGCACACACCTTAATGTCTGTACTGTCATCTCCAGACCAGAAACCTGCTTTCTTTAAGTGAACAAAGAGCAGCTCTCATCTGTAACTGAGAACACTTTTGCCCTGGAAAGCAGTATTATTCACTTTGGGAATCCTTCCTCTAAGCATAACCTACCCCATCTCTGTAAAATTGTAGCTGTTTATATAGACTCTCACCTTGAGACTAAGTACATCACCTTGTTATGCTCACCCCCGGAACTTATTTTTATAAAGTCAGTGATATATAGATGCTGGATCTTCTTCCAAGGTGAAATATTCCCTATATTTTAGCCAGTCATCAAAATCCACTGTTGAAAACTGCTTAAATTTTCCCGCAGCTCTCATGTGGATCTTAAATTGACATAGAATTCTGTGTGAATTGTCCAGTTCATAATATACATTATGATATATAAAATATATAATATAAAATATACAGCATAGGGGCCGGAGTGATGGCGCAGCAGTAGGGTGTTTGCCTTGCACTCAGCTGACCTAGGATGGACCGTGGTTAGATCCCCGGAGTCTCATATCCCAGGAGCGATTTCTGAGCAGAGATCCAGGAGTAACCCCTGAGCACATTGGTGTCGCCAATATATATACACACACATATATATAAATGACATAAAATATATAATATGGGGCCGAAGAGATAGCACAGCGGCGTTTGCCTTGCAAGCAGCCAACCCAGGACCTAAGGTGGTTGGTTCGAATCCCGGTGTCCCATATAGTCCCCTGTGCCTGCCAGGAGCTATTTCTGAGCAGATAGCCAGGAGTAACCCCTGAGCACAAATGGGTGTGGCCCCAAAACAAAAAATAAATAAATAGATAAATAAATGAATAAAAATAGTCTTCCAGTTGATAAAGAAAATTTTTTTAAAAAATGGACACTAGATAAAGGGGTACATCAACTAGGGCAGAGGATAGAGAGGTAGTGGATGGTTAAGTTGGTTCTGAAGATCACAGTTGGATAGATGGTGTAAAGAGTTCAATTAAAACATCTTTTAGAAGGAGAATGGATCAGACTCGAAGGCTTCTTTGGAGAGGAATGGAAGGAGATAGGCAAGAGGTGTCAGACAGAAGGAATGTCAACACCAAAGATTCCTTCATACAAGGTACACAGGAACTGTAGAGAAAGGTCCAAGGAGAAAACATGCAGAAGCCTGAGTTCAATCTCTAGAACCACATAGGTCCCCAAAGTAACCCCTGAGCACTAAATCGGGAGTCATCCCCAGGCAAACCTCTGTGTTGAGGAAGAGGACAGCAGAGGGTAACTCCATCCATATAAGGCATACTCCCTTCCTTCTGCTTGCTTTTCCTTATTCCTAATACCACTCAACAATATTTTTTCAAAATGAAAAAGATAGTTATTCATCTTAACTTAGGTTTTTCAGTATTAGCTCAAAATATCCACATTTTGTTCTTGGAACACCGAAAGAATGTACATCCACTGAGATGATAAGAGAAGAAATCTGAGAATAATTATTGAATTATTTTGGGAAGTGTTGAAGTCAGTGACATTTACCTAAACTGTCACTCACTGGAAATGATGAATTTAGAAACTATGCTAGCGAACATTTTCTCAGACTTAGATCTTCACAGTTTCTTTACATATGCTTTTCCACATACTGTATTTGTTATATTCACAATAAAACTTTAAAAAAAGGCATATACTAAATATGTTGCTGAGAGCAATATAATTATAGTGATTTAAAAACATTGCATAAAGGAAACCATCCACAATAAACTGCATAACTTAAAGACTATTTTCTTCCCAGAGCATCTTTAAAAATGACTATAGGGACTTAGAAAAATTAAAAGTTATTTTAGAAAAGTCTTTAACAAATATTTTTATTAACAAAAACGGGTATAATCATGCATGGAAAAAATCATTTTCAGTGAATTTACCAAACATTCTAAAAACATGCACTAGGTTGATTTTTTTTCTTAATTATGTCGCTTTTGTCGAAAGAATGCTTCAAGTTTGAAGATGCATTTTATCTATTTATTAGTAGGGTATATGTTTGGATCACATCCTGTTGGTGCTCTGGGGCTAATTCTTGGTTCTGTATACAGGAATGACCCTTGGCAATTTTGGAAGATCATCTACAGTGCCAGGATCAAACTGGGGTCAGCATTGTGCAAGGCAAAGCATCTTAACCTCTTTACTATCTCTTTGGACCTTTAAGTTGTATTTTAAGGATTTCTGTAAAATATTAAAAGGCACTTAATACATTAATATTAAAATATTATTAAAATATTATCAGTAAAAGATTTTATTAACCACAAAACCCTATAGTCCCAATGCTGGAGCCATAGCACAGCATGTCGGACTTTTGCCTTGCACCCAGCTAATCCCAGTTTGATCCCTGGCTTCCTATATGCTCCCCTGAGCCTGCCAGATGTGATTCCAGAGTGCTGAGCCAGGATAACCTCTGAATGTCAATGGGTGTGGCCTGAAAACTAAAAAAAGAAACAAAAATAAAAATGAAAAAAAGTCTTAGTAAAAGTAAAACTGAAAAAATAAATACATAGTCTTTGCCTATATGGTTGTACTAATGTGTGTTTGGAATTCTGTCTGTATTTTTAATCTAATTAGTAACCTGACAACTGCATATAAGTATTTACAGTTATTAGTTCTATTAGAAACAAACATCTAATCTAAAAGGGATTTGGCTTCGTTAATAGGTAAAATAAAAAACATGGTCCACAGTTTGTTGGCTTTTTTAAAGATCCAAACTAATTATCTGCAACTTAATTAAATAATTGTGTTAAACAGGAAATGCCCAAATAGAGGTTAAAAACATAATGATATGTGACAATTTGTTGGAAAATTATTTTAATTTTATTATAATTTAGGTAAGATGGTTATAATACTTTCCAATTAAGTATATAACATTGGTATATGAAGTTCCTACAGGCCCCACCACCAACTTAGAATCTAATTTTATAGTAAACTGATTGTGTCTTGATGTGTCTTTTTGCAATTAGATATACACTTATCACAGGTTGAAACAAACGCATAGTTTGTGGAGAGGGAATTTTCTAGATAAGACTCTGTGTTGTGATATGACCTAGAATTCCCAAGGTCCTCTGTATCTTCATGAAAAATGTGGCAGGAATTCCATAATCAGAACTTGAACTTGAACTTGGCCATATACTATAGAGTTTTTAGTGTGCTTGCTGCATTATTGACTTTTACCTCGTAATAGTAAACTGCTGTTGTAATGTCTTAGAAAAATGTGGCATTGAGACATAGCAATAGGAGTCCCTTGGCTATCGTGTAAACATTAAGCCAAAGGTATTCTTTGCCTTTATTTGCTTTACAATTACATGTCCAAAGAATATAAAAAGGAGCTCTATACTTGGAATCAGATATTTTTCTAATATTCCCAAGGAGATATTTTCAATGAGGTATAATTTATTTGACTCAAATGTAATGAATTATCCTCAGTGAATATTGGACCAATTTGGGCAAATTTTGGCTTTAGTTAGCCCATTTCCTGAACAAGTTAAATTACATTACATCCTTGCTGAAATTCTTTTGCCCTAGATCCAACAACTTCTTCTATCCTGGCTTGAAGCAGCTGTATTAGGGTTTCTGGCACTAGTGTTGAACCTAAAGGCGAATTCTTAGAGGCTGTATATGCCAGAGGCTGTCAACAAAGGATGTATAAAACTATTTTTAAGGAATTTTTCCATTCAGGAAGCATTCCAGAAGTATTATCATGGGTCAAATTATGTAGATTCCCAAATTCTACTGTGTGAAATTTAAGTGAATTGCTTTTGAAACACATTAGTGCATCAAAGGTGTCATATTTTTATCACATGGGCTCTGTTTCTAGATTGTCAACAATATTTCAAGTCATTTTATTTGATTATTTTTTAAATTCGGTTCTATTGTAATTTCTGCTGCGGGCTGTAACTGTGATCATACTGTAAATGTTTGCGATGTGTGTATACCCTTTGTGTGGGGTGGAATAAATGATAAATTTAATGGAAAAAGATAAAAATGATTGAATGTCATAGATGAAACCGAGACTCTCAGTATATCTTCTCAATTCAGAGCTAATGTTTGCCTTGGTATTGTATTAGCCTAGGACAAGAAAAGCATTCTTTGCCTATTTTGGCTGTACCATTGTCTCAAAGGTGACTCTATCATTCCCTTCTCCAAGTGACAAGACAAAGAGATGCTCTCTCTCTGAGAGAGAGAGAGAGAGAGAGAGAGAGAGAGAGAGAGAGAGAGAGAGAGAGAGAGAGAACAATCTATATTGCTCCTAAAGATTTTCTTCTTATCTAATGTGCTGCTCTTGATAAATAAATTTCAGAAACAAGGTTAGAAAAAAACTGAACAATGCAGAAAGAAAACATTCCAGAATAGAAAAGCTTCTTTTATTCCAATGTTGTAATACATGGAATATATAGTAAAAGTATGCTGTTCTGATTAGTTATTCCCTTTATTAAAATAGACAAACATTAGACAAGCCATAAAATTTTCATCTGCATTCACAGCAGGCTTCCACAATAAAAAAAAATACAGAATCCCCCTCCTTGAGCCACCCACTTCTCTCCAATAGCACCTTCCTCTGAACCATTTTAATATTGAAGAGCAGCAGAATCCTAATATTTCATTTCTAACAGCAATGGATATCACCTGCCTTGGAATTACTGCGTCAGTTTTAAAGGGACACTTCCCTTCTGTCCGGAATGTCACCGAGGACACGGGAGTTAGGTCTCAAAGAATCTGCAGTGCAGTACAGCAGAGGAAAAAATGAATGGGATCCTGGCGTGGCTCTGTGATCTTTGCCTTGATTCTTCTTTCTTCACCTCTCCAGCCTACTGACCTTGAGAAGGCAAACAAAAGGCATTTTTGTTCAGTGTGCATTGTCCCAAAGCAGGGACATCCCCTGTTGTTTTAAACACTAGCTTTCTCCACTGCCTGAAGGACAAAGGCTTTTACTCATGACAGACTGACATTCCAAGGCATGGAAGAGTGTAAAATCTCTGGGCTCTAGAGAGAATTTATTATTTCTCTAATTTCAAACTCTCTAATTTCAAAGCTAAAAACACTTCCTGGGCATTTTAGGCATAGAAACCATCTAAAGATGGTTCAAATGGAATTGTAAATCTTAATCTTTTCAGCAAACTGTTCTCTCACTTGGAGAATATTCAGCTTCAGGTTTTTTTTTTTTTAAAGGCAATCTGATGAGGAATTTAAATTAACCCTATAGGAGCAAGTTTCTAGCAGATGCCATGCCCAGCTCCTCATGCTTAGAACAGTTATGTAAGTTGATCTGAGTCATCCAACCATTGAAAGGGAAGCTGGATTAGGGCAGCCCTGAGTCTTCTTCTCTCCTGGGAAACGATATTAGTGATATTTCTTCTCCATATATACATATGAAGAAGATATTATAGATATCCATATATATAAAAAAGGACCAAAACATAGTATGAGTGTAAGATGATTGCCTCGCATGCAGATGATTTGGATTCTATCACCAACATCACTTATGTTTCCCCAAGATCCTTTGAGTTCAGAACCCTGAGAACCATCAGGTATGACCCACTCCCCATATTCCCAATAATATTTAAAAATTCTAATGATATTACTCTGTTGGTACATGTTAGCTGAAAATTAAGGAGAACTGTCCTTTCCCTGCAGAGTAAGATAGTGTACATACATTGTATAATCATATAAATTTGGTGAAAATTGAAAGGATAGAACAAGATGAAGGAATGAGCTGAGCTACTGTGATGCTCAAGAGGGATGACTTGGAATATGAGAAGAGGAATGGAGAAATGAGAAGGCTCGTTTTATTTTTTGAAAAGAGGAAAATTTTGAGAGGAAAAATGTGTAGTATGATGATAATGTTTTTTTATATGTGATCACATTTGACCCTGTAACTCTGTTAAGAGAAAATTTCATTTTCAAGAAGTTGTGCAGTTTACCTCAGGATTGGCTAGCTCCCATGTTACTATGAATCACTCTCTGCTTTCAGCATTCACAGCATAAAACGTCCTCACCTGAATATGGCCATCCTTCAGGTTCAAATGTTTCTCCAGAGAATTGTTGATGCCTTTAGATAAAGGAGAGGACTCTAGTTTAAAGTGTTTCTGGATAAATTTTGTTTATTTCCTAGTGGAACAGAAATTGGAGATGAGAAGAGATTGTTTTGTCCTGATAGGCAATGAAACATTCAATGCTTTCTCATATACTTTAAGCAATTTATTCTTGCAATAATTAGCTTCATGATTTCTTTCCTAGTATTTTTCTTTCAAGCTTATGATTAAACAATGTCATTAGTTCACTGTTTACATTTTTATCTCTAGATGAGTATTTATATAGATTTGCTGGCCATTTGGTATTTTTCATTTCTATATGGCTTATTCCATAAATTACATGTCTCCTGTAGCTGTTTAGTTTTTTTTTATTTTTTTATGATTTCGGTTTGGGGGACACACCAGATGATGCTCAGAGGCTAGTTAAACTACGTTTCACCTGTAGTATTTTTGTTTGTTTGTTTGTTTTTTGGTTTTTGGGTAACACCCTGTGGCTCAGAGGTTACTCCTGGCTCTATGCTCAGAAATCGCTCCTGGCAGGCTTGGGGGACTATGTGGGTTATCGGGGATTGAACCCGGGTTCATCCTGAGTCAGCCGTGTGCAAGGCAAATGTCCTACCACTGTGCTATCTCTCAGGCCCCTCACCTGTAGTTTTAATTTTTTACTTTTTATTTTGTTTTGGAAAACACACTTAATGGTGCTCAGAGGCTACTCCCAGCTGTGTTCACGGTTGCTCCTGACAGTGCTTGGAGAACTATTTTGCTCTGGGTATCAAGCTACATACCAAGCATACTAAGCACACTACAGCTCATCAAACAGTCTCTCTAGCCACTCATCTTATTTTAAGTATTGGTTGTCTTTCAGTTTAGAAGCAACTAGAAAGATCAGTTAATGTGGTTCTACTATTGTAGCATGCTACTGACATATAGAGATTGGGTTGGAACCAATATAAAATCTTAAAATCTTTATTTAAATATCCCACTCTATGACTAGTGTAGACTAGAATTAAAGAAACCCAAATATCCACTTTTAATAATTTAAATGACAAAAATAAGAATACATTAGGGGGCCGGAGAGATAGCATGGAGGTAAAGCATTTGCCTTTCATGTAGGAGGTCATTGGTTCTAATCCCGGCATCCCATATGGTCCCCTGAGCCCGCCAGGAGGAATTTCTGAGCATGGAGCCAGGAGTTACCCCTGAGCGCTGCTAGGTGTGACCCAAAAACCAAAAAAAAAAAAAAAAAAAAAAAACATTAGGACCACAGTATAACCAGTCATAAGAGTTCCCAGTTATCTGGTTAATAAGGCAAATAAATATCTATCTTATTTGTGTGTATATACATACACATATATATAATCTTTATTATGCATTCACTATGCACTCAGTTTCATTATAGCTTTTCATTTTTTAAAAATACTCATTACCAGGGCTGGGGCAATTGCACTGCATGGAGGGCTTTTGTCTTGCATGTGGTTGACCTGGGTTCAGTTCCCAGCATTCCATATGGTCTCCAGAGCCTGCCAGCAGTGATTTCTGAGCACAGAGCCAGGAGTAACTTCTGAGCATCACTGAGTACGATCCAAACACCATAAATAAATAAATAAACTCATTACTTATTTTTATTATGCAGGAGTAATACTCTCTGATAAACATAATGGAAGCAACAACAACAATAAAACCCACAACTTTGGTAGATAATTTCTGAATCTTGGTGGGATCTACATATACTTCTCCTCCTGGCAAGGTTATTAGCATTAAGATTCTACAAGGGAAAGAAAACAGGTTTATTTTTTATGAATTTCCATGTACAGTGGTATAATATTTTAATCTTTAAATATATGTGTGTATACATACATAAAATAATTTGGGATATACCAGAGAGATAGCACAAAAGTTATAGGCCCTTCCTTGATTGCTTAGAACCAGAATTAGCTCTTGAGCACTTCTGGGGCACCTCATCCCACTTTTCTCATCCCCCAAACTTGTAATTTATTCTTGGGAAGAAAGAGAACTGAGGTTTGTTATAAATTACGAAGACTAGGCATATGTAAAGTTGGTCATCAGTTGCCTGTAGGATTACTTCTTATTGCCATTATTACCAGTTACCACCATCTCTATTCTTGCGATGATTATGGTGAGATTAGCATGAGTTAATCATGTGATCAGAAATCAGCTCTGCCATTGGCTCCCCGAGTTTCCTATATGTTAGTTTTGTCTCCATCTCCATGGGTTGCCGACTAGGCCCTCTTGATTTAATGTTAACGAGCTTCACTAAATCTATTTGCTTATCTCTACAACAGAAAATAATAATCCTTGTCACTATGCAGCTATTTGGAACATTTCCTGAAATGGTCAAGGTGAAGTGTTGCAGAAACGCTAAATAAATCCAGTGCTTTGTTATTGTCCTGTTAAAAAAAAAATTCAGATGAAATCTTGGCGACTTTCTTAGATACGTTTATTTGCCTCCAGAATGTATGAAACATTAGGAGACCTTGGGAATAAGCTCCTTCAGGGTTGTCCAGTATTTCATCTAAAAGCTGGTTGCCATTTTCTGGCTTCAAGATTTTTTTTTCTAGAACAGCAAGTGGAAATAGTGGTAAATATGTCAGATTTGGGGTAATGGATTCAAGAAAAGAACTTGAAGGAATGAAATTTTTATCATTAGTTCTTTCTTGTGAGATATGTTTTTTACAGCATATCTAAAGCCTTGAATAATCGTACTGACCACCTGTTTCATAGGCTGAGAAATGTGATCTGTATTTCTCAACTGGGGCCCATATGGTCCCCTGAGAGTACAAAGGTAAAAACTCATGTAATTAGGGGCACACAGGATGAGACTAGGGGCCAACAGGAAGAAAGCAAAATTGGAAAGGGTCATGGTCCAAAAAAGAAGCTCTGCTTTTAGAGAGACTTTACTTTAAAGAATACTGTTTTTGATTTATCTTAACCTTAAAAACAATCGTGTGTTTATCTTTTAACTCAAGTAGGATGATGGATCTATGGTTGTTAAAAAAAATTAATTAGTAGCCTTATATTTCATAACAGCTCAATGTTTCTGGAAATAAACCGCCTATTGCGATGACATTTCACACGTTTCTTTTTTGCTCACTTTTGCTACTGTTTTACTCTGGATTTCTGTCTTCTCTTTACTTTTTAATATTGCGATTCATAGTCGGGCTTTGTTTTTAGTATTTCTGAAGTTGATGCATCTTAGTGAAGCTTAATTTTTTCCCATTTACTCTCAGATAATGTCTACATATTTTCCTGATTAAAAATACACTTATGCATCATTTTAGACACTATCACTTAGGACAAGGGTCAGCCTATGTTATGCTGCCTCCAGAACTTTAGAGCACTGTATGCTGAGCTTATAGTAAATTATATTTCAGTTGTTCATTTGGAGACCTATGACAGCACTGGCTTTCCCCTGTCTTGGCCCTTTATTCCCCTGAGAGATTTACCTCTCTCCAGGGACAAACTCGACTGCAGGAGTGATGTATTGGTTCGGAGTGTTTCCAGCTAGGAATAGCAGTGAGTTGAGTAGCTGACTAATAGAGATGAAAATAGAGAAAGATCACACCTTCCTACACACCGAACGAGTGAAAGATAGACAGCTGCTGATATGGGTTCAGAGGGTTAGTGATGGTGGAGGAGTTGTTGGTCTCATATCTCAAATCTGCCCTTAAAAGAAGTGGAGCACAAAGAGTGTCTAGTTCAGTGTCTTTGTCAGAAAAATAAAATGCCTTTTCAGAAGCCTCTGGTCAAATTCATCTAACCCGCTGGCCCAATAATGCTCCTTCCAATATCTTCCATCTACAAGGTTCGCCACTGTTTTGACCAGAATTTAAGGCCATCACTGTACCAGGTAATCCAACTAGATACCACCAGGTTGAGGTCGAGATTTTCTCTGCAGTCACTGGTCCTGCAGTCTTCCTCAATCCCAGAGTGTATTTTTTTGGTTTTTGGGCCACACCCTTTTGACACTCAGGGGTTACTCCTGGCCATGCGCTCAGAAATCACCCCTGGCTTGGGGGACCATATGGGACACCGGGGGATCGGATTGAACCATGGTCCTTCCTTGGCTAGCGCTTGCAAGGCAGACACCTTACCTCTAGCGCCACCTTCCCGGCCCCCTGGGCAGTTATTTTAAGCATACATAATACCTGAGAGACAGTGTTCAGTGAGTTTGTGGAAAGAATGAGTGAATGTGAAGGATGTGTGAATCATCTGGACTTTGCCTGAAGCCCAGTGCTAGAGCTAAATAGAAAATGCTGAACAAAGCAGCTCCCTTCACCTGACATCCCATCCTTGTCCCTGGGCATTCCCCAAAGAAATGCAAAACCACAGCCTTGACCACTTGTATTCATTAAGATACTATGGGGAGCTTGTTGCCAAAGCCTTGTTGGCTCCCACTATAAAAATTGCAATAGGCTCCTTGTCTTCCTAGAATTTTTCTATTTTATAAGTGTTACAACATTGTAGTCATTGGGCCTCTTAATGCTGCAAATGTTTACTCAGCATAACCACCAATACAGTTCTGTTCATTGGGAATATTTTTGTTCTGTCCGAATCAACAGTAATTTAAGACATAGTTTGTTTCCTCACAATGAAAAAAATTAAATAAGTATGCAATAAATGTATGTGCAATCGTTGGGGTTTTTTATAGTGGCATTGCAACAAAATTTGGAATTCTTTCAACTCATCTTTAGGATTTGGATTAAATACTGTGGGCACAGTAGCAATGATCTGGGCATCCTACTACATAACATGTTGTTAGGTATAGATATATGTGTGTATGTGTGTGAATATAGAGATGCACAAACTCATATGTGATGTGAAACTGTCTGTTTCCATAGCTGCACTTATGAATGGAGTGGTCAACAAAATGAAGACATTTATAACTGAGTTTATTAGTACTTTAATGTTTTTTTAGCATTGCTCAGTTTTTTAAATATTACATATATATTTTGCACACATAAAAGATAATTATACGGGCCCGGAGAGATAGCACAGCGGCGTTTGCCTTGCAAGCAGCCGATCCAGGACCAAAGGTGGTTGGTTCGAATCCCGGTGTCCCATATGGTCCCCCGTGCCTGCCAGGAGCTATTTCTGAGCAGACAGCCAGGAGGAACCCCTGAGCACCGCCGGGTGTGGCCCAAAAACCAAAAAAAAAAAAAAGACAATTATACCCAGGTTACATTTCAAAATATGCCTTAGGTGAATGGAAAATAATTTGAGATCTCATACTGCTGACTAGACCCAAACTACCCTGAATTAACATTAAAAAAAGAACTTTGACTCTTTATGTTCTTATAATTGAGATATCAAGTTAGCTAAAACTAGCAATACAGCAAAATTTTCTAAGGGCAGTTCACTTACATTATTTCACTGCCCCGCTCTTTACTCTATGGCATAATTTAATAACAAAAATCTGACAGACTCAAGTGGGAAATGTATTAGCAAAGAGAGGTGTGCACATTTGTGGAATACTAAATAACTTCTTTAGGTAGCAAGAAAGACTCCAATAGAATTAAATAATTGGGATGGGGCTAATATATTCTAGAATATATTCTGTATCCTTCATTATCTTGTTAATATAAACTATTCATTTTTAAGTTGAAGATGAAAGATTTAAAGTTGATTATATAATAAAGAACTTTTCTTAGAAAGAACAAAAATGCCTTTTAAAAAAATACTCCTCTTTGTAAATGTCAAATTTCTTTTTCATTTATGGTTGGATCCAGATACAAGCCAGGAAAAGTAATTTGGTGCTTCTTATGGTGAAGGCTTTACAATATTAGATTGAAAGGTTAACAGTGATTATTTTTTCATTTGAAGAATACCTTTTTGCTCCAATAAATTCAGCTACAGTCTCCTTGGATCTTCTGTCAGTAAAAAATAGAAGAGTATATTAGATAATGTTATTCAACTCTTTCGTTAGTAAGAAATATTTTCTATCTGTGTTATTAAGAACAAACTGAAAAAAATCCTACATTTATTGACCTTTTAGCTAGAGTCATTGTTCATTCAGCTCTTGAATAAAAGAAATTTTCTTTTAAAGTTACCACCAACAGTTAATTTGTTTTCTCCAGTATGCTCTAAGATGCAGTTATCTCTTTTCCTGTCCCTTTCACACATTCACAGGAAATGCAAATACCTGGTAGCAAGTATATTGTGATTTAAAGCTGTGGTTAAAAAGATAGTTTCTTGGAGTATGAAACTCCTCCAACCTTTAGACATTTTTATTGTTAATTTATTGTCTCTTTGTTACAGTTGAAAAATATAGTGAGAATTACTGGTACCCTATTTGGTTTCCTCAGCACCACCTGGATTAATTCCTGAGTATAGAGTCAGTAACCCCTGAACACCATCAGATGAGCCCCCAAAACAAAAACACATACACACACAAATTGAAGTATACAACTGCACTTTCAAACTGTCTGTAACCAAAAGGAATCTAACAGATGAGTTTAAAAGGACTAAAATTCTTTAAAAAATATAACTGACACAGATTCAAGTTGTGGATTAGGAATATGTGTGGCATATGTTTTAAAGAATCTCATACTAAGAATAACAAAATTATATGGGATATTTTAATTTAAAAGCTGTCATTCATTTAAGGGTGATTTGAAGAGGTATGATTAGTTCTTAACTGTATGGTTTGGTACATATTTATAGAGATGCATGTAAGGGAACTAACTATTTTAATCAATGCTTTTAAACAAGATGTTTTATATATATATAATTATATATATATTTCAACTGGAGAAGGATTTCAGAGATCTTTGAAAATATATTTGGGCCTCAACTAAGTTGTGAAAGTAAGAATAGCCTGTGCTTATATGAAAAAGGGCATGGACAAAATATTAATCAATGTTAATCCTCATTACCATTTATGGAAATGTGATAAGGAGTCAAATGTCAGGTATTCCCTGAACACTTGTACCAAACACTTCCTAAGTGCCAGGGATACATCACTGAACAAGTCATTCTATGATACCATAAGGCTGGACCTTGTATCTGGTGAAGGGAGTCAAAGAACAGGCAAGTAAGAACACAGATTACAATAATTTTAGGTTGAAAGAAGTAATGCCCAGGGGAGCTAGATTTGGAGTGATGGAGAAATCCTCTGAGAGGAGATGACACAGGTTGTGATGTAAATTTTATTACAAAGAAATCTATTGTTAGAAATGTGCATGCAATAGAATGAACCCTGGCAATAAATTTAAGGTGGAGTGACTGAGGCTTGAATTTCCATGAGTAAAGTGAACTAAAGAGTAGTAAAGGCAGAATTTAATTGATCCTTCATGGGTCTGCTCTATAGTCAACTATAGCAGTGTCAGTAAGTCATGCAAATTTGAAAGTATACCAGTTCAGGGATCGAGAGCCAAAGCATGAGATCTGAGAGTTCAGGTTCAGGCCCCTGTTCAGGCACCAGTTGTAATATCAGCCCACACACTGTACCTCCAACCCAGGTGAATGAGTCTGAAACAAAATTGAGTATGAAATAATCAAAACCAGATGAAACATATGTAGCCTACCAATCTTCTATCTCATATTGAGAGCGCATTTTCTGCTAGAACAGTTGTTTTTATTGAGTACAGAGACCACCCCCAGGTGGGGCAGTAAGGACAGAGTAAGGACAGATAGTTCAGGCTATTCTGAGCGAGTCCTACCCAGGTTTACATTTAAGACGTATCTATTTTGTGGTAAAACCAAGTTGTAATCAAATAGATATAAAGGAACATGGGATGATCTTTGTTTTGGGTGAAACCAAGTTGTAAACAAAGAGATACAAAAAAACCAGGGTGATCTTTGTTTTGGGTAAGATGAGATATAACCTAACAAGCAACTCTGAGTAAATTGAGTGATTTCAAGCCAATAAAACTTGATTATACAGTGACTAAGAAACAGAGGGAAACAGTCCAGAGATCAGGAGCACCTTCATATTTAGAGATTAGAATGGGGGAATCCCAACAGACAGAGAAGAAACTTCAAAAGGAGAGGAATTAAACTAGGTAAGCCTGCATGCTTGACTCAGCATAAAAGAGATTTATAAAAGAGGGTGGTATGATGCTTATATTTAAATAGAAAAAAGAGGGGAGCTGACATATTTATTGCAATTGTTATTATTAGACATAGCTTACTGATGACCTTGCTAGTGGTTTTAAGAGAGAGGACAAATAAAAGGACATTATGTTGAGGTCTTTACTGGGAAAGTACAAACTATAGAAGAAATGCAGCCAGTTGTGAAGTTTGAGAGGTTTTATTTGTGTGTCAGCATGAGAAAGGTGGGAAAAGCAAATACTTTTATTTAAGCATCATGGTTACAAATATGTTTGTAGTTGGGTTTTAGTCATACAGAGAAATATTTTTAATGATGTGACATAGTATGGAAAAAAGGTCAAAAGCGTAAGAGGCCAGAGTCTTAGAAAAACATGTTTTTTTTTAATGGAATGCAGTTATGCAGCTAAGAAAACCATCAACAGCAATACTGAACAAAATAATATGATGCTGTGACAAAGAGTATAAGTTGGGGTGTTAAAAAAAAGTTAGTGGGGGCCGGAGAGATAGCATGGAGGTAAGGTGTTTGCCTTTCATGCAGGAGGTCATCGGTTCAAATCCCAGCGTCCCATATGGTCCCCCGTGCCTTCCAGGAGCAATTTCTGAGCGTGGAGCCAGAAATAACCCCTGAGCACTGCCGGGTGTGACCCAAAAACCACAAAAAAAAAAAAAAGTTCATGATAAGATTATCATTGGATGAATCCCAAAACAGGAGAACTCATGGGTGAGAGATGCTTTAATGTGTCTGGGTTTTTGCAATAGGAAAAGGAAATAATTTGGTGGACTTCAGAGGGGACCAGGAAGACTGCCAAATTATTGAAAGGCAGGCAGTCTTTGCATTATGAGAATGTAGCATTCAGGCAAACAGAAATGCAACATTTAGGACATGCAGACTTCAGCTGGTGATTGAGGAGACTGGCTTTCTGGATTTAGGTGGGACTACATGTGGGAATCTCTCAGTGGATGGTTGATAATTTGAGTCTCCAGAAATTAACCTGCACCCCTCTACAGAATGACTGGACATGGATAGGCAGAGACTGCCTCAGCATACTGCTGTCTGGGACAGCTTTCTGACAGAGTGTGTGCCCAGCTCAGGAACTGGAGTGACTGGCCATTTTCCATACTACCACAGGCCCTAGGAGTACATGGTGGATGGAAATCTCTAGGCAACTTCCAAATGACTTCAGAGATTAAAACTTACATAACACATATTTAGTTACTATGTATAATGAACTCAGAACATCTTGCAAAATTGATTAACAGTGGAGGACATTGACTTCTCAGAGAAGTTCACAAAGATATTTTAAAAAATAAAATAGTTAATAGTATTCTTCTTGAGGGAGAGGGGAATATGGTTTGGGGGGAGGTCACATCCATTGGTGCTGTGTTCAGGGCTCAGTGATGGGAGTGGGGTAGGTAGGTCATTCCCAGTGTTGCTTAGGGAAAAAGCATGGTGTCTGGGATGAAAGCCAGGCCCTGAATGAGATAGCCCTTTGAGCTGTCTCCTCAGCCCATGAAGACTTTTGCATGGAAGATGGATAAAGCAGAGCTGTAAGGAGATGATATGCAGGTCAGCCAACAGCACTAACCCCTTGGCTACCCCAAAAGCAGTACAAAGTGTTTTTCACATTCTCTTTTGTGATGTGTGTTTATGTGTGTCTGTGTCACTGAAATGTCAGGTCATGACAAGTGTCCTGAAAAAGCCTCATCTCTAGGTTCTGCCTAGTTCATTCTGGGGTGTCAGAGAGGCATGATAAGAAGATAGGAAGGAGAAACAAAAGTTAATAAGAAGCTGTCCTGAACTGGGTGTGGTCTTGGTGGCCCCTAAATCCTACCTGAGTGGATCTCGTCTCACTCAGCCCTCTTTGGCCAAGGTCTACATTGAGGGGCCATTGATCTTTCTGACCCAGTGTGCCTGGGTGTCTTTGGGAGGGGCTTTGAGGCTTCCAAAAAAACTTCTGGGTGCTTTTCCAATTGTCCCTCATTAAAAAACACTCTTACTGATTCCATTTTCTTGTGCTATTAATATGGGGGCTTCCTTATCAGAGGGCATGATGATACTAAATTTAGACTTAGTGCCAAAGGAAGCCTGGGAGGTGATGCTAGGAATTACCTTCAAAGGTCGCTGTCATCTGGGAACAGACATTATCTACTAGGACTTTGCCCTGGATGCAAGTAGAGCTAAGAAATAGTCTAGTTGCAGTGCAAATAGTACAGAGTACTTCATACATAAAGCATTTGGAGGCCTTTGTGGGCACAAAAAAGAGCAAGCCTTTGGGGAGTTTCCTAGCCAGCTGTCCTTTGCCTCAGTGAGAGCAATCTTCTTTCCCTGCACGGTCTTCTGCTTCATTTGTCTCAGAGACTGAAAGGGGATAAAGTCATAGGAAAGACCCTGTCTGCACCTCAGCTACTTTCCACAAAGACTTGTTCCCTGGAAGCCTGAGCAGTGATAACCAGACAAACACGAGTTACACCAGGGAGGCCTCTTGGCAAGACTGCCTGGGACAGTGGCGCCGTGACTGAAAATTATCTATGTCCACCCCTTAAGGTCTTTGACAAAAAAACAAAGATGACTTTTTTTGGACTAGGTTTGTTTTCAAGTTTCTAGAGAGTACTTTTTTCTTCTTCGTTGAAAGAGTCTTAAAAACCAGTCTTATGAAATTTTGGAAAACTAAAGATCAGGGAAAAATAAATAGCAATTATAAATAGTTTCAACACCTAAGATTGATTAGTACTTACAATATAATTAATTTTCTCAATGGTCTTTTTCTATTTCCCGAGTTTTTGTTTTTGTTTTTTTTTTTTTTTGGGTCACACCCGGCGGTGCTCAGGGGTTACTCCTGGCTGTCTGCTCAGAAATAGCTCCTCACAGGCACGGGGGACTATATGGGACACCGAGATTTGAACCAACCACCTTTGGTCCTGAATCAGCTGCTTGCAAGGCAAATGCCACTGTGCTATCTCTCCGGGCCCATTTTTTTTTTCTTTTCTATTTCCCAATTTTTGAATGAATTTTAAATTATGTTCCACAAACAAAGCAGCTTTACATGAAATAAAGCTGCAGTCTATTCTAGATTAAGGTAAAAAGCACAGGTCATTTGTGTAGAATAAGCTCAAAATTACTATCATATATAGGGCTATTTCTTTCACTGAAGCAAAGTATGTGAAATTTGCTTAAGATTATTGTATGGGGCCGGCGAGGTGGCGCTAGAGGTAAGGTGTCTGCCTTGCAAGTGCTAGCCAAGGATCGGGACTGCAGTTCGATTCTCCCGGCATCCCATATGGTTTCCCCCAAGCCAGGGGCAATTTCTGAGCGCTTAGCCAGGAGTAACCCCTGAGCATCAAACGGGTGTAGCTTGAAAAACCAAAAAAAAAAAAAAAAAAAGAAACTTGCTTAAGAGAACACAAACTGATCAATATCTAAAACTTAACACAAACACAATTTTTAATCGATATCTTTTAAGCACCAAGATTATTAACATGTTTGTAGTTGGGTTTCAGTCATACAAAGAACAGCACACCTTTGCCAATGCAACATTTCCACCCCCAACACCCCCCCATCTATCTCCGCCCCACCCCCTGCCTGTATTCGAGACAGGCATTCTACTTTTCTCATTCACTACCATTGTCGTGATAGTCGTTAGTGTAGTTATTTCTCTAACTGCACTCACCACTTTTTTTTTTGTGGTGAGCTTTATGTTTCCAGCCTACATCTCTATTGTCTCTGGGGATTATTACAATAATGTCTTTTATTTTTTTCCCCATAGATGAGTGAGGCTATTCTGTGTCTATCTCTCTTCCTTTGATTTATTTCACTCACATGGTAGATTCCATGTCCATGTACCACAGTTTCTTTAGCCAGTCATCTGTTGAAGGGCATCTTGGTTGCTTCCAAATTCTAACTATTGTAACAAACACAAATTAAAAAAAAAATCAAAATGCATAGGGCCAGGGATAACTCAGATATGCCTAATGTACTTTTAAAGTGGGAGGCCTAGATTTGATTCTTGGCACCACAGGGTCATAAAAAAAGCCACCAGGAATAACTCCTTAGCACCATCAGTATATCTAATCATTTACCCACCCTGAATTCAAAATAAATAAGTTTTTATTACAATAAAAATTTTCCTTGAGGGAGCCAAAGTGATTGTGAAACAGGCAAATGTGTTTGCCTTGCCCCATCTGACCTGTGTTTGATGACTGGCACCCCAGATGGTCTTTCAAGCCCCACCAGAAATGATCATTGAGCCTAGAGTCAAGAGTAATCCCTGAGGATTACCAGATGTGGCCCTCAAAAAAACATTTCCACTTAATTTTTTAAATTGAAATAGCATTAGTCTAGAGTATTAGGCTTTAGAGGTCTATTAATAAGTCAATATCTACATGTAATATTGTACCCACCACTAAGGTTTTCATTTTTTGTAAAAGCACCTTTCAGGAAGAATTTATTTAAAATAAGATAAGGCCATAAAGATAGTACTATGGGTAGGGAGTTTGACTTACACACAACTCACCTGGGTTCTGTCTCAGGAACCCCATATGGTGTCCCACACCCCCACCAGAAATTATCTCTGCGTGCAGAGCCAAGCGTAAGTCCTGACCTTTTCACGGTTTAACCTAGTGTTTTAAAAAATAAAAAAGAAATAAATAAAAGCAAATGATATTAAGCATCCAGTTTGCATAATGGCCCTTTCTCTTAATCAGTATCCAAGCAAGCGCTCAGAAGAATTGGGGCAAAGAGCTATTTTTATGTTACATGTTCTTTATTTCTGGAATTTGCAGGAGAAATTGTGACAGTTTCCTGACTGAAATTCTTAGCTCTGGCTATTTGAAAAGTGGTATCCCAAAGTAGCATTGATCCTTGCTACTTTTCACTCATATTCTACTATACAATCATTTATGCCATATGTGTGTGTGTCTGCAGGTGTGTGTTTGGGGTCAGCTAATCAAACACAAGCAAATGATTGCTCCTTCTGGTCTCTAAAGACATTTGTAATTCTTGGACAGACATACACCTTTCTGAGTGGATAGTTACACTCATACTTAAAAAGGTTTTTTCAGTATGCACATCCCATTTCTTCTAATGAATATCTCATCCTTGGAGGAAGGGGATAATGACCTAACCCCCAATATTCTATTTTCCCTGTCATTGAACAATTCATGAAGTATTTGGTGGTTAAGTTTAGCTGCATGGGGGGTGGTTGAGGGCAGGATAGAACTGAAAACCATGTTGTTCTGCAAGTCAGTGAAGAAGGAGCACTGTGCCCGGCAGGAGACCACACCGTCTCCATTACCTCATGGACAGCATGTGGGCATGGAGACGTATGAGCCAAGCACAGCCTTTCTGTGCTGGTCACAGACTGAGCTATGATGACCACGATTTGCACTGTTCTCTGGCTTCTGTCTGCTGACATCGACTGAGAAAAATTAGCAGGCTGGGATGTACCAAATAATTCCAGGTGCTAAAGAAGACAAAGGTACAGGAGTGAAGTAATAAACTCAGACTCTAAAAACAAGGTTGTTTTGTTTTGTTTTTTTAAGGAACATTAACATGACCTATGCCCAGTGGTTGTGGAATGATCCTGATTGGCCCTTTTCTCAAAACTAGCCATGGCACATGCAGAGAATAGAATGAGCTACAGTACTGCAAGGCCAGAATAAAGCTGGGAACAATGCTGGCCATGGTCTTAGAGAGCCACAGATTCTTTGACAAAAAGAACAGAGTAATTTACTATATTTATTAACCAGGACAATCATTATTACATATTAATTAATCATCCAATTAATATTAATGAAAAGGAATGAATAATTAAATATTGCATGGACAGAAAATAGTGTGAGCTCAACTCAGAGGGAGCTCTGTTGAACAATGATAATTAAGGACATTTTTATAAAAGAGTGGATATTGAGGCAAATTGAAATAAGATCTTAATTAGCCAGTGTTCCAGTCCTGGCTTATTGGAATCATATAATACCTATGGGAATCTAAGTTAGTTAAGATTTTCCAGTTCCCAGTTTTCATTCCTTTATCCTATGCTCTCTCTCCTATATCTTACCCAATTGTCTTCCTCCAATCCTTTTTTTTCTCTGGTTCTTTTGGAACTTACCCCAAAAGTGCTATCTGATTTTTTGCAAGGTAATTCAAGCATAATTTAGCTTCAGTATTCTTGTTCCCATGTTTTTGGCATTTTAGTTCGTTGGAAAATATATTTTAGCACAATAGAAGAGTAAAATCAGAATTTTATTGATTATGTGAGCCCCAGCAATTCCAGGTATTTATTCTCATGTTTTCATAGTTCCTCATTTACTTGAACTTCTAAGACCTTCACAGCAACTGTGAAATTAGACTATATTACATGTGTTTCAATTCAGGTCAATAGTAATATCTGGGGCCGGAGAGATAGCATGGAGGTAAGGCGTTTGCCTTTCATGCAGGAGGTCATCAATTCGAATCCCGGCGCCCCATATGGTCCCCTGTGCTTGCCAGGAGCAATTTCTGAGCCTGGAGCCAGAAATAACCCCTGAGCACTGCCGGGTGTGACCCAAAAACCACACACAAAAAAAAATAGTAATATCTGTGTGTAGTTGTGTAAATAGGATCAAAGGCAAACTTTCCAGGCTTAATTTTTCAGTTTGAATTCAGAATTCAAATTAATTTAATAACCATTATATAACTTTATTTAACTTTTAAGTGTTTTTTTCATATTAAATGCAATGTCTGAGCATCTTTCTGTTTAATCATCTTTATTAGAAAGATATATGACATATATACATACATGTAGATGGAGGTTACACCTAGCAGTGCTCAAGTGTCACACCTAGTAGAGCTTGGGGTCCATAATTGGTGCCAGGGATTGAATCTGAGGTGGTAGCATACAAAGTAAGCACTCACCCACTGTATGATTTCACTGGCATTATAAAACACTTTTTTGTAAAAAGTAACTGGGATGTACCTTTGCATTTCAAATATTTGCTGTGTTATCATCTGGGGCCCTGCTGCCCTGAGCAGCTATCTCCTATTCTTTCCCTACATGTTTTCCCCCATGATTTATTTTGCTCCTTCCAGAATCTAAATTATCATTAGCTCTTAGCCTACTCTGCAATGCATCCTTACCTCAACCTCTCAAGACAATACATTTCAAAATCGAATTTGACTCTCTGACAGGATCTGTACTTTTGCCTATTTTAGTAAGAGAAACTGGACTGAAAGATGCATACAAATGATCTTTTGGTCTCCTGTCTTCAAATAGGGAATGCTTCTACTCTTGGACCGAGCAGTCTGGGATAGCACTGAAGTGAATAATTCTATATTCGGCAGTTGCATGTCAGAGTCAGTCTCGTAACTGCAGCAGATGTACGTTCTGGGTGACTGCCATTCGTGTGCATCTGGGCAGTTATTTATTGGTTAGTGGCAGATTTGGAGCTGGGGGTTGATAAAGGAAGAGGAATTGAGATCCTCCCCTCACCTCATTGTTTTGTCTTCAGTGATTGTCCCAAGGGTGGAGGGGACCTGGAACCTGAATCTTTAAGTGAATTTTGTTTGTGATTCTGTTAGAGCCGGGAAGCTTTGGGTGGGGGTTATTCTGCTGAATTGAGAGAAGTCAATCTGGCTGCTTTCTCAGTCTAAATTCTGCTCGTTTCTAAAACAAAAGCATTTGAAGAAATTTGTGTTGTCTCTTGTGAAATTTCACTTATAGCATTTTCCTCTCTGGACACTAATAAAGCAGCCCAAGTCACTGGAGCTCAATTATTCTGTTTGGAATATAGCCAGTTGAGTGGTCTGGGAAGTATGGAAGGGCATAGAGAAGTCAAAGGTGGGCAGAAAGCAATTTTATTTTTATTCAACTGGTGAGTTCAGTGTTCCTACAGCCAGGGATAGGGTGTCTGAATGCATCTCCCCTGTGCTAGTACTTTTGTCCAAGAGTGCCTCCAGGTCCCAGGCCTGAATGACTCTCATCCTCCTCCTTAAACCCCCAATTCTCTCTCCCCTTTCTCTTGGGAACAGTTCATGTTTGTAACTTTCTGCAGCTGCTTTATAGTTAGAGATCTGAGCTGGGCTTAAGAGATTCTGAGTTAGATTTCTAAGTTCTTTTTATTTTCCAGAGAAGTAGGGTACAAAGGATTAGGAAGAGCAGTTAAAGGTGCTTGCCTCATCTACTTGAAGACAAACTTGGAAAAGCTTATGCAAATTACTAATAGTTGTGACGCCCTCCCTATCAGTTCATAGCACAGTGGTGTTGTTTTTTTTCATCCTCTAATTCTTCATCCCTCAGTTCCTACTCATTTCTTTCTTAAAACCAGGATCATCAGCTATCATTATAGCTTCTGAGTTATGTATTATTCATTGATTTCATGAACTCTGCCATGACTTTTCTACTTGAAATGTGTATATTGTCTTATTTTCCCTGCTAGATAGGAAATTCCTAAACTCAGCAACCAGGCAATATCTATATTTTATTTTTCTTAGAGTAGCCATTTGTACAGCATAAATACTGAATAAATGTGGCCAGCACTACATCGTTCAATTGCTTTGAAATATGTAAATAGGTATGTGATAAGTATGTAATGTTGCCATCGCTGTGCCGATTTTTTAGGAAATGTTTCTTAATAGGGATCTTGCCTTTTCCCATTTCACTGATATTTTCGTGCTATTTACATATTTATGTATGTAAATATTAAAAATTGTATATGCATGTTGTTCAGGAACTTATATTTTCATAACGATGCTTTTAGAAGGGAAAGCAAAAAGAGATTTATACTACAGTTTTTGATGGGGACCACTGTTCTGTGTTCGCTCAGGGGATATTTCCAGTTCATTGTGCAGGGTCCACATCTATTTGATGCTTGAGATTCAGCCCACTTTCCTGTCCACAGTCACATGTAATCACAATGTCTATAGCTCTTACCTTGGGATCCCACAGTCTAGCTCCTGGTTTAGATTGCTGCTATATTTTATTAAATATATTATTAATGCATTAATATATATTATATATGATATTATAATAAATATATTAAAATAAAACTTTGTATTTAGAAAGATTAGGGATTTATTTGAACATTTTGAAAGATGGAGTGATTTATTTATGTCCAAAGAATCAGTTATTTTGAATCCAGATTTATCAGAGCACTGATTGTCAGTAAAGAAGAATTAAGGAGGGAGATGGGGGCATTGGTAGTGGGAAGATTACACTGATAAAGGGGGAGTGTACTTTTTAATGACTGAAACCCAACTACAAACATGTTTGTAATCATGATGCTTAAATAAAGTATTATTATATAAAAAATAAATAAAGGGCCCGGAGAGATAGCATAGCAGCGTTTGCCTTGCAAGCAGCCGATCCAGGACCAAAGGTGGTTGGTTCGAATCCCAGTGTCCCATATGGTCCCCCCGTGCCTGCCAGGAGCTATTTCTGAGCAGACAGTTAGGAGTAACCCCTGAGCAATGCCGGGTGTGGCCCAAAAACCAAAAACCAAAAATAAAAAATAAATAAATAAAAAGAAAAAAAATAATATCAGAAGAAAGTTCCTTAATAAAGAACATAAGTGACTCTGTGCAACTATGTCAGTGGTCATCGTACTATACCAATTTCAATTAAGTCAGATGAAAAAAACATGTATTTTGGCTATATTTGATTGGGCTCAATTAAACCAAAAGGTCAAGTTTTCTATGTGATTAGATTCCAATTTTCTGTTTAATGTAATTGAAAGGGTTACAAAAAAAATGAATTAATATTGTCAAAGATTTTGGAGGACTTTCTGATGTGTTTTTTTTTTAAAGTGTGGGAGTAAGGAGTCTAGATAGTTTGAATAGTTCCTAGATATTTTTCTTATTGAACAGTCGCCTTTCTTCAGCATTAATCTTACTATTTTCATGATAACACTGAAAAATATTTCCTTCGGTTTTGAATTGTCTGCCAGAGTTGTAACACTTGAAGTCTTTGTACTTTCTCCAGTTGTTGATGAAATCCAGCTCTTTTTCTTTTCTATCTAGACATCTTGTAGAAAGAAATCTTTTTTTCTGATTTCTCTGGTTGAATTCATGAGATCACAAGTTAAATGAAAGGTTAAAATTTGGGCAGTTCAAAAGGACAAGTGTTATGTCAGTTTATACCCCAGACTACTCTGCATTTCTCTACTTTAAGCAGCTGTAACTGGGCTAAGTAGTGTTGATATTTTCTCTTTTTCTGTGTTTCTCTCATGAATCTAGACTGATATTAAATCTATTGTACCTCCTAGTTCTGGAAAAAGTCTTCAGAACACAGTTTGTGCTGAGAGTACTGAAATGCAGTTGGAAACAAAATATTTGGGGACATGTACACAATTCTACAATATTTGTTCTTTCTTGAGAAGTTAAAGTCTGTGATCTTTTAGCATATAATAGATCCTTTCATTTCCCACACAGTTATTGAGAACCACATCATGCCCTTATAACCAAGTATATGGAATATGTATAAAATTACTATAAACTGATTTTTGTATAGTTTCTGAAATGAGTTCATTTCCTTTTAGAACCTACCATCCATAGATCTAGAGAAATAGCCCAAGGATATGGCATTTGCCTTATATTTGACTGGCCTGAGTTTGGTGATCCATGATCACAGCTGCCGGAGTAGCTGCTAGTATGACTGAGTGTAGTCTATGTTCTTTCCCACCTCCAATAATAAAATCTAATATAAAAGTTCCACAGGAGTGTTAAGTTGATGTTAATGTTAATAATTGCACTGAGCAACTATATGAGTGTACTTGATGCCATATTCTATTAGAAACTCTTGAAGGGTAAGATCCTGTTTAGTTTTTCAGCCCTCTCTAATGTGTATTATGTCTTTAATGATTTAACTGAGGCTCAGACCGATATTCTGGGTCATGTAAGGAATGAGATTTAGAGTTGAAGTTAAAACCTAACTTTGACTGGGATCTAGATCAGATGGCTAGAGTATATACTTTGCATAAAAAAGTCAGTCTCAATCTCCTGCTCCATATGGTCCCCAACACAAATATATACAAACACTGACCAAAACAAGCAATTACAAAGGCATCCTCAGTCCATCTTGTCCCTACTATTTCATTACCAGCTACTATTCCTTGACTATATCAAATACTTCCTGAAACATGTGTTTGTCCATTTTTTATTTTACTCTTTCTGTATTTTTCTGTCAAACACAGACAAGAAAGATAGGAACTTGAATAATTAAAACCATTGGACACATTTCTCTGTGGCACCAAGACACAGAAACAAGTTCATAGTTGGTTGAAGTTTCTTTGTGGACTAGTGGCCACAAGATAGATCCCCTCCACCATATTTTTTTTAATTTTTTAAATTTAGTCACTGGGTTTCAGGCATACTTGGTTTTGGAAGTTTAGTTGTTCTGTGTGTGTTGTTGGTTTTACTGCTGGCTCTGTGCTCAGAAATTTTTCCTGGCACACTCGGCAGACTATATGGGCTGCCAGAGATTGAACCTGGGTCAGCTGTGTGCAAGGCAAATGCCCTCCCCTTTGTGCTTTGCCCAGGCATATTGTTTTAACAATAATCCCTTTACCAATTTCCACTTCCATCTACCAGTGCTCCCAGCTCCATTTGCCTTCCACCAATCTTCATCTACTAGAAGAGCTTATGTATATCTAACTCTCTCTATATATATTTGTACATGTATATCATTTTTTTCACTGTAGTTTTTAGTACTGTTGCTGATAGGATTTCATACTAGCATTTTACCACCTTTCAATACTTCCTCTTCTGGGTTGAATGCTTTCCTCCATCATAGGTATTTCCTACCCCCAACTTATTTTCGAGCACCTTTATGGTTCTTTTTTTTCTTACCGAGCTCCAGTTCTCATATTCTTTGTATCGATTATCATCGTGTATTTGTTATTTTACCATTATGCGTCTTTATATCCCACATAGGAGAGATCATTCTGTGTTGGGCTTTCACTCTCTGATTTACTTCACTCAGCTTAATATATTCCAAGTCTCTTGTCAGATCAGGAAATTATATGGCTGAGTAGTATTCCGTTGAATATATATACCACAATTTCTTTATCCACTCATCTATTCCTAGACACTTGAGTTGTTTCCAAATTTGAGCTATTGTGCATAGTATTTCAAGGAACATAGTGACACAAATCTCTTTTCTCCAATTTTTTTTCAGGCCCTTGTGTGTATATTTCAAGAAGTAGAGTTGCTAGATCAAATGGAAGTTCATTTCTAGGTTTTCTGTAATGTCCATATTTTTCCTGAAAGGCTGGGTTAGTCAACATTCTTATCAGCAGTAAATCAGAGTCCCTTTCTCCCCACCACCCCAGCACTGGTTGTTTTTGGCTCTATTTTATGTATTCAGTCTCAGTGGTATGTATGAGATGATATCTCTTTCCTTGTTTGAGGTAGACTCCATTTTCTCTTTTTCCCATTTTTATGGGGTTATATGTTTTATTTCTTATAAAATTCTATCAGTGCTTTATATATCTTTGATATTAACCCGTATCAAATAGTTCCTGGATAAATAATTTTTTCCTACCAGTGAGCTATGTTTTTATATCCTGATAATCATTTTCTTTGAGATGCAGAAGTGTCTCAATTTAATGTAGTATCATTTATTTATCTCTGCTTTCACTTGTTTGGTCAGTAATGATTCATCCTTGAAAATGAATTTAGCTTCACTGTCATAGAAAATTTAGTCTACATTTTTTCTATATGCACCTTATAGATTTAGATCTGATATCCAGGTCTTCATTCCATTTTGACTTGATTTTTATGCATGGCACTAGAAAAAGATATAAATTTTTTTCTTACATTTAGCTGACCTGTTTTCCCAACATCACGTGTTAAAGAGATTTTCCTTGCTCCACTTCATATTTCTGATCCTTAGTTGAAGATTAACTGTTCATATACCTAAGGGTCTATTTTAGGATATTCCACTCTACTTCAATGATTTCAAGCTCTATTTCTTTTTATTTCAGCACCAATCTGTTATAATTACTACAGTTTGAAGTTGGGAAAAATGATGTATCCCATCCCATGCCTTAACTATTTAAGGGGGTTTATTGTTAAGTGTGAGTTTGAGTAGTGTGATCTATTTCTTTAAAAAATGTCATGGGTGTACTTAAAGGGACTGCATTAAGTCTGCACAGAGCTTTGGAGAGTATTATGATTTTGATGATAATAATCCTCCCAAATCTTTGAGCAAGGAATGTGTTTCCATTTCCTCATTCTCTTTTTTATTAAAGTAATGTATTTTTATTTTATTTTATTTTATTTTTTTGTGGGTCGCACCTGGCAGTGCTCAGGGGTTACTCCTGGCTCTATGCTCAGAAATCGCTCCTGGCAGGCTAGGGGGACCATATGGGATGACGGGATTCGAACCATCGACTTTCTGCATGAAAGGCAAACACCTTACCCTTACCTCCATGCTATCTCTCCTGTCCCAGTAATGTATTTTTAAACTTTATTTTTATTTATGTTCTGTTTGTTTTATTTTTATTTATTTATTAAAGTAGTTTTCATTGGATATGTCTTTCACCACTTTAAGTTGATTCCAAGGTATTTGATTGTCTGTGGTACAATTGTCATTTTTTTTTAATATCTCTCTTCTCCTTCATTATTTGCTTATAGGAAAGCTATGGCTTTTGTATATTTTGTAGCCTGCCACTTTACTTTATAATTTATTGTTTGTTCGGGGCCGGAGAGATAGCATGGAGGTAAGGTGTTTACCTTTCATGCAGGAGGTCATCAGTTCGAATCCCGGTGTCCCATATGGTCCCCCGTGCCTGCCAGGAGCAATTTCTGAGCATGGAGCCAGGAATAACCCCTGAGCAGTGCCGTGTGTGACCCAAAAACCAAAAAAAAAAAAAATTATTGTTTGTAGAAGCTTTTTGTTGAGTTTTAATTTTTTGTTGAGTAAAATTTTCTAAATATAGTATAATGTCATTCACAAAAAGTGAGAGCATGGCTTCTTCCTTTCCTATCTGGATGCCCATGATCTTTTTTGTTTGTTTTGTTTTGTTTTTTTTTGAGTCACACCCAGCAACGCTCAGGGGTTACTCCTGGCTCTACGCTCAGAAATTGCTCCTGGCAGGCTCGGGGGACCTTATGGAATGCCGGTATTCAAACCACCAACCTTCTGCATGCAAGGCGAATGCCTTATCTCCATGCTCTCTCCTGCCCCATGCCCATGATCTTTATGTTGTCGAATTGCTATACAAATACTTTCAATACTATATTGAATTGAAGTGGTGTCCCTTCCCCCTCTCCATTCAAATCATTTGTGATTCGTACTTGCTCTGTTGCTAATGAGGCTCCAAATGTAGAACCCAAAATCAGTGTAGGAAGCAAATTCACTTCCTGGCTGATATCTCAGCATGGAAAAAAGGGTAGTGTTAGGGTGTACTAAGGAATACAGAAAGAAAGATGAAGGTTCCACATAGTCTCAGGTCCTATTCTGCTTAGAATTAACAGAAGTTGTGTTTCAAAATAGTCGATCACATATTACTGAATGCTTAAAGCAAGGATTTTCCAAATCTTGGTCTCAGGATCAGTGTCAGTATCTCTCAACAATTTGAGAAAATACAAATTCTCAGGCTCCACCCATACCCACTAAATTAGAAATTCAGCAACTGAAACTCAGAAGCCTGGGTTTCCACAAGGAATTTTTTTAATGATAAAGTTGGCGAGGTAAGCAACGTGAAATCACATAACCATTCTTTCATTCATTCATTGCCTATATGTTGCCAAACACATTGACAGATCTCAGTCTGTGAGATGTCCTCCTTTTTACAGGCAAGAAACCAAATGTTTGCATAATGTTTAGAATCATGTAACACAGGACAGACAGTCTTCGGGTTTGACCCAAGTCTCTGGACATGTTCTCTGAAAATTAGACAAGCTATCCAATTTCAAGGAAGTTTGTGTTAAGCAGAAAAACAGACACTATGAAGAAAATTAGAAACCCCTGATATCCATATGCTCGTCTGGTAATAAAATTAGCCTTTTATAGAGTTAAATAAGCAGATGATTGTTTGTTCTCTTAATAGAGATTTTACATAGAACTTTATCAATTAAAGATGAAGTGACAAGGTTAAATGGTCAGCCTACCTTTAATCCTGGATTATGTAGTTATAATTTCACAAGAAAAGAGGCTTGAGAACCTACAAATGTGCACCTTTAGACAGTCATCTAGTATAGACCATAGTGCATCAGGGATTGGGGTAAAAAATAATAGATGGTCATTCAAGATGCTTAAACGAGTTCCACTGTATAAAATACTCTGAAAACAATAAAGGCGTGCAGGGCCTAAGTGATAGGATATAATAAAGTTGAGTAAGCAATAAGATCAGTAAGAGTCATAATATTCATTATCTGAAACTAATTCAACCCATTCATGTTTTACAAAAGAGTAAGTCTGTATAATTAATATAGCCTGCAAGAGGGAAGAGGCATGGGTTATCTTTTACTGTGACCATGTTTTTTGTGTTTGTATATGTAATTTTTGCATATATAGTACCAACTTGTGAGTTAAAACTGTGTACGTAGTTATATAAAATGTCAACAAAACTTGAACCCTAAGTAGGTGTTGTGTAACTTTAGTGCATGATAATCTCTCTGAATATTTATCATCAACATTTACCTCTACCAATTTTGTAAGAAATATAATATTTGAGTGTTTTTATTTTTCATTCAGGTGATTTTTCCTATGTATTTTACCAATAGTCTTAGCCTGTCATATTTCATTGGAGGATTTTCTTCTTCGTAAGAAATGTCTTTGTTATAAAAGGTGTGTATTAATGTCTGGGTAGCATATACTTATTACGCTTAGTGTTCTTTTGTAAGATTGTTGACATGTTCAGGGACTGCACCTGACCAGGCTGAAGGCCACATGCTAGGAAGTGAATTTGGGGGTTGCTCTTTTAAGGCATATACTGTGCTGCTTGACCTACATTCGAGCCCCTGTTCCTTTTTTATGAACACAATGTACATGCTTCTTTCTCTGATTTTTGGAATGAGCTTTCCGCTTAGAGCATTTACTTCAAAACTAGAACAATATTCACCCTTATTGGAAGCGGGTTGAGCTGCAACGGGTGCTGCCAAGGCTCACTCCTGGTTCTGTCCTCAGGAATCAGTCTTGGCTAAGGGAACTTTATGTGGTGCCATTTTACAGCCTGAGTTAACTGCATGCAATGCAAGTACTTTTATCTTTGGATGCTTTCTCTGGTCTTACTCATGGTTTTAATTAGCCTTGATGTGATAAGAAACTGAATTTTGATTGGTAAAAGGAAGAAACTACTTTTTCTTTAATGACTAACCTAATTTAATACTCTGGGCTCAATCATTATAAATCAGGCTCTGACTTCAAATTCAACTCTCAGCTTACTTTTCATTTCCATTATTTACTGTTGGTTTTCTTACTTCTTCCATAGACTTGTCTGTGTTCCTGGAATGAACTGTTAGCATAAAGGGGGCCAGATTTGTTAAACTAGTTTCCTACCACTCTACGTCTTGCATGTTTTACAATAATAAGGAGACTTGTAAATGAAAAATACAAGATTCATGACTTTTGTTAAGATATGGGCCAGGAATGTAAAACCTACAAGTGAATGAGTTCACCATAAATATTTGTTGAAGAAATTAATTGGTGCTTTGGCATTTTTATATGGTTTCTTTTTCTATTTCTGAAAAATAAATACATTTGGCTTCATACAAACAGTAACAGAATTTTTTTTTTTTTTGGTTTTTGGTTTTTGGGTCACACCGGGCAGCACTCAGGGGTTACTCCTGGCTCTATACTCAGTAAATTGCCCCTGGCAGGCACGGGGAACCATATGGCATGCCGGGATTCAAACCACCATTCTTCTGCATGAAAGGCAAATGCCTTACCTCTATGCTATCTCTCTGGCCCTATTTTTTAAAAAATATAATTTATTTAAACACCACAGTTATAGACATGTTCATAGTTGGTTTTCAGTCAAAAATACATGCCCCTTGTCTTCAAGATAGGCATTCTATTTCTTTCTCATTATCATTGCCATGGTAGTTGTTAGTATAGTTTTATCTCTAACTGTGCTCACCACTTTTTCTGGTAAGCTTCATCATGGGCTGGTCCTTCCAGTCCTCAACTCTATTGTCTCTGGGTATTATTACCATACTGTCTTTTATTTTTCTTAAATCCCACAGATGAGTGAGACTATTCTGTGTCTATCTCTCTCTCTGGCTCATTTAACTCAGCCTAATAGTTTCCATGTCCATTCATGTATAGAAAAATTTCATGACTGCATTTATCCTAACAGCTACGTATTCTATTGTGTAGACGTACCACAGTTTCTTTAGTCACTTATATGTTGTTGAGCACCTGGGTTGTTTCCAGATTCTGGCTATTGTAGATAGAGCTACAATGAATGTAGGAGTTCAGAAGGCATTTTTGTATTGTGCTTTTGTGTTCCTAGCTAGGCTAGATCCTTTATAGTGGTATTACTCAATCATATGGGAGCTCAATTTGCAATTTTTTGAGGAATCTCCATATTGTTTTCCAGAAAGGCTGGACTAGTCGGCATTCCCACTAAAAGTGAATGAGAGTTTCTTTCTCCCCATATCCACACCAGCAGTAGTTCTTGTTCTCTTGATGTGTGCCTGTCTCTGTGGTGTGAGATGATATCTCATTGTTGTTTTGATTTACATCGCTCTGATTCTTATTGATGTGGAACATTTTTTCATGTGCCTTTTGGTCATCTGCATTTCTTCTTTGAGAAAATGTCTGTTCATTTCTTCTCCCCATTTTTTGGTGGGGTTAGATTTTTTTTCTCATTAAGTTCTGTAAGTACCTTGTATATCTTAGATATTAACCCAATATCTGATGGGTACTGGGTGAATAGTTTCTCCCATTTTGTGGGTGGCCTTTGTATCTTAGTCACTATTTTATTTGAGGTATTTGAGCTGCAGGAGCATCTAAGTTTAATGTAGTCCCATTTGTTGATCTCTGCTTCCACTTGTTTAGACAGTGATATTTTCTCCTTCAAGATGCCTTTAGTCTCAATGTCATGGAGTGCTTTGCCTATGTTTTCTTCTATATATCTTATGGTTTCAGATTTGATATCAAGGTCTTTAATCCATTTGGATTTGACCTTTGTGCATGGTGTTAGATAGAGGTCCACATTTGCTTTTTTGCACGCACTTGTACCAACATGACTTAGTAACAGAATTTTAGTTGGATATGACTCGGCTAATTTGGATTTGGTATAATATAGCAGAATTCAGAGAACTTTTCAATCTAAGTAAAATATCAAATAATATATTCCAACATCAATAAGAAGTTATATGAATGACTTATAAAAACACTATATGAAATTAAACATATAAAAATTCTTATAGTACTATGTAATCAGATAAAGAGCAGAAGTAAGCAACCAACATGTCCAAGAAACAATGATTACTCTAGAGGCCAGTGAGATAGTAAAGTGGGAAAAAAAACACTTGCTTTAGACTCAGCTGAGCCTAGTTTATTTCCAGCAATACCTATGGTTCCTTGAGCACTGCCAAAAGTGATCCCTGAACATAGAGCTATATGTGATGCTGGGGATTCAAACCAGGTGGACAGGGTGAATGGCAAATTCTTTAAATCATTCACAATATCTCCAGTCTCTACCTTCCTTAAGGAAAAAATAAAATAAAATAATTAAATAAAATAAATACAATAAAATAAAGAGAAAGCCCTCAATCAGTTGTGCCCGAGGCCATGACTTTCTGCCTCCAAGGATCCTTCTCCAGGGGAATGATAGCTTCTAATCTGGAAAACCCTGGTTTAACGCAAGAGGTTTTTAGAAAGAACTCTCTACCCCTCCCCTATCACACACTCCTCTAACAACCCTAAAGAAAGGCATTTAAGCTAGAATTGTGTTCTCAAAGCTTGCTTCCTGGCCCAACAGCATTAGTATCACCAGGGGACTCAAAATACAGATTCTTAGGCCCAGATTAAAGTTCAATGAACTGGATGGGGTGCAGCAATCTTTTTCACAAGTCTTCCCAGCAATGGCACTATAAATTTAAATTTTCCTGCCTGTAATATTTTGGGCGGGGGTGGTCACACCTGGCAGGGCTCAGAGGTTACTCCTGGCTCTATGCTCAGAAATTGTTCCTGGCAGGCTCGGGGAACCATATGGAATGCAGGGATTTGAACCACCATCCTTCTGCATGCAAGGCAAATGCCCTACCTCCATGCTATCTCTTCAGTCCCAACCTGCCCGAAATTTTATAGGACAGAAACTTTATCACAAACTCACTCTTTTTTTTTTTTTGGTTTTTGGGCCACACCCTGTGACGCTCAGGGGTTACTCCTGGCTATGCGCTCAGAAGTTGCTCCTGGCTTCTTGGGGGACCATATGGGATGCCGGGGGATCGAACCGCGGTCCGTCCTAGGCTAGCGCAGGCAAGGCAGGCACCTTACCTCCAGCGCCACCGCCCGGCCCACAAAGTCACTCTTACTGTCATCATATGGTGATAAGATAGGGAGCATATTATTTCAGTCTGATCACATTTTACAAATACATTCTACTATTTTAAAAGACAAATTCTATAATAAATTGCTGAATCTTGGCAGGTTCAGTAAATGGACACATGGATGCTTAATAAAAAGAATTTTTTAACCAAGTTTAAGTGCATACAAACTTCCTTACTTCCTTATACATATTCAGTTTCTGTTCTTTTCTTTCTTTCCTATGAATTTGTAATTTATCAGTCAGAATTTCATCTGGTGATATTTCTTTTTCTGGAAAATGTCTTTTGCTAAAACACTGAGGTGCTTAGATTTGTGCCACTGACATTCTGAAATGAAATTTACAGTTGGAGTCATTTCACTCAGTCATGGATTACTTTATGCTTCTAGGCATTCTTTTTAGATTAAAGACTTTTCTAGGTATTTTTAACCTAAAAATAGTACTTTTCTCTTCCCTGTGACAAGACTTATTTTGTGTAAACATTAACTCAGTCACTTGGTCATCAATCAATCGCTTGCCACCTACCATGCTTGACTCTACACCCAATGTAAACAGCAAAGATGAGACTGAGCAGAAGGACTATTAGTGGAAGGCTATCAGTGGGGCCGGCCTTCTAAAGCATTTGCCTTGTAGTCAAGGATAAAATCCCCAGGACTTTCATATGATCTGGTAGCTCCATTCTCCAAAATTCTTGGTCCCCTGAGTGGTTTCTGGTTGCACTACGTCTGTGTGTGTGCACCAGCCACAGCCAAGAGTGTAAGCACCACAGCTAAAGGAGGGCAAATCTCAAAGATGAGTGCTCCCCTCCCCCAGATGTAATCTGTAATCTGATGTGTGACCTCCACTCCCACCCCAATAAGTATTCCAGGGCACAATATAATCAGCAAAGGGAAGGGGTGGTTAAAAATATAAGATAAGCCAGGTACTATGCTCACCCTTAAACATCCTTTTATTAACTGAGTGCATTAAACATGCTCATGGTACATAGCATGAAAAGCCTAGACAAGCATGACAAGAGAACCACCAGCACAGCTTTTTAACATTGGAGAGTTCTTGAAGTAGAAGCAATGATCATGTTTAAACTATTTTAAGGGACCCTCGGATTTTATGCACTCTTTTAGCTAATGGTTCATTGTAATTGGGAGATGCTGGGAGAAATATAAAGAAGCATTAACCTAGTTTGTGACTGTAAATTGCTTACTCAAGAATCAGCATGGACTGGAGATCTACTCAGAGTTAGTGTTTGCTTCATAGGTGTGATCCCCGTCATTGCAAAAAAAGCAATAGAATCCATTAATGCACTAATTTAGTTAATAACAGAGGTAACCAATATATGCTAACCAAAATATATTAGCATATATATGAGCTTGATTAAAAGTTAGATTAAAATATTTGCATTTCAAAAGTCTTCTCTATTTCTATTGATTTTAACGCTTTAGGAAACTAAACTGTCCAAATACTTAGAAATGAAAATGCAGAGCTAAGACCATTATTTATTCTGGAGAGAGAGGAGAAAGGTCAAGAATTTCAGTTATTTGCACATGGGTATGGGGTGTTGTAGCATTATAAATCTAAAATATATTTACCCCATTGGAATGCTAGTAAGACATTTTTACTCTACGTATTCTTTTGACATAACTTTATTATAGCTAAAGCAGTTTCTTAAATATCGAGAGATGCGGTTTTCTTAAAGTTGACTCTCATGAAATGAATAAGAAAGGAAAGATATAATATGTGGAGTTCAAAATATGTATGCATTAGGTAATATTAACAAATTCAAACTCTACTTATCCCATGCTTCTGCAATTTTTATCTGTGAAGTAAAGGCTCATAAATACTAAACTCTCAAGACTAGCATCACTTACTTATCAAGTAGTAGTCAAGTTGAGAGAGGTTTGAAGTAGTTGCTGGAAAACAGCATAGAATAATAATTTTGTTTTTGTCCTGGAACTAAGTCCCTGGATTTGAGAGCCAGGCCTACTCCAATGTTTATTTTGAAACCTTGGGTAAATTTATTAATCTTCCTAAGCCATACTTTCTAATCATAAAAAGGGAGGCTAATAGAACTTATGGGCCCCCCTTTTTTATAAAATAAAATTTACAGGGAAAGCACGATGTGAATTCGCATGGCGGTTTTGTCTTCCACATTTGTGAAAAGGACTAGAATATTATACTTTTTGTAAAAATTAAATGAGGCAAGCAAACTAAAGCTAATTAGTTAGGCCTACAGTTTACTTAAGGGAGAAATTGGAAGCATAGTTAGATGTACCTTTTTCTACAGTTTTTAAGTTTTGTTTCTCGTTTTGTTTTTCTTTGGATTTTTTTCATGTTGGATTTGGGGCTACATGCAGCAATGCTCAGGAGTTATTCCAGGCTTTGCACTCAGAAATTAGTTCTGGCAGTGTCTTTGGTACTATACGGGATGCCAGGGCTTGATCCTGGGTTGGCTGCGTGCAAGGCAAGTACCCTGCCTGCTTTGTTGTCTTCAGCTCCTGTTTGTACAGTTTTTGAAAGATGATAATGTACTTCCAACTGCAGAGTCATCTTACTTGTTAGTAGTGTGTAAGATAAGTCTAAGTTATCACTATTACCACTTCTAGAATCCCCAAGTATTTTTATCCCCAGTTCTGTTCTTGTTCCCTGCTCTGCTCCCAAGAGCCTTGAACCTTTCAGTGAATATTTCCAAAATCTCTATAGATTAAATGTTTTGCATTCTATAGGCAAAAGCTGTGCTTCTTGAGGAAAAACCTGTAGCTCCTAAGTGATGAAACAACACATAAGCTTTATTGCTTATGATAAAGCATTAAAATAAAAAATTACCTGTGATAAAAATTAGGACCTGGTATACCTGTCTCATTGCTTTATGTTAAAGCTAAGTTTAAAAATAAGTAAATAAAGAATAAAAATAAGTTTAGGAAGAAATGGATGTTGGACATTATATGACTGAACTCAAATATAAACAACTGTAAATGTAAAAAAAATTAAATCTAGTTTGCCCAGATGAAAATTTCAGCTGCGTTTTAACAAACAGGGAGGCCTTAACTTAATTGCTGTGTGGGTTCATATCAATAAGTTTGTGAATGTGAAGTACTGACATATTTTTAATCGAAGCATGGCTGCTGAGGGGTTCTCAATAAAATGTGCAGGGCAGACGTCCAATGGTGTAGTCTAAGAGACATGTCCTAGAATTTAAGGAAGACTTCCTGATGTTTCTTGTCTCTGCTGATGTTTTCATTTCATGGCACAGCCCACAGATATTCTTGATCTCTGAGTAAATTGCATTTTCATAGCAATGCAGAGGATTCAACTCCCACAGATGTTAATGGAAGCCATAGTGCTTTGCAGCACTTTCAAAATGTACCACTTAATGTCTGAATCTTTTAATCATGCTAGATATTTTTCTTGCAAATAAACACAAATCTATTTTTGTCCTAACAAAGAAAAGAAACAAGTACACATTCTGTTTCCCTCTGCTCTTGGAGTATAGACTCTCTTTGGAAACTCACCAAACATCTGTGAAGTCTTCCCCCAGACCTGATGGCTTCCAGACTCAACTCCTGTTCCCATTTATTTGGGAGAAAAACAACCAAATTTTATATATATAATATTAAACTTCTGTGGGAAATTTATTTTTAGGAAGTGTTGGAGACAAATCCCATACTAGGTGTTATTTAGAAAAAGGACAAATATTTTACCCAAAGCATAAGGAGCTTTCAGTCCAGTCTCTTCATCCTTACAATATTTCATAGTAGACTATGAAAATCATCTCTGGTTTTAGATTCCAGAACTCGTACCTCACAAGACCACCATATGTCATCATATTCCGTTTCTTGGATGATGTTAACATATCATGAGTTTGCTCTGATGCCATTGACGTTACAGAACAATAACTTTTTTTTTCTTTTTGATCCAGTTTTAAAAAAAGTTTGATGTGCTGCATCCTTTTTCCCTAGAACTGTCAAATTATGAAAGCAAATCTACACCAGCAGCATCTGTAATTTGTTAGAAATACATGTACAACATCTCAGGGAAACTTACTAAATTAGAACCTCAGAAACAGGGGACCCTGTAATCTTTGTTTTTAAACATGCCTTAAAAGTATTCTAATGTATCAGGTGTCTGAGAATCAACAGTCTTGTGTTGACTAAAGTTTGGGATTAACCTGAGCGCTACTCGTGTGCTTCTGTGTGGGTGGAGGTTGACTCTAACCACTTACCCATCCTTTGCACCAGTTGACTGTACCACTTTCGCTGTAAAGTTCAGCCAGCGCTGAACTTCATTGTTCAGAGAAATAGAACCAAATCTTTGGAGGCAAGCAATAAGAGAAATGAAGAGCAAGGTGAATCTTAGTACACGGTGCAAGAGGTGAGGCACTGGGTTTTCTGAATGGTTCACAGCAACAATCAAGCAATTTTAAACTCTAGGCCAGAAAATAAAAATGGTCCAAGCATAATGTCAAATAGAAGGTCAGTTATAAAAGCAGGTAAGGTAAATCCACTGCCACTTTCTTGAGTTATGTTGCCGTAACTTTTCTTGCAGAAACTGCTTTTAGCTACTAAAAGCTACTACTCCACTGTAAGAATATCTATTTCTGCTGTAGCCCTTTAGCTCTACAGGAATCACTTTTAACCTATGTCCATAACTCATCAGGAAGTTGCTTTATTTTTGGCATCCCTTGCTATGTGCCTGATATATATGTATATAAAATATATACACTATATATATAGAAATATATAGTGCTCAGTGGTACCCATGGGACTGAAAGAGATATGCCTGGTTTGTAGAGAGCTGCATGCTTGCCAGGTATGACATCATTGGGGGAAACAGACAAAGAACAAAAACTAGGGGAAATCTTTTGAGATTGGGGTGGGGGGTGTCATAGGGGAAATACTAAACTTAATAAAGAAAATATTCAGGAGAAACCTGATAAGAAAAAAATGTGATAGGAAGCATAAACATGGGCTTTAAAATAAAAGAAAGGAAATGGTAGAAAAATCTGATGTGGGAGGAAAACAAGGGTTGGATGTGAAACAAACTCAGTCATTAACTTTGACTGGAGCAGTGTCCAGGAAGAGAATAGAGCAAGATGGGGGGGGGGGTGATAAGGACAAGACTGAATGGAAGAATCATATAAAAACATCATGAGTTGTAAGCTTGGGTGGAGGCTGAGCAATTTAATTTATTTCATGAGCTAGATTGGGGTCTGTAGAGCTCATTATCTTGCTATCTTTTCATCCAAGGGAAGCCCACCTCACATACTTTAGTAGACATCTATAAGAAACTCCACCACTGTCCGGCTTTCCTCCTAAGTATCCCTGATGGATATTTTGGTTCTTGGCAACAAAGCTTCTCTTTCACTGGTTTTAAAGACTTTCTCTTGGTGATCTCTACTGGACTGTGGCCCTTCACTCTTGGTCATATGTACCACACTAAAAGCTAAAAGTGAAAGTGCCCTCAGGAGCCACTGCCCTTCTGTGTAGCTAACTATGACAAGATGAAGATACAATGTAAGACCAAGGCAGGAGGAGTGCATGTGTTATGTTTTGGATGTTACCCTCCAACTATTCTCAGGGCTAGGGAGGGCCTGAGTTCTAGGACCCAAAGAAACAGTTGGTAAATTAGTAGAAACACTACTAATTTACACTACTAATTTACAGTTGTCTTGAGCAAAATTCATTTTAACTGCTCTTTCAGTGACTCACTGTTACTTTTTCTCCTTCAAATACATGAGAATTTTACAAAATTTCAACATAAAATGAATATAATGTCTTCCAGTGCAATCAAACCAGAAATAATATACCAATCTCTGGGCATTGCTTTGTCTTGTATGTAGTTCTGTGTGCCTCTCTGTTGTCACTTCAAGCATTGATGGGAAAAAAATATTGAGTGGATAGTTCACAGAGCCAAGGTGAGCTGCATTCTTATGATTTATTAAATGCAGAGGAGACAATAGTAGAAAGTGAGATCTTCGAACATTGAGTTGTGCGCAGGAGAGATTCATTCACACTTGTGACCACTGTTCTGATTGGCGATGGCACTCTTGACTCACTCTGCTGGCATTCATGTTTGCTGGGGGAGGAGTCACTGCATTGTTTTTCTTGTGCTCACACTTTAATTTCGTAGTGTTCCATGGGCGTCACACATGTACTCATACATGTACTCACCAGGGGTTACATTTCCTGTTTGTAGTGCTTGGGGTGCTCATCAGGGTGTCACACCCCTTTCTTCTGGTGCTTACATTACACCTGGCATTGGTGCAACCAGAATTGTGTTCATTGTTTTCATGGACTGTAGAAAGCAGAGCTGATATGTCCACACAACAAATCTTCCCTGATCACATTGGCTTCAAGTGGCAGCACTGGGTATTGAACTCTTGACCTTAAGGTTCTAAGCCACTAAAATATTCCTCTTGGCCACCCACGTAAGGTTTGGAATCTGAACTTGTAGCCATTAAAATTCTGATAATTTTATCCAGATTGCTCAAAGCTGAGTTGCAAGACTGTCTCTATTGCCTGTATTTATGGGGCCTTGACTCTTTGCCCTACTTTGCTTTTTGGTTGTTGGCAGAAGTTTGAAATTAGGACAGTTGATGTCCTCTCTCTGCCAAATGTCTAAAATGATTTCAGTTGCATTTGTAAGTGACAGTATGTTGTAGCTACCTGGAAGAGAATAATGTTCAGGTTTAGGTTCAGTCAAAATTGTTCCTTCCTTTGCAGAAATTCTTTGTTCTCTACTGTTTGTATATTTATGTCCCAGGATAGCAGTATTCCTTTGAGAAAACAAAAAAATATTTGGCAACTGTTTAAAAGTATATGTAAGATAGATTAGTTTTATTAATTTTAAAACATAATAGTTGCCCTCAGAAACTGATACTGATAGATCATTCCCTTTCCTGACTGCCAGAGAACCCCACAAACTACTTGGGAAGTAACCTATAGCCTCCAATCTGGCCTGTGCCCTTTCCGCTTAACTCTCAAATATACACAGCTACATTTAAATTCTCCCTCATTCCACTTATTTTTTTCTGAAATCTTTTTTTTTTTGTAAAATAGAACTAATTTCATTGGATGACCAAACCCCAGGACATTTTTTTAAAAAAATAAGAACCACAGTGCTGACTTAAAAAATGACATTAATGGTGGAAAATAATACCCCAAACAGCTAATATATAAAAAAAATCTAATTAGCTGATTAAAGACTACTGCCCACCCTTCGATGTAATTGACACATCATAGGTAGCTATTTTAGAATAATTATGAATCTACTCTCTTGTACCAAATTAATAAATAAGAAAGTTCATATTTTCCCTATAAACTACTAACATGTAGGCATCTTTATAAGTGGTAGTATCTATTCTCAATTTTAAGATTTTTTTTTTTTTTTTTTTTTTTTGGTTTTTGGGCAACACCCGGTGACACTCAGTTACTTCTGGCTATGCTTTCAGAAATTGCTCCTGGCTCAGGGGACCATATGGGATGCTGGGGATTGAACCCAGGTCCATCCTGGGCAGCCACATGCAAGGCAAACACCCTACAGCTGTGCTATTGTTTCTGCCCCCATTCTCAATTTTATTACAAAGCAAATCTATTTTTTCTGTTTCAATAATCTGAGAAAGGTTTTCTTGAACCACCAAAGATTTTCGAAATTCACTTCTATTTGTCTTTCCAAACTTGCTGTAAATGTTTTCACATCTACTGCTTGCTACGCACTGCCTGGATGGAGCTCCCGGAATCCTGGTCCAACAACATGCGGACCCATGGAGAGACCCAGGAAAAAGGAATTAGTCTTGTTACCATCCTCACCGGCATTGACCAAATCATTTTACCTCTTCAACTTTTCTGGTTGGCAGATAGCTAATAATTTTCTTAAACTACATTGGCAAATATTTTGTGACATTCAGGCAACAAAGGATTATCATAGCCTTGGGGTGTTATTCTTTTATTTCCTTGGCAGACTATTTTTTTCATTGAAGCACAGTTTCAATTAAATTACAAGGATTATTTAATGCGGTCAAACTGCAAGTCTGTGAAGTGATGTTAAGTAATTTAAATCTTGGTTAAAATCGTATTTGGTGACAAAGTACAAGATAATTGATGCAAGATGCACCCAATTTTGAAAACACTGTGTAAGAGCTATGTAGGAATACTAATTGAAACAAACCTAATGGCTGTCAGCAGAGGTTTTTGGTGTGTTATTTTTTCCCTAGTTTTTTTTTACTTTTGTTAATTTCCATCTCCCTTGAAATTCTAGCAAGCACTCAGCTTACAAATAAAGTACAATGATCCAGCAATACCACTCCTAGGAATATAACCTAGCACACAGAAACACAATACAAAAAATGCCCTCTGCATATCTATGTTCATTGCAGCTCTATTTACAATAGCCAGAATCTAAAACCAATCCCAGTGTCCCAACAACAGATTAGTGGTGAAAGAAACTGTGATACATATACACAATGGAATACTATGCAGCTGTAAGGAAAAATGAATTCTTGAAATTTGCCTACACATGGATGGACATGGAAATTATTATGCTGAATGAAATAAGTCATAGGGAGAGAGATAGATGATAGACTAGTTACATCTGTGGGATTTAAGAAAAATAAAAACCAGTATGGTAATAATATCTAGAGACAATAGAGATGAGGTGCAAAAGATGTTATGAAGCTTACCACAGAGAGTAGTGAACATAGTTAAAGAAATAACTATACAAGCAACTATCTTAGCAATGATAGTGAGACAGAGAGAGAGAGAGAGAAAGAGAGAGAGAAAGAGAGAGAGAGAGAACACCTGTCTCAAAGCCAAGCAGGGGTTGGGGAGGACAAAAATGAGGGACACTGGTGGCAGGAAAGTTGCACTGGTGAAGGGGAGGTGTACATTTTATGATTAAAACCCAACTACGAGCATGCTTGTAACCATGGTGCTTAAATAAAAATATTATTAAAATAAATTTGAAAAAAGAAATAAAACACAAGGAAGCAGTATACAGTAGATGTCATTAAAGGCAGCCATTGAAAAGGAAGGAATGAATAATGCAATTGAGTGGTATTCAGGATGCATAATAGTAAAATATACATAAATTGTTTTGCTTTTTGTAGAAAAATATTTGGGGGCTGCAATGTATATTTTTAGAGTCCCTTATCAGAATAGAAAGAATAAAGTTCTAATGTTAAAAATCCTATATTTGGCTCTTAAAAAATACTATAGCTATTTTGTATTCAACTTAGAAAGTGTGTATAACACAGACTACATGCATCTCACAGACATGTGTATACTCCCTTATATGTAGAGGTCTTGCCCAAGAGGTCTGAACTTTTCAGGCACGGAGTTTATTATTTCTATTTTTCTCCCAACAGACCAATTGCCTTTGTGTTGTAATCACTTTTCACACTTCAGTGATTTCTCTGATACTGTGTGAAAGCCCCAATTCTTCCAAATGGTTGAAATTAAAGTACCTTACCAAACCCCCAGAGGCAGCACACAGCTAGAAGCCTCGAACTGGCTGTTAAGGAAAGCAATTACGAAAATACCAAAATGCCTTTATTTCATATGGATTAGACTTTAGAAGAGAGGGCTTTTTTTTAGATATTTGTTGTTGGACTCTTCCACCTGCCCGCATTCCATTTTCCCCCTCATGCCAAGTAAATGTGGCAATACTGACAGTTGCCACTTTAAGCAGCTTTGCCATTCCCTTCTGTTCCACCTCCATGTGTCCCTCTCATTGGGCCAACTGTGAGGGAAGAGGTACAAATGGCAAAACTCAGTAAATATCAAATATTAGGTAAGAACACAAACAGTATGAACAAGACCAGTGGTAGAACCAACCTCTGCACACTAGATATTTGCAGGATTCCTATGTTAGATGTACATGGTTTGTGGAAAAGGTCTAAAGGAAAAGTGCTGTATTATTTTGGCTTCCCATTGAATTTAAAATATTTTGCTTACAACTAAGCTTCATACGTTTTTCAACTGAGAAGTCTAGTTCTGGATATTAGTCCCATTTTGCTTCCTTGTGTTTCACATGTTAGAAGCTGATTATACATTAAGGAAGCTTGCCCATTTGCATGTGCTTTTAACATGCTTAGAGGGGTGTCTTAATTAGTTGCAATCATGGAAGAATGGTATCTAGATGTCTGTTTATTTTGAATTTAATAACACAATAGAATTCGGCCTTCTACTGCAACAAAAGGAAATTGGGTTACTCACATGGATGAAATTTCAGATGCTGTGAGTTGTTCAAATGCATTTTTTTTAAAGAGACTAGCTCTGTTTACCTAAACACAAAATGCAGCACCGACCATGAGATGATGGAATAGATGAGCTTTTTAATTAACTATTTTAAAAATAGCTTCTCCATGTATGTCATGTTTCTATTTGAGTGAGATCCTCATTATTCTTTCGTTGTAATTGATTGCTGCTTGTGATCAAATAGTATGCTTTCATTGAGCATGTGGTCTCATATTTTTAATCCCTTTGAAAAGTTCATTTGGTTTATTAGTGTTTCATTGACTAGTAAAAAGTAGAGTTTATGTGATCCATGAAAAGAATGAGCTTATGGGTTCCTAGTAGAGGTGAGGGAAGCAGAGTGTCCATGAACCCTGCACAGAACTACACAGGAATGTCTCCCCTCCCCTCCCCTCACCACTGTAATTCTGACTGTGATAACCTCAGGCCCAAACTTGGCAACTGTGCTCCCACATTTTTCACTGAGGTTCTCCCTGGGAATAAAACACTTTATTTACATTGCATTCTCATGTGGCTGAGCCAGAGATCACACACAGTTGTGGCACCAGAGCAGAGAAGCCCCATGGCCACCTAAGTTCCTGTGGACAGCACAGGAATAAGATTTATGGACTTAACACTTGCAAATCTGGGCCTATTGTCATTGTGCTATACCCTCCTTACTTTCTAGGGAAGGTACCCTATTTTTCATACCATAAGACACACTTTTCCCCCAAAAAAGTGTGTTTTATAGAGCGAATCCTCTGGAGCTGAAGCCTGAGTGCAGGGAAGGAGAACATCTAAAAACTAGGTGCATCTTATGGTCAGGTGCATCTTATAGAGCAAAAACTATAGTAATTTGATTAGAGTAATTTAGATTAGAGGTTTTCTCTGCTTTATGAGCATTTTAATTTTACAAAACTTCTATGTTTCTCAGTGGTGAGAAAAAAAAATTTTAATGGGGATTTGGGCCCACACCTGACCTGCAGGGCTCAGCAGTAACTCCTGATTCTGTGCTCAGGGCTCACTTCCAGCTGTGCTTTTGAGGGAACCTAACCAGGAGAATTTAATGCGATTGCTTTAGAAATCTTTTAAAACTCTCTTAATCTACCTAGAAAACTGTGGCTCTATTTGGTCTTTTCCAGTCAGGAAGAGGAGGCTTCCATGTACATTTCATGAGGTGCAGGGGGCTCCATGAGCAATTCTCTGCCAGCCAAGTTGACAGTTCAGTGCTTGGATCAGAGGATGTGATGCTGCTTAGCCTGCGATGTCATGAATACCCCAGCCAAATCTACTATTGTTGATGAACCATTCAGTGCTAGGAATTGAACCCCTAACCATTGTCTATCTTTAGCCCTCATTATGGTATATTTTCTTCCAAGTCATTTTCCTATGTTTTCAGTATACAAATTGATCTATAAAAGTATTACCAAGTCTTGATATTTTTTAATTTGGTATTACATCACAAGAATTTTTAATTTGATTTACTTTAAGCGTGTATCACAAAATTTACATAGTTGATCATAATATATTATTTCCAGATAAGTAGGGCAAAAATTATTTAAAAAGATCAAACATAAAAGAAAGGGGAGAAAAAGAAAGAAGAGAGGAAAAAGAGTACACCAACAAGCAAATTTGTGAAAAATTATTGTTTCTCCAACATAGTCATTAAATCATTGTCAGTTTAGTGAGTCTTGATGCTAGTTGATCATTCTGTTACTCATTTGTTTCTTAACATTTGGTGAACTCAGAGAAATATTGGTGTCTAAATTGTGTGTCTGTGGGGATGAAAAAACTGGAATTGTTGCAGCTACATTGTCCAGAAATTCCAAGCACTATTGCTGATACTACAGCTTTTGTGGGGTGTGTTTTCAGTTGTCAGGGATTCCAGAAGTTTGAGAAGGCAAGACGGAGGGTTCCTGCACTCATTCCAAAAAGTCCTGATGATCTATCCCAAATACCAGGATATGTGAAGTTTTGCCCAGATTGGTGTCTTTGCAGAGAGCCATAGAGGAGTGGTGAAGCAGAGCCATTGGCAAAGAAGAGATTGTAGGTGATGGGTGCAGCAAGCATGGCTTCAGCGAGGCCAGGACATGGCCGGCTATGTCCTCCCCAAACTGCTAGCTTTCAGCTCTGTGGTCTGTGTATTCATAATTTCTCATGGCTTGGTTCACATCTCTTTTGAAGATTAGAGTAACTCTGTGGAGTTGGACCGATACAGACATGGCGACTGTATTTATGGGCATGGTTTTGGCTGTCAGATATCGCAAACATTGATCTGATTTTGCTAATACAGATTTAGTGTCTTAACTATTTCCTTACAGGAATATAATCCTTATATTTAATTATTTCTCTGCTGTTATACTTTTTTCTAATTATAATGTAATGAACATCTACTGGTAAATTTTTATGTATGCCTAATGCTATCTCTTTAGCAATGACACTGAACCACAACTTCATTCCATGATATGAAACTTAATACTGACTTATAATCAATTTCAGCAGCCTATATAAGTTTATGAACGTATATTAAAAGATCTGAGGGACTTCTATCTCTTGTTCTATTTTATATTTTTATCAAACTTCTCTTTGAAGTGTCAGAACTGCATTCTCCAGTTTATCTTAGAAATATTTTTATAAGTCAAATCTAAATTTAGACAAAACCGAAAATTCTAAGATAATAGTACACTTCTTAGAAAGGATATTATTAAAATTTTACTGCTGAGCCTTTTTTTTTAATTTTTTGGTATCAATTCATATATTTAAAATAAAAGCTAAACTCCTGATCGAAAATGTACATACCCTTCCTGGAATACGAATCATTTGGATTCTGAAGTCGTTGTTTGCAAACATGGCTGAGAATCCAAGTTGCCTAAAGAATGTTTCAGCTATATAATTTGCTGGACCATTAAATCAGAATATCCAAGGACAAGGCCTATAGAATTGGCCATTTTAAAACCTGGCTGATTAATTTTGAAAAGCAATCAGAGCCATGAAAGTCAAAGGCATCATTTCAGTCTTTATCTTTTGATGTCCTTTGAGTTGTAAAAGGCATCAAGCTAAAAAAAGAAAGGCATTAAAGGAGCTTCTTAAATTAAGGCAACATAGGGTTTTCAATGTCCTCTTACTTTCCCAAAGTCCCACAGCATGCTACCAAATTCTAACTCCTGGGGGGGTCTTTTTTGGACCATTTAAAAGGGACTCTGAATCTGAGATTGTGTAACCTCAGGGACTCTTTTGCTTCACAAGGAGGGAAGAAAAGGTTAGTGGAATGTGGGAGGCAGTACCAAAAAGGTTTTGTATAATAAGGCAGTATTTACCAACCATCCCACTGTTCTAAATTTACACACTAATATGCATTGTATCTATTTTACTTACAAAGAAAAACACAAAGCAGAGCTTAGATACCTACCTAAGAGAACATTGTTTTCCCCCACCCTTATCTTAAAAGAAAGAGAACAATCTTGAATATTTACTTCCTAATTCTTATGCACATGATGAGTGTAAGTCATTTTGAAGGTGTGGAAAAAAGTAATCTTCATTTGACCTCTCACCCTCCAATAATCCCATAATTAGTTGATTTGGTTCCTCTATCCTCATCTCTTTATTCCATATTTGTATGAAACTTAGTATGAAAATTCCATGCTCAGATAAAAGTGAACACAGACTATCACAATAAAACTTTTTTAATAGGGAGAGAAAGCAGACCTCCTTCATCCACCTGTTTAAATGATTGAAAGACACTGGGAAGGAGATTCATAGAGAGGTTGAGGATTCTATGATTTGGGTAAATCCTTAGAAAACTGAGGGGATTATAAGAGAATACTTCAGAATAGCCAAATGCCTGAAAGAAGTTTATAATCTTATAATTTAGAATCAAAGTAACTTTTTTCAGGCTAGATTCTTAAATATGAAACACTTCAGGATTGAAGATCTAGAAATGCAGGTAGATAGGTACGTAGCCAAGTATCTTAAATGAAAGTTTCCAAGGCAATAATCACAAGCTTCTTAACCCTTGATCTGGAGTTGAAATGACATGGTGGCTTTTTACAATATAGAAAAACTGAAAGATTAGAGTTCTTTTCTAGGAGAGAACTTGGAGACCAGGATTGAAAAATGAACGTTTGGGTCAATGAAAGTTTATGGCTCATGCTATATGTCAGAGCATGGGGGAGTATGAAATTTCGTTTCTGATTTCCCAAACAAATATTCCCTCTGTTTATGGTTCATTTTAGCAGAAAAAAAGAAAGCTCAGAAGGGTCTCACACTGGCAATTAAGAACTGCAGCCAGAAATGCCGTGTAATTTCCACCCACAACCCACTGGCCAAAATTAGTCTCTTGTCTCCTCCCAACTGCAAGGAGATGACATCCTCCCACAATCACTGAGAGAAAGGAAAACGAGATAAAGGTGTGTGTTTGATGTCCCTGCGGGACAGGAAGCAGGAGTGACAGGAACTTTTATTTTCTGCAAACTTTATCAAAAGTGGATAAGTTTCAAAGAGTGAATTAGCCTGTACTTTAGAATAGCATTAACAAGTTGAGTAGGTTTGCTACTGTTTTGATGTATCTTATTTAAAAAAATAAAAAATAATTTTTTTTAATTTTTATTTGACAAATAAAGCCCAGTTGTTTTTTGTATGTTTTTACATATGCTTTTAGCTTGCCTTCCATTACCCCAGCCTTTTCCCCTCAGGTTACCTTGGTTCTACTTTCCACTGCTATTTTTTTCCTTTTGTTTTTCAACTTTGTCTTTATATTGCTAATATGGCTAAAATCGCCCAATACTTGTCTGTTTTCTGCCGACTTACTTCTTTGCATCACTCCCTAGAGCTCTGTTAACATTTCTATGAATGGAAAATATCATCTTTAATAGCTTTCGAGCATATAGATTGCCTTCTGTAGCCTATCACCTATCACCTACCTACCTAGTAGGTAGGCTGATTGCTTCCATACTTGTGTTATTATAAATCAAGCTGTAACAAACATTGGGGTGGATCTAACTTTCTAATGTCAATGGTTTCATTATCTTTGCATATGTACAAATAGAAAACACAGATACAAATAGAAGTGTGATGGCTAAATTATATGGTAGTTGTTTTTAGCTTCTTAAAAGTTCCATATTTTCCAAAATGGTTTTCACCAATTTCGTTCAACCAACAGTGTACATGAATTTCTTTTTACTTTACACATTCTTCAGTATTTATCACTTTTCCTATGAGCTTTTCTCAGAGGTATGTGCTGGTCCCTTGTATTTTTTTGTTTGTTTGTTTGTTTTGTTTTTGGGTCACACCCAGCAGTGCTCAGGGGTTACTCCTGGCTGTCTGCTCAGAAATAGCTCCTGGCAGGCACAGGGGACCAGATGGGACACCGGAATTCGAACCAACCACCTTTGGTTCTGGATCGGCTGCTTGCAAGGCAAACGCCGCTGTGCTATCTCTCCGGGCCCAGTCCCTTATATTTTTAGCTTTCTTTTCTCTAGTAATCATTGGTAAGCATCTTTTGATATACAAGCTATCTAATATGTTCTCTACAAAGATATGTATACTCAGTTCTTCAGGACTGGAGAGAAAATACAAGGGTTAAGACATTTGCCTACTATGCAGCCAGCCAGTTTCATCCAAGGTACCCTATAGTCCACTAAAGTACACTTTATACACGTAGGCCACTGGGAGAGTAGCCCCTGAGTCTAGGCTCGCCTCCCCCAAATCTGTCCATTTTCTGATTGGGCTGTGTTAAGTACCTTGAAATCTTTATATACCTAGTTGATTAGTCTCCTATTGGATTATTTTTCTCTAATCAGGAGAGACTCTGTTTTGGGAGGGTTTTGCAAATGGTGTTCAGGAGACTCTACTATTGATTATCAACCAACTGGCAATTTGGTGGAAGAGCCAGGGCACATGATGATACTTAGGGATAGGGAATACCCACCTGGTGGTATCCTGTGATACTCCTGGGTTGATACTACTATGAAAATTTGAGGAATCTAGGACCTATAGCTATGAAACAAATTTGCTTTGACAATTTGATATGGCTAAATTGGGGAGCTGTTGAAGTGTGTAGGGTGTGGCACCGGGCTATTGTTGCTTCAAGCAGAAAGGAGAAACTGGCTCCAACTATTCTGAGAATGCCCCAGTGTCAGGACCAAACTTTTTGGGAAGAATCAGAAACGACTATCTTTTTTTAGAGGTTGATAGATTGCTGAGTCCTTCTTTATTTTCTGCCCCAGAGATGATGCTTATGGGCAGATGCTCAGATGCCATCTTTCCTTACAGCTGCATAGTATTTAATTTTGTATATATGCCACAACTTTATCCACGTATTTGTCATTGGACATTTGATGTGTCTTCATGTCACATGTCACAAATTTTGAACTGCTTTGAATATGTATTGATGCAACAGTTCTGTGTGTTCAATTTTACAAGAACATTCCTATTAGGCAAGTAATGAAGACAAATTTGCAGCTGCCAACATCAGATTTATTTACTGCACTTTTGGCAGTGCTTGATATGGTACAGATATGTACTGTTGAGTCTAATTCATATTGGCTTTCTGCAAGACAAATGCCTCAACCCACTATACTATTTTGCCTCTTAAAGTTATTTTTGAAAATCTTGTACAGAGTCAGTAAACAAATTACCTCCCTGAATTTAGTAAGGGCAAGCAATGTGACAGTTCTGAAGCAACATTGGGGCATGAACTTGCAGTCAGTTTCTGCCTCTGCTTATCTCCTACTAGAGACATGACCAAGAGCAAGACTCTTTAAAGCTAAATCAGATGTTTAGCAGATAATATGAAAGATTGATATTAGGTGCTGATAATGCAGGCTAAGTATTTGCAGATATGTTTCCTCAAATGCATGTGTGTATTGTTTGTGACTGTCAGCCCAGTGACTGACAGATTCTCTGTGATTCACTGGTGACTGTGTCCAGATTTTCCCTAGGTGATGTTTGGAACCAGAGCTAGAGTTTATTACATAACAGCTGATGTCATTTCACGCAGTTTTTCCCATTCATTTTACTTAGCTGGATAGAGCTGGGCAATTCTGTGAATATTAAGTCAACTTTTATTTATTCAATGATTTCTTTGGTGTAGATTTGAGTAGTATATATAGTATGATATAATTTAAGTGTGGAAAAATAAGATATAAGAATATGAAAGACTAGTTAACTACTGAAGATTGTTAAAATTCTGACTATACAGAGTTCTTGATACATAACTGGTGTTCAATAAAGTTTGGCATGGACATATATCAATGAAATTTGCCCTCTCTCTTGAACAGATCTCTCTAATACATGAAGATGGTTGTGTGGGATGGTGGTTATATTGGTAATATAGAGGCATATAATAGAGTTATATTGTTTTAATAGTAATATAATATGGTTCCTTTGTAGTCAGTAACATTTTTATGAGAACCTCTAAGAGACTCTAAGTTTTCCTGGCTTTTATTATTTTTTTCTGCCTCCCTCTAATGTCTGGTTTTAGAGAGTAAAGTACTAGATTGCCCTAGACTTGCCTTGAGGAATCTGAAGGTATCCTCAGTAGCTTAGCAAACTGAAGGTTTTTCAAGTTTGCTGTCTTCCCACAGGAACTGTAGCAGGGAGACATTAATTTCATCAGATTGTTTGTTTGCCATGTGGAAGCCTTGGGCTACTGAAAATCGTACTTGGCATTCTGATTTGAGTCTATTTAAAATAAATCAAAAAATATTTTCTAACATCTTTATTGGAATTTGCTTTCCTCAACACTGAAGGTGGGAGTTGGTGGGATTTTGAAAATTCCTGAAAAATAACCATAAAAATATTCTTATTATCACCTTCTTGCTCATAATAATCACTATTGGAAACTTGATGAAATGCATAATTTAATCATTAGTATGCTTGTTAAGTACAGTCTATAATAGCAAATGGGATCATCTCACTCCTAGCTCAGACTAACTGTCATAGATTTTAAGGTGAAGAGAGGGAACAACATAGTGTTCTAAAACAGTACCAAGTCCAGTCAAGCAAGTGAAAACTAAACAAGTGAAGCTAAGCCTTCAAATTAACTTGTACCAAAAAATTCTCTCCACAATGTGACTAAATATTAGACAACATTCTGTGCCCCTTTCACTTTATTTATTTATTTATTTGGTTTTTGGGTCACATCTGGCAGCACTCAGGGGTTACTCCTGGCTCTATGCTCAGAAATTGCTCCTGGCAGGCTCGGAGAACCATAATGGATGCTAGGATTCGAACCACCATCCTTCTGCATGCAAGGCAAATGCCCTACCTTCATGCTATCTCTATGGCCCCCACTTTCACTTTATTATTGGGACTCTCACAAATAATTCTTCTTTAATAAGGATTCTAGAAGAATCTCTAGAAATTATGTATACTGCTTTCAATTTATAATCAATATATTTCTAAATTATTACTATCTTAGTAGATACCTAAAATTTACTGTCAGAATCCTTGTGTTCTTGGAAAGGCCCTTGAATTTACTGAATCAAATGTGTATATTTTACACATCTTAGTGGAAATATATCTATTCTAAAACACCATAATATACAACTTTTTCTATGAGGGGTTTAAATTAAAACATGAGATAATGTTCTAGGAAGTATTTTAAATTTATTGTTGAGTACTAGGATCAAACCTTACATGTCAAGCATGTAACACATATACTCTGCCATTTACTGAACTGCATGCCTAAGCCACAGAAATAGTATTTTAAAAAATTGCCAAGTTGAGATCAGTTCTCTTTATCAAATAAAAATACTTAACTTTTTCATATCATCAGAAGTCTTGTCTTCCCTCTTCCTCTGCTCTCAAAGGCTATGACTGTTTCAGACTCTTCTGTGCTCTCCTTTATATAGTGATAGACTAGGCTGGAAAACCATAAAGAGATATGTAATGAGGTTGGTAAAGTGGAAATTTTTGCCAGAAGGTATGTTCCTCTTCGTAAGTGAATCATACCATCATTTCATCTGGTTTCCATAATTATATAGTAAAAGAAGTCAAAGTTAGCAGAAAAGTTTTTCTTTCAATATAAAGACATTTAGCTCTTTGACATGACTCTTGAATCTGTTTTTCTCTCAGACCTGGTCTTTATACTATGCTTCTTTTTTTTTTTTAAGTTGCTTGCCAACATATTAAAAAGGAGAGTCATATTTAAAATTACAAAGATTTTAGTCATGGAGTGCAATGCTGAGCAGAGGGAGGGGGACAGACTTAGAACGATTGCACTTGTTTGTGAAATAGAAAAATGAAAGAGAATGAGAATAATACACAAAGACAATAGAAATGATGGGAGAGTGCAGTTAGGCAGAGAAGGGACCACTAAGACAATACAACTCAGATATGATCACTCTGGACAAGAACTAGGTGCTGAAAGGAGGTAAAGTGATATGCATGATGTACTTTTAGTAATACAATTGCTTAACACAGTGCCTACAAGAAAAATAAGGAAGGAGGGAGAGGAAAGGAGAGAGAGAGAGAGAGAGAGATAGAGAGAGAGAGAGAGGGAGGAAAATAAGGCTACTGGGATAGGATGGAAACTGGTGAAGGGTTGGGTGTTAAAATATTATATGACTGAAGCTCAATCATCAACAGCTTTTTAATTCTGTATCTCACAATGATTCGATTAAAATATATTTTAATTATCCTTAAAGTATTAGAAAACTACTTGGCAGTTTAAGCCATGTAGGTTTTCTGCCCTGTTCAGATTTGCTTTTGCTGTCTGTCATCCAGAGCAGTATAATCTTTTTTTAATAAATTGTTCACCCCAGGAATATGAAGTACCTGTTTTTGGCCCTGGTTATACATTTGCAGTTTTATAATCCCAGGATTTTTCCTAAAACATGCCCATTCCTTTTCCAGTGAGTCACATACTGCTCATAAGACACATATTCCTAGGGATGTGCTCTCATTTGAATCGCTTTCTTGGTGCAGATAAGACTCTGCTTACATAACACAATTGAAAACTTTCTATTCTGGTCTATACCAAAAATATTGAGAGCAAATGTTGATAAGGATGTAAAGGAAAAAGAATTGTGGTATTTTGTTGGTGAGGAGTGTAAATCAGCCTAGACTTTATAGATTATGTGTAGGGTCTTGAAAAAATAAAAATAGCAATCTATATGATCCACCATATTACTCCTAATCAATAATGCAAAGTTATAAAAACACAAATTTGAAAATATATTTGCATCCTTATTTTATAGCAGCATGATTCACAAAACTTGGAACTGGAAATCAATTAAGATACCTCCCAATAGATTAATAGATTTTAAAAACTGTGGTATGTATACACACAGAATACTATTCTGTCATTAAAATAGGTGATATTCTGCTTTGGTGCAAAAAGAATGGATTTGTAGGTGATTAGGATGAGAAAAACAAGTAGAAAATAAAAGACAACTGTCAATGAGTTTTACTCTTATTATAATATTCAACCATCCTGTAAAAATTTTTTAAAAACGTTTAGTCTTGGTAAAACCTTTGGTGGTTACTGGAGCAAAAGATATTGTATTGAATAAGTGAGGAGTCTTTTGAGATGGGACTACACTGAGAGTTTTGTGGTAGGCGTATTGAGTTTCTTACATATATACAGACATGAGCTAAACCACCAAAACTCCATACTATTATAAACTTATGATAAATACATTACTAAATATTCATGGGGGAAAACTGATACTCCAAGGGTAATTTGGCTAATTTCTGTTGAGATTAGAATTCTGCAGGTTATTTCCAGAATAACAGCACAGCACTAAAAAGATCTACACAGTCCACTTACAGAGTAAATAACAGTGACTTCTTACAGTGTTAGAAATAATTTCTTTCTCACCACATTTCCATCAACACACATTGTTCCCATTATTTTTGATATGCACCATCCTCACTGTATATCCTAGGTATCCAACCTTTATCTGAATGTGTTGAGTGCAAAACTTTTCTTCCATTCAGTTAGCTGTCTTCTAATTTTAACCCTTTTTTTTTGCCATACAGAATCTTTTTAGTTTGATGTAGTCCCATTTATTCAGATTTGATGCTTTTAGCCCTTGCCATTGGCATTCTATCATCAAAGAGTTCTTTGAGATAAGTCTTGGAGTGTTCTGCCTATGTTTTTCTCAATGGATTTTAGGGCTTCGGGTATAATCTCAAAGTCTTTAATCCACTTTTAATTGACTGTATGAGACATGTGGACTGATCTTTAATTACTTACATGTGGTTATCCAATTTTTCCACCACCATTTGTTGAAGAGACTGTCTTTATTCCAGTTCAAGTTCTTGGATCCTTTATCAAACAAATATTAGTTGCCCATATACTTGGAGAATTTATCACTGGATATTCTATTTGGACCCGTTTGGTTTGAAAGTATGTCTTTGTTCCAATACCATGCCATTTTGATCACTATGGCTTTGTAATAAAGCTTCAAATTAGGTAATGAGATGCCTCCCAGTTTCTTGAATTTCAATATGAATTTGGCTACCCTAGGTCTTCTGTGGTTCCACACAAACTTGATAATTGATTGTTCTAAATCCTTGAAGAATGTTGCCTAAATTTCAATAGAGATTAGATTGAATCTATATAGTGGTTTAGGGAAGATGGTCATTTTGATGATATTGATTCTTCCAATCAATTAGCATGTAATCTTCTTCCATTTCCTTAGGAATTCTTCGATTTCTTTCTTACGTAGTTTGAAGTTTTCATGGTATAAGTTTCTCATCTCTCTGAGACCTGAATTTAATACACACTGTTTGAAACTAGTGGAAGGCACGTTTTAAGGTGGAGCTGAATTGCTGGAAAGTCAAGGTCAAATAATAACAAAGTAAAGATGCAGGAAATTTGAATAATAGTTTAAAAGCTCAGGAGGACATGAATGAGCCTAGGGACTGGAAGCAAAGACATAAACCTTAGACAGCAGGAGAAAATCTTTCTGTTCCAGCTTACCTTGATGGCAGAAACAACTTATGAAAAAAAAAACATGAAATCAACATATTTTGCTACTCTGCACAAAGTGCTACACAACTGAGTCAAGTGAGATTCATTTATTTCCATCTCAGTTATATTTAACGCTGTTTCTTCTAGTGACACAGAAAAGTCCTTTTTCTTTTCTGATTACTCATACATGACTGGAAAGTCACTGTCTTTCTGTAATTTTGAAATTCCCAGTTTTTCTTGTCAATATTATAGTTGATCCAAACAAAGTCACGACTCAATTCATCCCCAGGACCCTGAGAGAAATAGAGAGAAAATGTCATTTTCAAATTCAGTACCTGTTCAGTATTGCTGTAGGGTCTCAAGCATTATTCAATATGAAAGAAGTGAGAAGGAAAGTAGGAACCACCTCTCCCTCGCCATTCCTGAGGACTAATTGCAACCCAGACTGAGTTTTCCTGGAGGAGCCCACAGTCTGCTGTGGAGACCCTTGGTGATGGCACTCCATTAAGCATGGCCAACCCAGGGAGATGACCCAGCTAAAGGCCACAACCAGCCTTAACTGCAGCTAGTTATTGCCACATGGGAATGAGGAGCTGATTTGGCCAAAAGCATCTAATTTTTAAGTGATTTTTGTGCAAAAATCTCTTTATTTGTGACTGTTGGCAGTCTATTAGAACTATTTTTTCTGATTTTTAAGTAATATTTTTATTTAAACACCATGATTACAAACATGTTTATAGTTGGGTTTCAGTTATAAAAAGATCGCTCCCCGTTCAGCAGTGCAACCTTCCCATCAACAATGTCCCCGTCTCCATCCTTCTCCACCCTATTCCTGTATTCAAAACAAGCATTCTACTACTCTCACTCACTACTATTTTCATGATAGTTGTTATTGTAGTTATTTCTATAACTGCACTAATCACTCTTTGTGGTAATTTAATATCGTGGGTTGGTCACATGGATGGACATGGAAACTATTATAATGAATATTTTATTGAGGGAAAAATGTAGGGCCTACTAAGGAGCAATGTGCCTTATAGCAAGTTTTTATTTTAGTGAAGGTAATTCTGCTTTACATATCATATACGTTACAAGGATACATTTCATACCTCTTCAAAATATATAATACCTAGTACACCTACCACCACTGTACCAATATACTCTCCAGCACAGTCACTGGACCTTTTTATCCTCTCCTTTTCTTGTCTAATTGCTATGGTAAGTATTCCAGTACAATAATGAATAAAAGTTGTAGGAGAGGGGCAGCCTTACCATGTTCCAGATCTTAGTGGAAAGGCACATAATTTTCTTTATAGTAAGTATAAAGTTTGCAAAATTTTTGTGACAGATGGCTCTTAAAATATTGAGGAAATTTCCTTAAATTCCCATGTCATTGACAGCTTTTTATCATGAATGGGTGCTGAACCTTCTCAAATGTTTTCTGGGTGTCTATTGATATGATAATATGGTTTTGTTTTTCTTTTATTGGTACAGTATATTTTATTGACCGACTTGCATATGTTATACCATCCTTGCATCCCTGGAATGAATTCTGTTTGGCTATGGTATATAAAAGCTTCTTGGTGAGTTGCTGAATTCTATTTGCTAGTCTTTCGTTGAAGATCTTTGCATCTGTTTTCATCAAGGATAATGAGCCTATAACTCTCATTTTTATGGTGCCTTTCTCCACTTTTGGTATCAGGGTGATGTTGATATTATAAACACTATTTGGGAGTGTTCTATTTCTTCGATTCCCTGGAAGAGCTTGAAGAGGATTATAAGTAGATTATTTTTAAAGGTTTTTAAATAATTCACTAGTGAATCCATCTGGACCTGGACTTTTGTTTTTGCAAAGTCTTTTGATTACTCTTTCATTTTCCTCAGTAGTGATAGGCCTGTTCAGGTTTTCCAGATCATTTTCATGTTTCATTCATTTTTTCCAGGTTTTCTTTTTCTGTGGCATAAATATTCTCAAAGTAGACTCTGATTACTCTTTGAATTTCTGTAGTGTCTGTAGTGACTGCCCCTTTTCATTTCCACTTATTAAGTTTCTCCTTTTCTTTGTGAGTCTTGCTAATGGTTTATCAATATCTTGTTTATTTTTTCATAACCAACTCTTGCTTTCATTGATCTTTGGATTGTTTTTGAGTGTTCAGTTCATTAATCTCTAAGTTTTATTATTTCCTTCCACCTGCCTGCTTCTTTTTGGCTCATTTTGATGCTCTCTTTTTAATAATTTAAACTGTGCCATCAAGTGATTTATGTTGGCCTTTTCTTCCTTTCTGATGAATGCTTTAAAATTATAAATTTCCTGCCTAATAACATTTTTTCTGTTTCCTACATATTTTGATTATTTGTGTCTTCATTCTCATTTGTTTCCAGGAATCTTTGGTTTCCTCTTTGATTTCATCTCTGATCCACTAGTTGTTAAGTAGTGAACTGTTTTATCTCCAGGTTTTAAAGTTATTTCACCATTACTGCTTGTAATTCACCTTTACTTTCAGTGCTTTATGGTTTGAGAAGATAGCAGAAACAATTTCTATCCTCTTGATTTTATGGAGGTATGTTTTATGACCTACTATGTGGTATATCTTGGAGAATGTCCATGTTCATTGGAGAAGAATGTGTATCCAGTTTTCTGGGGTTAAGGTGTCACAATAAGCCACTCTTCTATTTCTTCTTTCATAGTCAGTGTATCTTTGTTAAGTTTTAGCCTGGTTGACCTATTAAGGGATGACATGGTGATGTTGAAGTCTTTCACAATTCTTTTGTCGCTACTGATATCTTTCTTCAAGTTTTTTAGCAGTTGCTTTAAGTATTTTGCTGGCCCATCATTGGGTACATATATGTTCAGAAGTGTTGTATGAATTTGTTATATAGCTCACCTTCCAGCTCACTAATTCTGTCCTTAGCAGCTGATATTCTGCTGGTGAGGTCTTCTAGTGAGTTTTTTTGTTTTTTTGGTTTTTGTTTTATGTTTTTGTCTTTTGGGAAGGGGAGAAGGGAAGGGAAGGGAAGGGGAAAAGGAAAGGAAAAAGGAAAGGAAAAGGAAAGGAAAGGGAAAAGGAAAGGGGAAAGGAAAGGAGGGGAAAGGAAAGGAAGGGAAGGGAAGGAAAGGGAAGGGAAGGAAAGGAAAGGGAAAGAAGGAAAGGAAAGGCCAGAAAGGAGAGCCCAGTGAGTTTTTTATTACACCTACCAAGTTTTTTAAGTCCTATTATTTCAGTTTGAATTTTTCTCATTTCTGCTTTCATGTGTTCTTGAGTCTTGACTGTGGTTCATTCAGTTTGTTCCTTGCTTCCTTGAGTTCTTTGAACATCCTCCATACTTCTCTAGAGTCCTTATTTGAGAGGTTATATAGGTGGTTGGTAACTTGTCAGGTCATCAGAGCTACCATATTTGTTTTCTAAGCATGGTGGAGGTCTGTGTTGTTTCCAATTGTCATGCTTGTAGTGTGTTATTTTCTACATACAATGTTGGAGTTCATTGACTAGGAAATGTGCATGGTCAAAGAATGAAGCAGAGTGGCCATCTCCTCTAGCTCTGTATCTCTGGGTGGGGCCCACACTCACCTGGCTAGTGGTGGGTTCCAGTGTTAGCTGAGGCCTTTCTCTGGTTCTCAGTTCATATTTTGTTAATTAACAAGATACAAGATACAAAAATCTGAGATATTATTTTTGTTTGTTTGGTTGGTTGGTTGGTTTTTTGGGTCACACCCGACAGTGCTCAGGGGTTACTCTTGGCAGGCTCAGGGAACCATATGGGATGCCGGGATTCAAACCACCATCCTTCTGCATGTGAGGCAAATGTCCTACCTCCATGCTATCTCTCCAGCCCCAATCTCAGATATTATTAAGTATGACAATTAGGGTTACATTTTGTGAGGCTTCATAAAGTGGCCACATCTAACAGCGTGGGGAGTTTCAAAGAGTACACTCCTTGTTCAACTGCTACGTCAGCCATATCCAAATGAGGATGAATGATATCCCTTTCTTTCCACTTTTCCGTGTGCTATTTTGACTGCATATTGCTTTTGCATCAGTAGCCAACACAACTACATCTGGTTTAGAAGATAAAGAAGCAAAGATATTGTCGTGCATTTTTTGTAATTAAACAATAACAGCCACAAGATGGCCTTTCTCCATCAACTCTGGCACTTGAGTGAGAGAAGTTCTTTTTCCCATCTCTGATAATTTACAGCTGCTTCCTATTCCCCTTCATCTTCAGTTACCAAAGAGAGATTAAACATGACTGGAATGCAGGCTGGAGTCATTCAGTGTACCCCATGGTACAAAATAAAAGACATCAGCCAGTTCTTTGGGGGAATATTGACTGTCAGGTGACATGTTTCATTTCATCTTTGGATTCCCTGAGTTGAAGTAAAAGACATCGAAGATAGGAATGATGTGTGATGCTATTTAATTCTCCCTCCTTTTTTGAAATCTGGGATAAATAAACAGAAAGGAAATAGTTTCTGCAATTCTTGCATTTTTATTCACTTCAGACTCTGAAATTTACTTATTAGATCTGAGCATAGGCATGATAGCAATTAGATTGTAAGTCTGGGTAGCTTTTTGGCTCCTGGTTCTAGGGTAGCTGTTTAATTTTACTATGACTTTGATTCATTCAGTGATTCTGTTATTTTCTTCTAAGTCTATTGATAAATGCATTTTCAATCCCTTATATTAAACTACTATTTATTGTTTTCATAAATATGTGTTTTATAAAAAAAAAAAGAGAGAGATGCTTATTGATATAAGCTGTTCTGAGAACAGGATTTCAGTTTCTTCCTTTCCTTGGTAGGTGAAAAATGTCATCCATCAAATAGACCCAAAGAGAATTTAATAAGTAGAGTTGAATAAGTATTAAAAGAGTCCTAGAAACCCTGGTAATTGTCTATGTGTGTATCACACACATTTTAACTGGATTCCATATGTATTTAAAAGAACTTAGCTATCCAGATTTCTGTCTGATCTTTTTGGGAATATGATTGTTTGAGAAAGCTATTTTCAGAAAACGTTAGATGCTTCATTATGAGTGACTAATTTGCAAACATATTTTCTAGTCTTCTATTTCTCTTTTTTTTCCTTTGTGATTGTTTAAATGGAAAGAAAATTGGTACATGTTGTGAAAGACAGGGCTGAGGAGATACCTATATATTTTTGCATATAATCAGTTATTCAAGTTTGATATTGAGGCATTGACATGAAAATTAGACATTTCAATAATATAATACAAAACGCAAATACAGGGGTCGGAGTGATAACACAGTGGTAGCCCATTTGCTTTGCACCCAGTCGACCCAGGACAAACCTGATTCAATCCCCGGCATCCCACATGGTCCCCTGAGCCTGCCAACAGTGATTTCTGAGCACAGAGCACGGAGTAACATCTGAGCATCACTGGATGTGTCCGAAAAACTAAATAAATAAATAAATAAATAAAACACAAATACAATACACCTCTAAAACTCTTAGACATATAGGCATGACTATTTAGTTTTACTTTATATACTTTAAATATTGAACAAAAGCAATAAACTGGGTAGAATCAAAATAATTTGTTTGATTAGATGGTAATGCAGCAGTTTAATCTATTCAATGTTATGCTTAGGAAAAGGAAACTGAGGGTAGAGCATTTTTTACAGACATTTTCCTTTACTCTTATTGTTTTCACAAATATGTGTTTTATAAAAAAAAAAAAAGAGAGAGAGAGATGCTTATTGATATAAGCTGTACCTGGGAACAGGATCTCAATTTAAATGTCAGTAGAATGATAATGTTCACAAATACAGAGAAAATTACTTATTTAAGTTACTTCAAGTTTTAATTCATCTTTGGAGTTGTATGTGGACATCAGACTGATGTCAAGAGTATTGATGTCAAGAGAGTACAAATATAAACTCATAATCTTTCAAACATCTTAAAATTTTTTGCCTCGGGATTGGAGGGATATAATGGAGGTAAAGTGTTTGCCTTTCATGCAGAAGGACAGTGGCTCGAATCCCGGCATCCCATATGGTCCCCTGTGCCTGCCAGGGGCGACTTCTGAGCATAGAGCCAGGAGGAACCCCTGAGCACTGCCGGGTGTGACCCTTCCAAAAACAAACAAACAAACAAACAAAAATGTGTTTGCCTCTCCCAATTGGATGTTTGAACAATAGGAGCATAGTAAATCTCATTTAGCTAAGATTGTTTAGTCAAAGTTATCTGTTGGGGAAGTGGGTAAAGAAAGTGATCATGGCCCCCAGCTAATATCATGAACGAAGGTAAAATCCAAATGGATTAAAGACCTCGATATCCGACCCCAAACCATAAGATATATAGAACAACACATAGGCAAAACTCTCCAGGACATTGAGACTTCAGGCATCTTCAAGGAGGAAACTGCACTCTCCAAGCAAGTGAAAACAGAGATTAACAGATGGGAATATATTAAGTTGAGAAGCTTCTGCACCTCAAAGGAAATAGTGCCCAGGACTCAAGAGCCACCCACTGAGTGGGAGAATCTATTCACCCAATACCCATCAGACAAAGGGCTAATCTCCAAAATATACAAGGCACTGACAGAAATTTACAAAAAAAAAAACATCTAATCCCATCAAAAAATGGGGAGAAGAAATGAACAGACACTTTGACAAAGAAGAAATACAAATGGCCAAAAGACACATGAAGAAATGCTCCACATCACTAATCATCAGAGAGATGCAAATCAAAACAACAATGAGATACCACCTCACACCACAGAGAATGGCACACATCACAAAGAATGAGAACAAACAGTGCTGGCGGGGATGTGGAGAGAAAGGAACCCTTATCCACTGCTGGTGGGAATGCCGTCTAGTTCAACCTTTATGGAAAGCAATATGGAGATTCCTCCAAAAACTGGAAATCGAGCTCCCATACGATCCAGCTATACCACTCCTAGGAATATACCCTAAGAACACAAAAATACAATACAAAAATCCCTTCCTTACACCTATATTCATTGCAGCACTATTTACCATAGCAAGACTCTGGAAACAACCAAGATGCCCTTCAACAGACGAATGGCTAAAGAAACTGTGGTACATATACACAATGGAATATTATGCAGCTGTCAGGAGGGATGAAGTCATGAAATTTTCCTATACATGGATGTACACAGAATCTATTATGCTGAGTGAAATAAGTCAGAGAGAGAGAGAAAAACGCAGAATGGTCTCACTCATCTATGGGTTTTAAGAAAAATGAAAGACATTCTTGCAATAATAAATTTCAGACACAAAAGAGAAAAGAGCTGGAAGTTCCAGCTCACCTCAGGAAGCTCACCACAAAGAGTAATGAGTTTAGTTAGAGAAATAACTACATTTTGAACTGTCCTAATATTGAGAATGTATGAGGGAAATGTAGAGCCTGTTTAGGGTACAGGCGGGGGTTGGGTGGGGAGGAGGGAGATTTGGGACTTGGGTGATGGGAATGTTGCACTGGTGATGGGTGGTGTTCCTTTTATGACTGAAACCCAAACACAATCATGTATGTAATCAAGGTGTTTAAATAAAAAAAGAAAATAAAAAAGGTCAAACCCCCCCCAAAAAAAAAAAAAGTGATCATGGGCCGGAGAGGTGGCGCTAGAGGTAAGGTGTCTGCCTTGCAATAATCATCTCTGAATTTTGCATGATTCATATTTCTGGGCATATGAAACAGTGAATTAATAGGTATCCATACTGTCTGCTCAGTTCATACCGAAAACAGATTAGTCATCTAGAAACAACCTGATTTTATAAAAACCACTTTCCCTTCACTATTAATGATAGCATTTTTTATAATCTGATTGTTAGATTGTTAGAAAGTGAAGATAAAATATTACCACATGTCATATCTTTACTGATTGGGGTAAAGGGAGCACTGGTATATTCCATGGGACTTCTTTGCATATAAATATTTGCCCAAAAAATAAATATTTGCCCAAGAAAGAAGTAGAATAGTATATGTTAGGACATTTATTTCACTGAAATATAATATTTTGGTAGTAGGGTTTAGGAAGAAAGAGATGTGGTACATAAGCGTAGAACTGAGTGGGAGATGCAGTCTCTGAAGATAAGTCTTTCCTAGATTCTAGATCAAGAGAACTTAGTAAGGATTTACTATTGGGGTTAGAGCAAATCCTGAGGATCCATGTTATTAGCCATGTCCAACACAAAATCAGTTGTTTCATGAAATTAACTTAGTGGTCATGGCTGTGTGTCCCTGCCTAAATAAGACCTCTTTGGACTTTGGATGGTGGAGGCTTCAGGATCTGTGAATCATCAAGTAGAAACTTCCCCCCAAACATATTGAGCCACTCATTCTAGGGCCACCCCAAAACATGCACCCACCAATGTAGAGATTTTTTTTTTTTTTTGGTTTTTGGTTTTTTGGGTCACACCCGGCGTGCTCAGGGGTTACTCCTGGCTGTCTGCTCAGAAATAGCTCCCGGCAGGCACGGGGGACCATATGGGACACCGGGATTCGAACCAACCACCTTTGGTCCTGGATTGGCTGCTTGCAAGGCAAACGCCGCTGTGCTATCTCTCCGGGCCCCCAATGTAGAGATTTTAATTCAGTCTGAGTCTCTAAAATGTTGTCTGTTTTTCTGTTGATTAAGTGGGCAGAATATGCCCTGATTGTGGAAAATATCAATACAGCCAATCCTGATTACTTTGCTATGTAAAAGCTCTTTGTAGATGAGATCATGTGCCCTCTTTACGCTCAATGAATGGCTTTTTCCATGTTTCTGTGAATAATGCTTATGTCATGCTCTTAGCTTGGAAGGAGAACAAGAAAGAGTACACTTTGTTACTACAAATTTTCAGGAGTCATATCAGTGACGTAAATAATGTCACCATTTCACCCCTTTTGACGTAGCATTTTATTTTCTTACTAAATACTGAACAGGATAGATATTAGACAGAATCCTCATCTAGACGTTCAGTATTTTTTGTGTGACAGATAATGGACATAGAATACCTTTTAAATGATTGATTGCATAAAAAGAAAGTGCTTGTTTTGGGACTAGACGCAATAATACAGTGGTAGGGGGCATTTGTCTTGCATGCCGCCAACCTAGTTCGACCTCCAGTATCCCATATGGTCCCTGAGCACAACCAGGAGTTATTCCTGAGCACAGAGCCAGGAGTAATCCCTGAATAGTGCCACATGTGGTCCAAAAACAAACAATAAATGGAAGTGCCGTTTTCTGTCAAAAAAAAAAAAAAAAGTCTTTTTTTTTTTGTTATAACAAAAGCTAATGGACAGATTTTTTTTTGCCACTGATCTTTTTTTTTTTTTTTGCTCCTTAACAATTGTATTCTTAACAATATGATAAGATTGAGGATTCACTGATACACTGTCATATTGCAAGAATCTCTATGAGTGGCAACTCCTAAACCCCTGGCTGTAAAGATGAGGTTTGAAAGCTTTCTTTGAAAAATGTTGATTATATATGCCATACATTTTATTGAGCCTACAGTTTCTCACACCTACTGACAGACTTTTACTTGTGAATAGTATATTCTGAATTGCATGCTACTTATACCTGCCACTGGTTATTACTTAATTACATCCATGAACAATTGATTTTTATTTAAATGCTACAGAAAAACAGATGTTACAGGGCTGGATGGAGCTCTGAGTTCCCAGACGATAGTTCCTTGTTGTAGATATTTGTGACTTCTGGAGACAAGCTGACCTTCACAATAAAAGAAGTTGGTATGACAGAGGCCCAGCCTCAGAGAAGACAGGAAGGGAGATAAGTGGACAGCTTTGCAGATTTTGGATTCTAAAAATTCCAATGCACACACAGAGAAAGCCTACTTTCTCTTACCTGATGTGATTTCTGACATTGGACATTTCTGACATTCTCTAAAAGACCCCTTGAGTTTGCATTTGCTCTCAGACTGTCCTTGATTCCTCTCTGCCTCTTTCTACTTCCTGGAAAACTATAGTGGGGGACACAGAGTCCTTGGTTAGATGATGGTGACACAGGATGCTCTGAGAAGCCAGCAGAGCTACAGAAGTGGAGCAGGTCACATGCAGATTAGTAGTCTGTAGGCAGAGTCCCTGTACTTAGCATTCCTGCATTATTTCTCTAGACCTCTCAGACTTCAGCCTTCACCCACAGATTACTTCCCTGGCCAAAGCCAGGTGGAGAATTTATAATTCAGAGGTGCTTCCTATAAATGGACCTAGATTCTGGATTCCTAATCAGGAAGCAGAATTAGTCAACCATAAAACATCTAAGTTGCTCATATTTTAAAGACCCAACCAGAGAAATATAATAAAGCTTTGCTTTAAGTCCTTGATTTTCTTCACACAGCCCAATGCTAGTTTCTGGCCTTTAGTTTCAGCCTCTAAATAATAAATCCCTGCTGTGATTCATGTCCTTATCCTTTAGGTCCAGGAGCATTGTCTCCCTTTGTGAAGCTGGCCTGAGTTTACCTGTACAGCCAAGTATTGTAAACCTTGAAAATTACATATCATCCTCATTCCACAAATGCCTAAGTTCTTGTGATTGCTAAGTCTAGTTCTATTCTTCTGTTTTATAGTGTAACATGGAACCACTCCAGGTATCCAGTTCTTCATCTTTTAAAATGATGGCATTTAACTAAATGATCTTTTAGATTGTGTGGCTTTCTCTATTGTGAGTAAAATATTTTTTTTTTTTTGGATAGGGCACATTTTGTTCTCATCAAGTGAGGCATAAAATGGTGACAACATATGACACTTCAGAACGGTTAGTGACCCACCAAACTCCCATCAGGCCTTGTCACCAGCCTTCCCCATCCTTACCCTTGGGAAAATTAGCTTCTGCCTCTGCTTCTCCTTTTGCAGCTGCAGTATCTGTGAGATGAGCAGTGGTAGTTTGGGAAACAAAATGTCCTGGCCAGGGGGTGGGTTGAAAGACACAATTATGGGAATTATTACTCTTCTCATTTAGTATAATTAGTATGTTTTTCTCTGAAGGGCTCGACAGAAAGGTTGAATCAGTTGAGATTATTTATCTTAGAGAGGAGAGGACTGGAGGAGAGGATGATGGCTCAGTCCGTTTTGAGTATTTGAATGAGGATAGCCAACTGATGTATCTTCTTGCTACAGGCAGAAGATTAAGAGATTGGTAGGAAAGGTCAAAATTAGATGTGAGGAATCCTGCCTTGCCAGGAGGTGTGATAATGCACCAACAGGGAAAAAAATCTAGTGGATAATAGTGACTCAAAACTCCTGCCCGAGTGAAGGCATTCACTGATTTCCAATTGAAACAAATGAGGGTTGATTAGTATCTAAGAAGTAGATCTTGGGCAGGACTCTGAGGCACACCCTAGCCACTAGCATTCTAATACAAGAAGGAAGGAAGGAAGGAAGGAAGGAAGGAAGGAAGGAAGGAAGGAAGGAAGGAAGGGAGGAAGGGAGGAAGGGAGGAAGGGAGGAAGGGAGGAAGGGAGGAAGGGAGGAAGGGAGGAAGGGAGGAAGGGAGGGAGGGAGGGAGGGAGGGAGGGAGGGAGGGAGAAGAGGGAGGGAGAGGGAGAAGAGGGAGGGAGAAGAGGGAGGGAAGGAGGAAGGAGAGGGAGAAAGAGAGGGAGGAGAGGGAGAAAGGGAAGAAGAGAGAGGGAGGGAGGAAGAGAGGGAGGAGAGGGAGGGAGGGAGGGAGGAGAGGGAGGGAAGAAGAGAGAGGGAGGGAGGGATTGAGAGAGAAAAGAAAGAAAATCCTCTCCTGGATTACTCTAGCCTAGGGAAAATGAGGCCTCTGGACAGCAACCTCATCTTTCCACAGCTCAGTCAACAGTACCTTCTTCATTTCTGACTCTGGTGCTCATAACCCTACATGTCTACATTTGGTGTATCACAGACCCCTTTAGACTTCACCTCACTTGGAGAAACAGGCACAGCATGAATAGAGTGAAGAGATTACATGTTTCCTTGAGAGTGAAAAATTTTCAGAACATCTAAGTTGTTCATCCTAAAATGGGGTATGTCTCTAAATGAATTAGTCAAGGAGAGAAGGAATAGGGCAATGCACAGCCTGTAGGGAACAACTCCCCCAAGCATTTCAGAGCAAGTTCCAGGTAAAAAAGGAGAAGGCACCCCCAAAAATCCCTAAAGTGTCACGTTCCCTGGAAGATCACTGGTGCTGTAATCAGAAGTTCAGGCTCTAGGACAAAGGTTTAAATTCAAAGGCCTCTTGGAAACCAGGCTCATAAATAACATCACAACATGATGGACCAGCCTGTGAGAGATGGATGGTGGGACCTGAGCTGGAAAACACTCTCTACTTCAACAGAAACAGCACGTTTGTTAAATACTTGTTATTAAAAGCAAACACAGGAATTCCACATTTTTATATGAAACTTCTCCATTTTCTTAAACTGAATCTTTTTAAAGTAACATTAAGTAGTCAGCATTGTATAATTGTCATGTATACAGAATATATTGTTCATATCTGTCCTTCATGAGCACTATCCACCATCATACAATGCTCCCCAACCATTATAACTACCTCATGATTTCTCTTTTCCTCATCCTTGTTCTGCTCACAAATAGAAGACTTCTCCTTAGCTTTGGGTTTTGTTCATATGGTATTTCTCCTGACTTATTCCACCTATTGTGAGTCTCTCGAGGTTTATTCATGTCATTATAAATGACTGCCTTTTTTATCTATCTATTATAACTTTTTTATTATCTATTTTAACTTATATCATTTTTATAACTGATTAGTATTTCTTATCTTTAACTTTTTTATTTTTATCTATTTTCACTTCTACCATTTTTTATAACTGAGTAGTATTTCACTGTGAATGAATAATACATCTCCTTCAGTCATTTACCTGTCTGTAGGTACCTTGGTTATTTCCATGTCTTGGCTCATATAATAAATGTTATACTGAATATAAGGGATACATTTGTGTTTTCAAATTACTGTTTGTACATCCTTTGTGGAGAGGCACCAAATCTCAATTTCTAAAAGTTGGCAAGTTAAAAAAATAAATAAATGACTGACTTTAATGAGGTACTTGCTCACTGCCAGTGTGTGAATTTCCCTTGAGCATCAGTCACAGAGAATGAAATTCAAATCCTGGCTGTTACTGTTGGTGAGCTTGGCAAGTTGGTTAACCTCTCTGACCTCTACTTTCTCTCTTACAAGTGTAATGAATAGAGATGCCTTCATGGAACAACATTGAAGACAAAAAGGATATATAAAAAAATTAATATAGTATTGTGCATACACAGTGCTTAACTATTAAAAAAATAATAATAGCAGCAATGGCTTTAGTATTATTAAATTAAAATATGAAATTGCTGATATAAAAACATATTTGGAATATAAAAATGACTCACATGATTTCGTTTATTCTGGAAAGGTCTACCATGTATACAATATTATTTTACCATTATTATTATTAATACATTTTGCTTAAGCATACACTTATGTTCCTTCTCTAAATTTTCCATGCCTTTTATCCTGCTGATCATAGCAACCTACTTGTTTGTATGTGGTTTATTGTCTGCCTCATTCATACTGACATATAAGCTTCCTCAAAGCAGGGATTTCCCTATTTTTTTCAATGTTTTCTCTGACCCTCCAAAACCCCACTTTAGCACAGCACCTAGATTATCTATCTCTCAAAAGAGTCTACAAATTTTTATTGAAGAAATACATACGCATATTACCAAAAATTTCACTCAGTATACCATAAACTCCTTTCCTCCAAGCTGTATAGGTTTTAAGATTCTCTGAGATCTGTCCTTAATAAAACAAAGTGGAAGTTACTATGTGAAAAGTACTTTGATTTCAGCTCATGACTAAATGACTTAAAAGATCCCTGATAATTATATACCTCAAATATAAAAAATTTTAATTCCGTTACTTAAAGTCTAAAATAAAAATGACTAAAACGGACCTACAGCTTTCAGTAAGGATTTGTTTTGTTTTGTTTTTCTGGTTATTTATTTGATGAGCATTCTGTAGCATTCTGTTTTTAAATATCATTGTATTAGTCCTTAGGAGGTAAATAGGTTTATAAGATAATAAGCTCCTTGGAAGAACTCTGTGTATATGTGTATACACATCCATGTGTTGTAGAGAAAGAAATGAAAAGCTGAAGAAAAAAAAAAAGCCCAATAATCAGAAAGGGCAGGCCTGCCTGGATTCCAGGCAGACAGAAAATGGTGGTATTGTCTTTAGAAGAAATGCCAGAAGAGGCTGCTCACAGAGGAAAGTGCTGATAAGCAGAATGACAAAAGCTGGTTTCATGAGGGATCCCAAGCAGCCAGCGTACACTCCCAGCTGATTGCCCTACTATTTTTGGTATTCCACATATCATGACTGAATCCACAGAGCTTGATGGGAGGCCACAAATATGGTAAGTCTGTAGGGAACTCTGGGAGGAACTCCACTATTCCCAAGGACCCCAGCACCTTCCATCTGCTTGTCTAGCTCTACTGGGCCTCAGTGAAAGAGTTAAAGGAATTCTAGCCAGCTCAGACCTCCTTACTGGGAGGTAGGGGGGAAACCTTTATGTTTCCAGAGGTGGATATTTTTAGATGTGATCCTCAGCCCAACGTGTTAACTAATTGAGTTATCAGGTTTCAGACTTGGCCAGAGAGAATGGCAGTGGGAGAGGGCGAGAGCTACCCAGAACAAGTAAGCATTTACAGTTTCCGAATGAAATGCTGCATGTTCCTTATAAAAGTGCTGCTTTTACCTGAGTGGTTGGTCACTTCGTGAAAAAGAATCTTGATGGAAAAGAAGTTCTTTTCTGCATCTGGAATTGCTTGATTTAAATGTGTACAGGACGATGTGCTTGTCTTTTTTTTTCTCTCTGCTTTGCTCGGATCCTGGGTCTAGGTATGTGTTGATTCTGGCATAATTTGGACTATGATTGGCCCAGACCTATCTTAAGAGAGTACTTAAAGAAATGAGAACAGATGGTGGGCGATTTGGCATCTACGAAGGGTCTATTGAACTCGAGTATAATAGGGTTTAAGGGTTTGTTCTTGTTCAAGAGAATTCTAAGGATTAGAATTAAACTTTTCCTGATATTGTAATGACATGGGGTAGGGAGAGATGTGGAATTTTAGAGTTTGGGGGAGAGCATTTTTAGAGTTCATATTTGCTCTTGAAACTCACAAATGATAGATGGAGATGCAATGGGAGGTTGGAATGTAAATTTGTTTCTGTGTCAATAGAATTGGAGATAGATGTGACCACCTGATCTCATTTAATAACTTCAAAGCTTTAGCATAGGCCTTTCTCTCCTTATGGAATAGTGTATGGGAGAAGAGGGGCAAATATTTACTTTGTGTTTATAGAATTTGGCAGAACTTGATTCTAAAATATTCATAGGAGATTCCATTCTAGAGGATTCATAAAATACTATTTACATTAAAACTATGTGATCTCTTGTTTGAGTCTTTTCAGTTGGCAGTAGCTTAAGTATGAAAACACATCTCAATAGAAGGGAGGAAGGAGTATTTACTTTATAATCATACATTAAACCCTGAGCATAAAATGAATCTTTTAGACACAAAATGTAATTACTTGATCGTAGTGACTAGAACACATCACGATTGATATGAGAAATGATGAAGGAAAAATTTAGTATCAGGCGGTAGAAGGAATACTAATGCTTTGAAGAAAACTCTCAGTTGTGTTACAAAGAGCATTTCAGAGAACTTGAAATGTTTAACCTTTTTAAAAGAAGGTTCATTTCCAATCTTCATAATTCTTAGAGGTAGTTTCATCTAAAGAATATTTTTCCAAGTCTTTTATAGAATGTTGTTCTTTTCGAGCATGGACATTTATGAGATTTTAATCTTAAGTAAATCTGCCAGCTTTCTGTGTGCCTCAGAGAAAGCATTTTCTTACTATACTGAGATTTGTTAAAAAGTTAATGTAAATCATAAATTCCAGCATCAACAAGAGGAATAATTTACTGGTAATATGTTGTCAGGTAAACCTTTAAAATCCTATGATATTTCAACTAAGCCATCAAAATTAGGAGTTGTTTTGAAGGTTGAATTTCAGATGTGTGTTCTGTTCCATTAGTTGTGGAAGAGAAAATTTTGCATATTATCAACATGCAATTTCCTAATGTGGCTTAGATTTGAGAAATAAAGATTATTGGGAGTGTTTTGTGCCCACTAGCGTAACATTTCTTAAAGAAAGTACCAAAAAGATGTATGAATGAATGGGTTTTTTTTTCTTAATCTGATCCAAAAAGAAGGCCCTAGTAAAACCAAACCATCTTGTGTCTGCCTCATGTCAGAATATATCAACTAAACAGTAAAAGTATTTGTTCCCAGGCCCATATGTGCAATATTTTCTGCTTTGGTGGCCAGTATGCTTTATTTAAAATGTGTAATGTAATGACAGACTGAATTTTAAATTTTCTTGCCCTAAGCAGTGATTCTGGAAGGGTTCTGACCCGCTAACATATCATACAGAAAATCTGTCATAATGTACTACTGCTGTGCTGGGCTTCATTGGACAATGAATACGAATTACTCTTCCCCTGGTTTCATCTCTGTGTTAAATGGAAGAATAGATAGTTTATCTGCATGAGCTGAGTTATGGATGAAATTCTGTGAAGAGGATATCGTACATTTCAGAAATGATCATTAATACTTTCTGCTATATTTGATTGATTTGCGGTTTTGAGATAGAATTTTTCCTGAGAGTTTGTTCGTCTCTATCTGAGGAGAAACTTTCAGTGATTTTTCAACTTTTTTTTTGAAACATTTACAGCACAAATATTCAAAAAACAAACATCTGCCTTTTCAGTTTTAGAAGCTCATTTGAGTTGTTAGTAATGGAGTCTTTATGGAATAACTAACATGTGTATAGATAGATGGTCGATGAAAAAGTTAGTTCTGAAATAATGATCATTCAAAAAAGCTTAATATCAGAAAAGTTCAAATTTAAAAGAGCTTAAAATAAGCCTTTGAGTGGCTAGCAAAGTCTTTCAGTAGCAAATGTTATGAATTATTCTAGGTGCTCTGGTGTCTTGTGATGTAACAAATGCTCTTGTATCATAAAAAGCACACCACAATTTTGTTTTCTATTTTGCAACTCAGTATTTGATTTGTTATGTCTCTTTTTAAATCATTGTTCCATTACTATGTGTACTTAACTGTTGGAGCAACATCTCATGTATGATTTTCACGTCAAGAAAGTAGAGAAAGATAGCATGATTAAAGTCGTTTCAATAAAAACGAATCACAAGACCTTGTTTTGAAATGGAAACTTTTAGGTACTGAGTATTTGCTTAGTGGGAAATGTTTTTATCTGTCTGACTACAAAAACACTATCTCATCATCATAAGCTTGGGCAATAATTATACTTAAGCAGTATTTTTTAGACAAAAAAAAATCTAAGTAACATTCTTTTAAATACTATGTATAATGTTAAGGCATTTTTGTTACAAAATAAAATATATTTGATAATCAAATTTGCAAATATTTAGCAAATATTAGCAAATATGCATTTATGTTTTTTTACCATGGCCCATTGAATATATTGCAAATGCTTGTAAATGAAAATTAAATGATGTATTATAATTTGATAAATTAATGTAAATATTACTAAATTAAATAACATAAACATAACTGGAATATGCCTAATCAATCATATGAAAAGCATAAAATCTATAGAGTTTCTTCAATATTAAATTACTATGCAGATAATCATGATAGATACACATTTTTAGATAATTATATTGGGAAGTTAATGCCATTACCTTCAGTTAAGTGACAAGGAACTGATAAGATAAATTTTAAAAATAGAAAAAGGCAATGTTAAATAATTGCTTTTCAAAACCTAAGCATGCTTTCCTTTTTATGGAGTCTTTAACTTTTGAGTATATTTTGTCCTAACTCATCTTTTTGAAACATTGCTTTTGCGTATTTCTGTAATATAGTGATTGTTGTGTTGAAAAAACACTATCAAAAAAGCAAGCTATACTCTGAAAATATTATCTCTCTAAGCACAGACTGTTTAATTTCTTTCTCATCTTTGATCTCCAGAACCTGGCACATAGTAAACATTTAATATGGGGACCAGAGGAATAGCACAGTGATAGGGCATTTTGCCTTGCATGCAGAAGGACAATGGTTTGAATTCCAGCATCCCATATGGTCTCCTGAGCCTGCCAGGGGTGATTTCTGAGTGTAGAACCAGGAGTAACCTCTGAGCCCTGCCAGGTGTGACTCAAAAGCCCCCCAAAAAATAATACTATGGAGGAGGGAGATAGTACAGAGGCTATTCCTCATCCAGCCTTGGTTCCTATGCCTTCTGAGTTTCACTGGATTCACTCTGGAGACCCTTTACCACTGCAGAGTGTGGCTCTGAAGTCCCTCAGCACTGCCTAGGTGATTGGGGGTATCACCAGCCTTGCAGGATCCAAGCAGCCTCACATCCATAAGCACTTGCACTGAATAGCAGGCCCCATTGGCATGGACTCACTGGTGGAGCCCCTGAGCACCATTTTAATGGTTTTTAAGAAATATATTTTTTAAAAAATATATTAGATTTTTAGACCAGTACTCATTAAAAAAGAAAGCCTTCCACAGTTTTAAGCATCACATCAAAAGAATATTTTTAATTAAGTTGCAAGTATATTCTATTGTGTAGCTGGAAAAGAGTCAAAAAGACTTAATAAATTATAATGTTTAACATTCTGGCCACCATTTTTGTCTTATAATAAAACACAGTTTTATTCACTGAAAGTTTGCAGTATTTTATACAGGGCAGTATACTAATTAACTTTTCTATTTAAGGACCCAAACACAATTATATTTTTAGTCTAGAAGTTTCCCAGAACATAGGATATGTTCTCTAGCTGTGTTCCTTTGAATTTTTTCTGAAGTGGGGACACTTCTGGCAAAGGAATGTATTTACTTCTCACATGTCATCTCCAAGAAATTTAAGTTGATATTCTTAGGGTGGTATTATCAGCTGGGAAAATACAGTGGCAGCGAAATATCGGGTGTGGACATGACCACTTTAAAACTCCTATGGAAGTTTAGTATGAGGAAGGGAAACACATGGTGGCAATTAGAGTGCTCCTGGCATTTACTGGGCAAAAATAGCAGCACTGTGTTTATTTAGACCTGCCTTTCTTTCAGTCATGGCACTTGCCTAAGTCATTCAGTCAATTCTCTTAAAACTGCTGTAACCAGCTACTCTCAGAATCCCTTAGTCCCAGAATGGTCCCAGCATCCTTTGGTATCCCCAAGGCCTTCACAGAATATTTATGAAGCCCCTCCTTTTCTTGCTACATTACGTGAGGGCAGATTTCTTTTACACACAGCAGCCAAACAACACAGGGCTAAAGACCAGAGTGCAGAAATTGATGGGAAACTCTGAATCCCTTCTATTGTCTTTAGTTATTAGGATTTGCAATAGACTACATCTTTGCTAAGATTCCTTTGTTGTTCGTAGACTTCAGCAAAAACAGAAAAGTTGAAAAGAGCAATTGCATTTTGGTGTATTGGTTTTAAAAAAAGAACCTGTATGAAACCATCTTCCTTCAAGTCTCCCAAAAGGCAAATCGTTTCATTTACCAGGATTCCAGCTGCACCAGCTGGCATGCTACATTGCAGGGTGATAAATTCAAGAGCCCTTTGCACACAAGCTAACGCCTCTTCACCCTGTGGTGTGGTGGGTCTCACCCTTCAATGCTCCTGGGCTTTCAACCTCACAGTCTCCACTTATCTGACCAGGCAGCTAAGTCCAGTGTGATTTGCTGGCTCATTTCCATCATAAATCTAAGGATATTTATGCAAAGGAAAAAAAGACTTATGTTTTTAAAATTAATTTTATCCACATTAAAATCTAAGCTATTTATTCCCAATCTCAGGGAGGGGGGTAAAAAAGGCTGATAAATGTTCATCTGTTTAAGTAAATACTATTTTTTCACTCTGGTACCTGGACCAATTTTAGTTTATCATTGTTTTCCATTGCTATATTTAAAATGTGAATAGTTCCCTGGATTAAATATTTTAGGACTCATGCCAATACCTCCTACATAATGAAGATCCTTAGGCATGCATCCCTGACACCCTTGTTCTGATTCATAACCTAGCAAAGAAATGGAAAAATCCAAGTTTGTGTTTTATATAATCGACCATTTATAATGCTAGAAGTAACTGCTGTGTAGTGCCCAAGTGATCAGTTGCAGAGGTACATTTCTGTTTTTTGTTTGTTTGTTTGTTTGTTTGGGGCCACACTCAGCAGATCTTCAGATTTACTCCTTTCTCTGTGCTCAAGAACCACTCCTGGTGGGGCTCAGGGAGGGGACCATATGTGATTGATTTCAGGGATCAAAAATAAAAAGCAGGCACAATGCTGGCTGCTTCAAGCCTTGCTTGGTGCATTTCTAATGGATTATGAAGATTGTGGTTATTGTTTAGCCTAACTGTGAAGTGTGGCAGTTGTCTCTGTAAACAAAGATACAGACTTCTAAAGTTGGATGCTGTGTTGGGCCTGATATCGGCTTCCTTTGATTCTAAAGAGTCGGAGTTGTCTCTTGTCTACCGTCTCCTCTGATAGATGTAGGTCATTCCGTTCAGATACACTATTAGTGCTCCATGGGATTTATGTGGTAGCTGTGTCATGTGAGATTTATAACATAGATGATAGTTTTGGGAAATGGGAGGCTAGATTAGGTGATCTTGGAGTTTCCATCTACTTAGGAATTTCTCCAAAAAACAAATCCTCATCCAATTTCATTTACTAGTTCCTCCTATAAATTTTTGTGTTAATATATTCCTATTCTCATATCAGGAGGTCATGGAAGAACATTAAATCCAGGGATTCTAAATTCTATTTCCAGTCATTGCCTCACTGAAAAATCAAATCACGTCTGTCTTTGCTTTGATTTCCTATCTGTACACCAGACATGAAAATATAATCTCTAGCTACCTTAAAAATATATTAAAAATAGAAATACATTTATTGTTCATTCAAAGCAAACTATATGTGTGACTAAATTTTATTTTCTACAATATTACATATCAACTGGCCAGTTTATTATTTTAGGGCTGTGTATTCTTAGATTATTTTGTACATGCTGCTACATTGAAGACGTGTGCATAAATGTTCTTTTGCTAGGGTGCAAAGGTAAATGAAAGGATGATGGCATGCATGTCAGTGGACCCAGGAGTGAGAGACTATCTGAGTCAGCCACTTTTTTGGGAGGACAAAGGAGGAGGACTAATGTGTTTAGTATTCTATAGGCAGCCATGTTTACAGGAGAACAAAAGAGAATTTCTTAAAAGATATGCTCATGTGGGAAATAACTGAGACACATAAACCAGGCGAAGCAGAGCAAGGAGAAAGGGAGGACTGATAATGAGCAAGTTTAAGACCCCAGTGGTTCTATAATTTTGTTGTTGCTGAGCAGTTGCCTTCTGCCTGCCTGATGGAAAAAGCTTTCAGTTATACTTATTGGAGAGAGCGTGCTTCGCCGAAATTAACAGACCAACATTAAGTTTTAATTATGTTAGCCCACCTTTTATTGCATTCTTTTCTTCACTCAGTGCGTAAAAGAATTATCTAAATTAAAATTAAAATTTCCAAAAGGAATACATTTACCTTTTATTAATATTGCATCTTTGAGAATTAAGATAAGAGAAGTGGAATATTCTCTGGGGATTATATGTTCGGAACTGCCGAGCATGAGAAAACTGAAGATAAACTTGTTTTTTCCAGGGCAACTTATTACCTCTCTTTTGTATCCCAAGAGATTGCCAGAAACGTGTCCAAGCACAGCAGAGGCTTAAAACAAGATTGATAATGAATATACCTGTGAACATTTCAAGAATGAATTTTCCATCTATAATTGTATTTGCAGGGCTTTTGCTCTGAATGTTTATATTTTAGAATAACTAGAGAATAAGTCTTTCTGTGTGTGTGTGTGTATGTGTGTGTGTGTGTGTGTGTATACTGATCCCAATGTCTGCATCACACATGAAGGTGTTCTACCACTCAGCCCCATTTCTGTCCCCCAAAGATAAATATTTTATATGTTTTAATGGTAATACATCATATATCTTTATTCATATAAGGGAAATTTACCTTTTCTTAATATTCTTGAATATAAGATCATTTTATTCTCTCTTAAAATGCCAAAATTTTGGGTAAAGGTCTCTCTTCCTTTCTATATCTATTTTATCTATCTCTGCCATAATGAAAATTTTATTAAACTTAGACATTTCTTGTTTGGGTAACTATTTTCCATTCTGAGTAAGAGTACTTGCAAATTTAACAATATTATGGAATTTTTAGGGAAAGCCAAACTTATCGTTTATTTAGTAAATTATTCTGAGTTATCAATATCATTCCTAGCACTGTATTCTACCTAACACTTAGTAATGTTAAGCTAATCTGTGCCATATAAAACCCCCAAATCCTAAACCTATAACACACAAAGATTCATTTCTACTTTAACTGTATGATGACAATTTTTTAAATATAAAACTTTTAATTCAAAATTGGTTTAAATTATGTTCCAGACTGTACAAACCAGGACAAAATATTGACCTTGTATTATTAAGGTATACCAAATTCTCTTCCCCTAATGTGGAAGGTGGTATAGTTGTATGTTTCCTGAAGGACAAGTCAACCTGACTCTTTAAATTCTCATTCTTGAAAATTTTAGATAAAACTCAAATTCTTTTTTTTTTTCTTTCAAATTCTTTCTAAGCAAAATCAGTTTTACTTGGAGTATTGGAAATAGATGCCCATCCAAGAAGGACAATCAGCTTCACCTTTTTCCTTTCCTTGGAAATATCTTTTTTCTCTGTACTTATTTTTATTGCAAATTAGTTTCCAGGTAACTGTCAGGGTTCTGAATTCAGGTGAGAACAGGCATGATGCAAGGCTATTTTCTGCATCTTCCTTTGGCTGTAAACCAAACTTGAGAAGAGAAGATTTTATCAGTAGAATTGGATTTACTTAGAAAGTAAATTTCTTTAAACAAACAAACAAACAAACATACCAACCCCAGTGCCTGTGGAAAAAAAAAGAAAGCCTGCCAGTACTATATTTATTTTTGTAAACAACTCCCTACTCTCCGGTCTTTGTAAAGGTGGAATGTTCCTTTGCCTTCTTTGAGGGAAGCTACTAAGCACACACACACACACACACACACACACACACACACACACACACACACACACACACACACACACACCAGGGCGGGTTTAGCATACACCACAGTGAGGCCTTCCTGGCAGCGAGCCCAGTGCAAAGATGCTAACCATGCCTAACATGTGTGAGGAAACAGTGACCTCATTTTCGGGGATGAACTGAGGTCACTTCTAAGCAGAAGCCTTACAAAAGCTGACTTGTAGCCATTGGGAAAAAAATCTGGGGAAGCCTCCTCTTGTACTTTGATTTGGAGAGTGATGCTTACAAATCCAGAAAGCCTATATACAGAGAAGCATTTTCATCCCCAGCCCACCCCTGATCCTCTTGCTGATTTGCAACAGAAAAGAATGAGATATTAATAACCAAAAGGCTAACAAAAAATGGTTTGCGTTTGCCCATGTAAATATGTGAGCATGCCCATAGATACTTACACACATGTGATTTGTTTGCTAACATAAAGACTCGAATACGCTTGGGTAGGGGTGTGGCAGGAGCCTGAGAAAGAAAACATGATCTTCAACAGAGCTAAAGGCTTCTAGTGGAAAATAAGGCAGATTGTTGTATGAATGTCACAGTTGTTTTAGGTTGTGCAATCGGTTGCATTCTTTTGATACTGGTAAGAAATTAGATCACCATGTCACAGGATCTATAAAATGTCAACACATATTTCCTTGGAAACAGCTGGCGACTTTAAGGGAACACTCTCTGAATGACCATGTCTTCCCAGGCTCTGTACAGTCGGTGACTTTGCTCTAGTATAGTGGAGCAAAAGCCATTCTTTGTCACTGGCTGCCCTTTCATGTGCTTAAAAAGCACCAGGTCTGATGGATGTGAGCTCGCTGTTTGATCTCAAAGAATTAAAAGAAGAATGTGGCTTTCAAGTCATTTGACTTATTGAAAGTTGTTTCGTTCTAGGGCCTTAGAATGTGGCGCACTGGTAGATCACTTGCCTTGTAAGTGTGAGGTTCTTGGTTGAAGATCCCCTTCATCACAAGAGACAAAGTCAGATAAAACTAACCAAAATAGTGTTCTACTCACTGAGCTATGTTTCCAAACCATTTGAGGCATCAGGGATGTGACTCAATGATAAATTCCATTCCTTGCATGCCTGAGATCTGGGTTTGAGTCTCAGCACTGTGATTCCCACAAAAATAAGTTGTTGAATTCCAAATAAATTTAATGGATTTTATTTTGTGAATTTTTTCAAAGCAGCTCCATTTATATTTAAAGCTGTATTTAGCACCAACATGAAACAGTGGCCATAGAAAACTAGTACAGTATTGTAGTATGGAGGAAACACCAGCTGTGTTTAGGACTTACTCCTGGCTCTTTGTTTAGGGATCACTCTATCTCCGGGGACTGTTATGGTGCCATATATCAAACCTGGTTCAACCTTGTGCAATGCAAGCACCCAACCTGCTGTAATATCTCTCCCAAAACCCCAAATTAAAACATCTTAAATATTTAGAGGTTAGCTCCAAGAAGAGTATACCTCATAACTCTTCAGATGCATGATAACATATCCCATCTACCAACAAAAGTACCAATAAATAACTCTGTTTCACAGTTCACTGAATCTTCCTCTTTTATTTCCACTTCTCTCCCTCTGTGGTGTATTCAGTTCTGCAGGCAGAATAAAAGATTCATCAAAATTAGAGGACATTTTTGTATAATAACCATTGTTTTATGCCTGCATTTTTATTCTGATAATGTTAAGTACATTTTTTTTAAATAGCAAAACTTTCTAGATGTTCTGAAATGCCTGATGTTTAATGTAAAAGTAGGAAAAAATGCTTTGTAAATTTTAAAATTCCTATTGATGCAGGGGGGAAGGAATTGTGATGGCAAAGTACCTCTGACCCATATAGACCAGGCATGGTTCAGGCAGGAGCAGGAGAGGGAAGTGCTTCAAAGCTTTTGTCAGGGTGGTTATTATAAGGCAGAGTAATTGTCCCTTCTGGTCCTTCTTGTGTCCTACATTACTGGCTATACTGTATCATGGAGAGTGAGTCCTAAGTTTACCACATCTATGTGTATTAGATGTTAAGATGGTGCCAATGTTTAGCAACAACAACAAAATAGAATGTATATCTATTTTGCTAAAATTTCTTGGAAAGGTTGTCTTCGGAAATATGAGCATCATGGCCAGTTGGCTTGGAGGAGAGAGAAATGGGGAAAGGGTGGTATTAGGCTGAATGTTTCTTATTTCTAAGACACAGATTCTGTTACATATGTGCAGTTAATTCAAGACGGCTGTGGATAGAGTGGACAATTTAAGTCCATATTTGAAACATCTAGCCCATCTAGATGTTTAGAAGTGTCCAACGCATGTTAAATGTAGAGCTAATAAAATACCACTTTGTAAATATCATTTTTACTCAGATTGGTGGGAAATAATGTCTTGGGGTGGGACTATTAAATCACTTCTGAGCATAGGAAAAAAAAGTCTATTTTCACTCCATGAAGCCCTCCACTGTCTTCAAGTGTCTTCAGAGCAAAGTCAAATTAGATTTACCTGCCATTTTAAATATTCTGTGAACCCATCCCTTATTACTTCCGCCAAAGACTCTTCTTTTCACTAGACATTATTTACTACTTTTCAAACCTCGCCTTTCTGTTTTCTCTCCTCACTTTTCTCTCCTTCAGACCTCCATTGACCACCCCCCCCTCTTGAAATCTTTCACAGGACTGTTTCCCCACTCAATCCAGGATGCAGACGCAAATTTTCCCAGTTAGCTCCTATGAATTCTTTACCAACTTCTGCAGATTCCTCTGGTGGGAATTTAAATTCTATCTGCTTACCGAGTCAGCAAAGCTTGGTTATTAGATTGTTGAAAACAATAACCACATCCTCAAAATACAGGCCAAGTAGGCATTACTACTTAACTGCTATATTTTGAATCTCTATTAATAGAATGAGTCTTTAATCCTGGTGATGGAATAGGCAGCATAATTTAAAGATGTTTTTTAAATCACTGGAGAGACAGGACAGTGGGTAAGTGCCTGCCTTGTAAGCGGCCAACCCAGTTCTCATTTGTGATTTGTTGAATCTGAATACTTATGTATCGCTTCCTAAATGTTTTGATTGAAGTTTTATTTAGAGATATCTCAGAATCTTCTTGAAGCTAACACCATGAAAAGAAAGCGCACAGTTAACAGAGAGCCTTTTATATAGCACAATTTATCTGTCATCATTAACTTTTTAATAATGGTTAATAGAGAAAAATCATAATAATCATGTTTGCACCTGGTTGTTCTGGTTATAGCAATTATATAATTTAGATAATTAATCTCTAACTGCATAAGATCTATTTTTATAAAAAAATTAATTAATTTTTTGTAAATATTTATTAGAAAGAAGTTCCTAAAAATGTTACTGCTGAATCAGATATGGATCTGATACTGTAGGGTCCTAAAATAAAAATCAGGATTGTCCAGAAAGATTATAGTCTCAGATCACTTCTCATATTTCTATACTGTCAGGTTTTCCTTTAAAGATACCAAAATAGGCACTCAGAAAGAAAGCATTTATATTATTATAAATATATATATACATCATAGGACATCATGGAGGTCAAACAGAAGTTTTGTATTCAGAAAAGAGACCTCATCATTACATCTTCTGTTTGGAAATAATATGCATTTAAGAGTAATTATTAAAAATAAAATGCTAGTGAATATATTAGTTTTGGGAATATAGTAATATTAACCTATGCCTAAAAGAATTTTTAGGTTTTCAGAAATCTAATCCTATGATCAACAGTCATGGCCACAAAAGGGGCAATTTTGTACAATCACTTTGAAACACAACTTGTTATTAACTATGAAATTGGAATAAGCACTTGCCCAAGAAATATCCCTTTAAAACTCCTTGCTTGTGTACATCAAAACTAGTGCCCAAATATTATGAGATCACTGTACATGGTACACCCAAATACAAATGCTAATTAGTTCCACAGTAGATAGATTGTCTTATCATATAATGGACTCTATAGCAGCAATGATCTATTAACTGCAGTTTTGCATGTCAATATGGGTGATTCTAAGAGATGCCAAATTGGACCCAAGAAGCACGTCACAGAGTCTGTGACACGTGTGTGTATGGGTATATAGATACTATTCTATTGAAGAGAGTTGTGGGATTAATAGGATGGATCTGATATCATCCCTAGCAGTATATGCCTTGTTACTCATTGGTTGGAGACATCTTTGGATGTAGCACCTTGGATTGGTATTTAGACCACCTGGTCCCATCCCCAAGTGTGATCTTTCCCTTAGATTAAATACTTGGGTTTTGAGGAAAATGATCCCTTGAGTTTCCAGACCTCAATGGAGTTTGCTGCTTCTTAGGCAAGTAGGGCAAACCTGTAGAAACACCTGAAAATCCAATTCTCCCTCCATACGTGTGTGTGTGTGTGTGTGTGTGTGTGTGTGTGTGTGTGTGTGTGTATTATTCTCCAGGCCACCATTTGCTTCCAGACCTACATCTCTCCAGTGTTTTGGTTTTAGAACCTGAGGATTTTATTTTGTAAGAGTGAGATAATAAAGTACGTGACATTTATTTTAGAGAATATGTGTAGAGGCTAAATCTACCCAGAAAGGCATGATGTGAATGATTCACTGAGTCAGAGCGTGATTTGGGGGACCCAGTCACGAAATACTGACCAGCTGGTACCAGTAGTACCAATAGTCTGACTATTGGTAGTCTGCAAAACAGCTTTCAGTCTTGAGTTGACTCGTGTTTTCTTTTCTTTACCATCTTTTTTAATATTTGTATTTTTTCTTGTTGTTCTTTTATTAAGGCAGCATGATTTTCAGAGTTAGTCATAGCTGAGTTTCAGATATATACAGTTCCAACTCTACTAGACCCACCAATATACCTTCCATTAACATATCCAGTTTCCCTCCCACCCACAGCCTTCCACAGCCTGCCTCCTTAACAGGCATATTTTAAAGTTTAGTTGTTGTAGTCTGGATTCTTGCTGACAGTTGCATATCTGTATGCATATACTTCATATTTATACCATTGATGTGTCCATGGACTTTTAACTCTATACCTGTTACCTCCCATCCACCTCTTCTTCTTTTTATTTTTTTTTTGTTGTTTTCTTTTCTTTCCTGTTGTAATTTCTATGATGTAATCTAGGATCTAGTGTAATCTAGGTATCATCACCCCTTTGATACCTTGCATTCCTTTGTTCAGTTATTTTAAATATCACAGATAAGTGACATCATTCGGTATGTGTCCTCTGACTCATTTCACAATTTATCTTCTCTTTCCATCCAAGCTTCAGAGAATTGCATAATTTCATTATTCCTTGCAGTCTGACAGTAATCCATTGTACATATATACACCATACCTTCATGATGAACTCATTCCTCATTTGAATGCCTAGGTCAATTCAGTGTCCCATCTATTGTGCTAAGTGCCGCAGTGAATAAATGTATAAGTTCTTTTGATTGAATGTCTACTTGGGGTAGATAAATATGTTTCCCCTTATTTATTGGGCCACAACTGGTGGTACTCCAGGGTTACTCCCAGCTATGTGCTCCAGAATTATTCTTGGCAGACTCGGGGGAGTGTATGAGATGCCAGGGATTGAGCCTTGTTTGGTTGTGTGCAAGGCAAACATCCTATCTAGGTACTATTACTTCAGTCCCTCGATATATTTATTAAACTGTTCTTATTTCTATAGCAGTCTTTTTGAATATGTGATATATATCATTAAATAATACAAATTCAAAGGTCCCAAAGATGAATAGTTGAGCAAATGCATGCAAATGACTTTCTAAAAGAGAATTTAAGAGTAAATTAAGGAAGAAAAAGCTACACATCAGTGTTGTGTGCTTTGGGGCCATAGAAATAGTACAGTGGGCAGGGCCCTTGCATTGCCAACACAGATTTGATCCCCAGCACTTCATATGGTCCCCAGACCTTGCCAAGAATTATCCCTGAACCAGAGCCAGTAGTAAATATCAAGTACTGCCAAGTGTGACCCAGAAACAAAAAGAAAAAAGAAATAATTTGAAGTGGAACATTTGTTTCCAAGAGTGTCAGTGTTTATGTTTTAGGGGCATAGCATTAACACAATGTGCTCATCACCAAATTACCAGCATCCTTCCATTCTTATTTACACAATCCACTAGTTCTATTTCTTTCTCACATATACACACATATGCATACACAAACACACACACACCACTTATTTCTGTTGTCAGATACTCAAGGTTTTGTTTCATTTGACATTGTCTAGTGTTGGTTTGTTTTGTTATAATACCATATATGAGTGAGACCCTCCAGTATTCATCTTTCTTCTTTGAACTTAGCATGACAGATTACAATTCTATGTTATAGAAAAATGGAAGAGTTTGTCTTATATTTGTAGCTGAGTAGTATTCCTCTATATATATAGGTATATATTTTTATATATATATATTATATACACATATACCATAGTTTAATCCATTCATCTGTTATTGGGCATGTAGGTTGTTTCCATATTTTGGGGGGGGGGGTTTGGGCCACACCCAGTGATGGTCAGGGGTTACTCCTGGCTCTGTGCTCAGAAATCACTCCTGACTTGGGGGACCATATGGGAAACCAGGATCAAACTTGCAAGGCAAACGCCCTTCCACCTTGCTATCACTCCAGCCCCTATTGTTTCCATCTCTTAACTATCACAAATAAATTGCATTGCAATTGGTTTGCACATATATTTTCAAATTAGTGCTTTTATTTTCTTGGGAATAAAAGTGTCATAGTAGAATTGATTGATCATCTGACAGCTTGTACCAATTTTCTTTTAAAGCTTCATATAGAAGTTGAAATAGTTTATATCCATATCAGGGCTGTTTCTTCATTGTATTTTGTACAACACTTTCTTTTATCTGTTGTTTTTAATAGGATTGTTATGGCTTTTACTGTTTCTTTAATAATCAGTAATGACAAGCTATGTTTTTTCAATGCCTGTTGGTTCCCCATATGTCATCTTTGGAGAGATGCCGGTTTCACTCATTCCTCTATTTTTGATAGGATTGAGGTCTTTATATAGAAATTTGGTGTTTTTATGAACAGGAAAGATATTGTAGGAAATTTATTTGGGTCTTTTATTAATAAGCCTGTGATAAAATTAATTCAAATATACATTGTTTTACATGAAATAGAAGTTTTCAAGAACCTGTGATGACAGGTTAGGACTTGCTATTCTTTAGTTCCCATTTATTCTGTTTTCCTTTCTTTCATTATGATTATGTAGTCAACCACAGTCTGAAAATATGCCAACAATAAATATTCAGAAAGAAAAAGGCCATATTACGGAGCAGAAGTCTTCCATACACCACAAAAGCACCAAAGGGAGAGTAAATGAACCTGAAAGGAGTCTATAGTTAATCCCATGACAAAATACTTCAAGGGTGGAGAAACCCTGTATCTCTTAGGCAAAGGAAATTCCTTTTCGAATGACCCCTATATTTACTGTGCATCTGCAGGAGGGAAAAAAAAAGCACAAAACAATTTTTTTATTATTATTTACTTATCTATTTTTTGTTGATTTCATTGTTGTGGTTTGGCTATTGAAGTTGATGTCTCCATTTATATTTATTTATTTATTTTCTTCTTTTCTTTTCTTATGTGTTCTGCCACATTTTTTTTATCTCAATACCATGGCTTTTATATGGTGTTTACCCTTGGTTTTTTGTTTTGTTTTGTTTTGTTTGTTTGTTTTTTTTTGGAATGCTCACTGGATATTTTATTTGACAGTTCTTTATGTACTGTTGTAATGTTTCACCTTCTTTTTTCCCTTCGTCTCTCAAACCAAGGATAAAAGCCTCTAGAAGGACTCCGCCCATTTCCGGAGTATCTGATTCTTTTTTTCTTTTTTTTCTCCAGGTTATTACTTTTCTTTTCTTCAAACAAAACCGTATAACTTGAACTATCTAGTCCCTCCTCCCAATTGGGGGGGGGGGATAAGGGAGGTACCAAGACCAAATAGTTATAAGACCACTAAGTAGTAAGCTAGGCACAGAGGGGACCACTTATTCTAGCAGCCCCGGGGGTAAGGGAAGAGGATATGGGAAGAAGGACGGGAACGGATGTGGAGGGAGGACAATTTGGTGATGGGAATTCCCCTGATTTTATGTTAATATGTACCTAAAATATTGTCAATGATATGTAAGCCACTATGATTAAAATAAAAATTATATTTAATAAAAAAAAAGAAAAAGGCCATATTTACTTAATTTTTATCATAATCTTATTATTGTCCTATTTTTATTATTGTGATTTCTTGTTATTCATAGTTTATAAATTATTTTATTATGTATTTGGCTTAGGAGAAAACTTAGTACAAATATTTAGGGTTTGTAAGACTGAAGGTCATAAAAAGTATCCGCTGAGAATGAGTGAGAATGATTCTTATGTAAGTAAAAATGCTATTACTTTATTCACAATCATATCTAGTCTTCCTTGAAGCTGTTTGAAAAAATACAAATGGCATATAGTTTTTTTCTTAGTAAAATAACAACATGACAACGAGTTAATGATGATGAAAGATATTTTTCCAAATTCTCTCATCATATTTTTTTAATCACTCAGAGATTTAAAAAAAAAAAACTGCTTGCATAAATTTTAGGCCAACCTATTCCTTAGGCAATGACTTCTTTGTCTGACTTTCTGTGTCGCGAGGTTATTATGGCATCTAATTTCCCTCCATCACAATATATCTAACAATGCCTTTAAAGAATCATTTTTTTTTTTTTGTGGTTTTTGGGTCACACCCGGCAGTGCTCAGGGGTTATTCCTGGCTCCAGGCTCAGAAATTGCTCCTGGCAGGCACGGGAGGACCATATATGGGATGCCGGGATTCGAACCGATGACCTCCTGCATGAGAGGCAAACGCCTTACCTCCATGCTATCTCTCCGGCCCCTAAAGAATCATTTTTAATGGAATGTTTAAAATTAAAAAATGAGCTATATGATAGGGGAGGAGGGAGTTGAGGGTATTGGTGGTGGAAAGGTTGCACTGGTGATAGGGATATGTATATATTTTTTTAATTTGACTGAAACCCAACTAAAAACATTTTTGTAACCATGGTGCCTAAATAAATATATTAATAAACTATATTGATATTTCTATTGCCAATTAATAATTATTTAATTAGTAGTAATAATAATATTAATACATATATTGATAAAATACTGGTATTAAGAATAATTCCAGTTAATTTATAAAATGCAGCTCAGAGATACAGCATTGGGGCTGGAGAGATAACTCGAAGGTGAGAGCATAGTCTTTACTTGCAGAAACCTTGAGTTTGGCCCCCACCCTAGTGCCTCTGGGTGTGACTCAAAACCTAATTTAAAGGCAACAATATTTATATGAAACCCAAAACATCTTAAGGAAATAAACAATAATTTATAAATATAATGTATGTAAAACTTCACATAAAAAATAGGTTCAAAGAGATAGATAGTTTAGGGATTATAACGTGCTTGCTCTGCCCACAACCACACTAATCCATAATAATATATCTAGTCCTCTGGGCATTGCCAGGAATAAACATAAAACCATTTGTAGCCCTTGAGCATTGACAGATAAGGCTCCAAATATATAAAAGCAAATAAAAAAATGAAGCCTGTATTTAACCTTGTCCTTTAAGTAATATAGTTTGGGAAAGTTTAAGGGGCAAGGAATCTGAAAGGCCAGAAGTCGTATTGCTACTTCTGTTTTGTTCATTTCTTTCCAATCAGGCAGAGGCAAAGATCAGACATCATCAATAGTTAGCAGATATTTGGAGAAGGATGATCACATATTTTCTAGGGGATCGAGAACAAAAAAGAGAACTTCCATTTCCTGCGGTGTCAATTAGTTTTCAATATAGCCATTCCCTTTTCTTTATTTCTTTATTTTTTTATTTCCTCTCTCTTCTTTCCCATTAGATTATAAAGTGATTCATTGTTGGAGCCAAAATGATAGTACAGTAGGTAGGGAGTTTGCCTTATATGCGGTCAATTTAAGTTTTGATCCCCAGAATCCATATGGTCTCACAAACACCACTAGTAGTCATTCCTGTGTCTGGATCTCTGTTTTCTGTGGAAGACTGAGAAAAGGGAAGAAAATCTACTGTTGCTCCTTCTCTTTTCTCCTTACATTCTCAGGTCAAACATCAGCTACCTAATGAGAATTGTTTAATGTCCAGGATATTGTGTGAATTAGAGAGAGAGCAGGCGTTCAACAACTACTGTTTATGGTTTTTTTTAAGCATTAGCACAGATGTTCTTAAACCGAATATGAAAGCAGGCTTAGCCATCCTAAGCCTGACAAGCAGTAGTGTGTGTCATTATGCATGCAGCGGCACATTTGATGTGTGCACAGATTTGTTTGGAACTAATTGTAACAGTAGAAGGAGTTTATTTATAACCTATGTTAGTCTCATGAGAACCAAATATTAAGTGCATAGAGAGCGACTGCATTAGAGAATTTGATTTTTATCATTTATCTTTTGTCTTGACTTAGAGTTTTCAGGAGGGGAATAGAGAGGAGATAGGAAAACATATGGAATTGGCAACACTTTCCAGATCTGCAATCATTCAGTGGTCTTCCTTGTATGTTGGCATCTTTCTCAACTCTTTAACTGCTCTCATGTATTGAAAGTGGGGCATTTGGTATGCTTAACTCACAGTTGTTATCTCTGGCAGAAGAAATATCTAGGCAGATTAATGTCATGTGTTCCCATAAGGGCATTTAAGTCCTTCTGGACAAATTCACTGATAGTCACTGAGCAGGCATCAAAGAAGATGCTATTTTATAAAACAATGAGCCATGATTGCATAGATCATTTATTTCTATTTGGGGGGACACACCCAGGAGTGATGTTTTATTTTTCCTCCTGCCTAGCAGCCATTTGGAAATTCTGAAAGCAATTTTTGGTTTGTCACCACAAAGGAAAGGGGTACTATTGCCACTTAATAGGTTGGGACCATGTATGCTAGGGAGTATGGACCCATCCTCCACTGCAAATGACTACCAAGAATTATCCCAAATAGTACTGAAATTTAGAATTTCTGATTCAGACAGAGCTAGTCCTTTTGACACCCGAGATGCTGGAAATTAGCCCTGGGATTCCCCCATGCAATGACTGTGCTCCAACCCTTTGAGTCATCTCAAAGGTTCTTTTAGTTACCTTCTAATTTTTTTTTGTTATACAGAGACTTCATTTAGGACATAAGGACAGATTACCCCCCAAACCAGGACTAAAGCCAGATGAATTAGTACCTTCATCCATCATCCAGCTGGATTCAGTCTTGTGGGATGAAACAAACATGTAAGGCCAAGCTATATGAACCCATAGGAGCAGAATTCTATACAGTGTTGTCCCCTACTCTGTCTATTAAGTTACAGAGACATTAAAGACAGTTAGTAAGCACATCAAAGTTCTATGAATACAGTAAGAACAAAGACTGAGATATTCCACAGAGCCAATCATCTGGCATCCTTAAAATTAAGACTAAAGGCATTACTATTTCCTATTACAGTTTTTGCTCACATTACCCTCTACATCTGTAAAACCCTAAGGTACTTTATTCTAGGCATTTCTGTGTATTTTATTTTATGCATTTCTATCTTTGTTGCCTGTGTATATTCTAAGACTTAAACCATTTTGTGCGGGGTCCTGAAGCCCCCCAGGGGGGCCCGGCCAGCAGGAATTAGCTGGGAAGACTTCTCAGACAACCGCACTCCTATTTTGCTGGGTAGAAGCACAACCACACTGTAAAAAATCTGAGAGAGGTTAATAATAAAGACCCAAGGCAATGTCTCACTGCTCAAGGGCAACTTTATTTGGCTACAGCTCCTTCTTATATAGAAAAGGAGAAGGGGGCAGTACAAGGGTGATGTCAATCACACTTTTGGCATGAAAATTACTTCATTATTCCAAATAAGGCAAGTGGGCAATACTTCTTGCAGTATCCATGGAAACATCTTGTGACCTTCTACCTGCATTCCTAATTGCTTGACTATCAGGAGGTGGTGCAAGATGTGCTTGCCTCAGTGATCTTGAACAGACAATGTAGCATATACACAATAATGAATGTCTTGTAAACTCAGGGATATGGTTAAGGGAGTAAGGCCTCTTTTCTGGGAATGGTACTGGGCTGTGTTGCTCTCCTCCGGGCTAAAAGATTAATTATACTTTGCAGCTGCATTTTCCTTTCTCTTTGGCCCAAGAACTTACAGCAAGACTGCATGTAGCCTTTAGGTGAAAGGCTGGATTATGGCAGAAAGAATAGCAAAATGGCCTCAAACAAGTCAGTCCCCAACAATTTTGCCTCTGGGATAGGGGACTATCCTGACTTTGGAGTTTGAAGGACTTTGAAGGACAATTTCCCACAGTATGTTTTGTGTTAAATGCCAAGTGAGATGGGTAAAATTAACACTTGGGGCACTGCACAGCTAAACTGTGGAGGTGTGGGAAGGCTTTATAGATTAAGGCCACTGTGTGAAGGGGTTCTTTGAAGGAAAAATTCCTACCAGTGACTAAAACATTTGCCTCTGTGAAGCCATGTTCCATATGACTGCATTTATAACCAGTGATGATGTGGTTTGGGCTGCCCTTTGGGGAAAACCTATCAACTCGTGTATTTATGAAGCTATTAATTTGATATGTGGCATTAGATATAAAAGAATGAAACAGATTGTCAGATTTCTATCTGTTGGCCACTAGGAAGTTGTAGGACTTAGTTTTTTGTCTTTGAACTGCATGCTGATATAAAGTGCCTACATATTCTGGGAAATTCTGTTCCCAGTTGTGATATCACAGAAAGGTCTGTGGGATGGAGGGCATAGGGAAAATGATGCCAGAGATGAAGCCCAGTTCTTCTACCAATAAGACATATACTCGACCCTGAGTCAAGAAACTAGTGACCACATAGATTCTGATAGTTTGTTTCTTCTTTCTCAATAGTTTGGAGGAACAGCTTTCTTGATTTTTCTCTTTTCTTTTTAATGTTCTAAAGTATATTATTGAAGCACCATGTTTTCCAAGTTTGTTTATAATACAGTTGTTTTATGTGCACAATTTAAAAAAAAGGTTTATTCTAAAGTGCCAGTTTATTATTTATACTGTCATATTTCCACGTTATTTTAATTAAAAATAATTTTAAATATAAAAAAGTAAAGTTGCTGGTATAGTTTTTTCCTGCTGACTTTACAAAAGTTTTTTCTAACATGTTTGTGTTCAAAATAAATATTTGAATTTAAAAGTCTTTGTTTTACTTTATTTTTGAAACAACTAGCTTTCAAACAGTATTTTGAGGTCATTGCTAACTTTGCTCTTCTTTCCTTTTCAGTCTGATGCCAACGCAAGTTACTTAAGAGCAGCTAGAGCTGGGCACCTCGAAAAGGCCCTTGACTACATAAAAAATGGAGTTGACATCAACATTTGCAATCAGGTCAGTAGTGGTCATTGCTGTTGGCATTCTTAACTTTTTAGGTAACATTATAAAACCCACATTGAATTTGCATGAGATATTAACAAGACATTTGCTTTGCTGTAGATTTTTGGTCATTCTAAAAGTTGTTTATTAATAGCATAACAATATAACTAGAGCTTTAAGAGACTGTAATTAATTAATCACAAATTATTCCTGTATCAACCCATTGGTGAAAGTGCTCTTTTTTTTTTTTCATTTTTTCCATTTTTTTTTATTTTTATTGTAACCAATGTGAATTACAAGTCTTTCACAATTATATTTGAGGTATATTGTGACAGTAAATTGGGCCATTCCCACTACCAGTGTTGTCTTTCCTCTACCTCTGTTCCCAGCATGCATCCCATACCTCTCCCCTTTGCCCCCTGGAATACTAGTAAACAGGTCTCCTTTGTATAACTAGTTGTAGATTGGGTAACTTGATTCTGTTGTCATTGACTTTGGGTTTGGTATTTAGTTCTGATCATTTTTTATTTCCACTCAATGTTAATGCTACTATTTGCTCCTGTTACCATCCACTTTTTATTTCCCTCCATTTATGAGGCAGAACAAGATGATTCAAGTTCAGTGATTCTGTTGGGAAAAGAAAAAAAAGAAAGAAAAAAAAGAAAGCTGGGAGGAGTCTATCTAGGAGCTATTAAAGCCAGAGAATATTTGCATACTAATAAAGCAAGCTGTCATTTTATTTTATGGGGTGATAATACTGCAATAAAATTAAATGTACGGTGTCTCATAAAGAAGCTGGGCTTCATTTAGAAAATGAAATTTAAGTTCTTACACTGACATCCTTCTTGCTTTCTCTCTGCCACTAACTACCTAATACATGATCTTTAAAGAATCATTTTCTCTTGTCAAAATAGATTTCTTTCATTTAAGAAGTATAAGAGTTGGATTGAGTGATATGTAATACTTTATTTTTTAGCAGCAGTATGCCTATATTGCAAATATTTATTTTTAGTTCTTCCCTGACATTTGTAGTCTATATTTACCAATTCAATGAATATTTTGACTTAGATATGTTGCAGGGTTGGTTTTTTGTTTGGGGGTTTTGGAGTCTTATTTGTTTGTTTGTTTTCTGTTGAATTTACCCAGCAAAAATTATCTAATTATTATTTGCTTTGCTATCATAGAAATGTGGTTCTGTGTCCCAAAATCCTAAAATGTACTAAAGTGATGATATCAAAACAACCTAGAAAAATTTTAATTACTTCTACTCCTAATCAAGTTTTTATACTGCTTACATGTGAGTGGTGTTGAAAGCTCTTGGTTGACTGTTCATTGCTCTTTTTTTTAACCTAAGTAATGTTTTTCCTTTACTTTCTATCAGAATGGCTTGAATGCTCTCCATCTTGCTTCCAAAGAAGGCCATGTAGAAGTTGTATCTGAACTGCTACAGAGAGAAGCCAACGTAGATGCAGCTACAAAGGTTAGTGTCACAATTTTCATGATTTTATACTGCTTGCAAAGTAGGAGGATTCTGCCCTCCAAAGAATTGTGATGTGCTTCCCCTATTTCCTAAAGCCATTCTATTTGGGGATGTAGAAATATTTGATTTTTTTAATAAAATGTCAAGAGAGGGGAAACTGTGTAAGCTGATATCTTGCTTTATATTTTACAGAAAGGAAACACAGCTCTGCATATAGCATCATTGGCTGGACAAGCAGAAGTGGTAAAAGTCTTGGTTACAAATGGAGCCAATGTCAATGCACAATCTCAGGTATACATGCAACTCTATTGCAAAGAAATTTTATTGGAGTTTCCATGATCTTATACTCTTCATTTCACATGTATGGATATTTGTAATCTTGAATATGTAAGAAATTTGGTAAGTCAATCACCTATGAACTATATGCTGGAAATCATAAGCACAAATATTTGGGGGAATCTCTAAAACTCAAAGTCTTAACAGTATTTTATAATACTTGCCATATTTATCAACCTACAAAAGAAATGAGGGTACCTAAACAGATGTAAAATATTCTTAGAGTTTTAGAACATATCTTTGCTTTCTTTGAAAAGAGCAGACACTAGTTCTGGTTAATTTAGGCATCATTTGTATTCTATGAAACAAATTCAAAAGCAAAAATGGGAGCAAAGTAAACTTTAAAAGTCCCAAACATTAAAATGCCTTTGTTGTTGATTATAGATCTGTGCTAATTTATTCCACTAGACACTTCTCTAAACTCTCAGAGCTTGCATACTTTAGGAATACCAGTAGATTTCCCTGATAGGCTCTGAATCTGAGAGAAATTACTGCACTTAATTGACTTAAATATATAGACCCTTCAGGTGTGTTTCACAAATAGATTATAGAGTATTTTATGATGTGTCTTAAAGTGTTAACTTGAGCTAACCTACTGGAAAAGTAACTCCTAGATATAAATATATTGTTGCTTCTCCTGAATTCAATGTAGGCAATAAGTTAAGTAAGTTACCCATTAATAAGATACCCAATATATTTTCATATGTTCTACTCCAATATCACTTCCTGGGGTGAAGATAAAAATGAACAGCAAAGCCATTTTTGCTAAATGACTCTATCTCATGCTCTATGCTGAGATTCGGAGCCTTCAATAACATGTTTTGGAGATGTCTCTGCTTGCAAGTACAGACCCTGCATGTTTATAGTTACAGGAATAGCTCCAATATATAATATAGGCAAAGATTATATATAGATATGTGATCTCTCTGTATGTATATATAAAGCTATCTTAGAGATAAAACACAACTTGTATAAGTAAAATGTGACATATAAAAATGTGATGTACTTTCAGCATGGTTGAAACATGGAAAAATATATAATGTCTTCATTTTTTGAGTCCCCTCTGACATGAGGTAGTATAGAAAATCAAACATTATTATAACACTATGAAACACGTTTTACTAGTATTGTGTATATTAAGGACTTAGCCATTATAAAAAGTGGTCTCTATTCAAAAATTACTTCTAGTTGCATTTCCCCTCTCTTTTTTATTTATGACTATCCCCAGATCTTAGATTTTGTACATAAAGGCTTCAGGGTTAGTTAAAAAAAAAGGCATAATTGTTCAATGACTTGCTGATAGCATTAGACTAAATACTGGTTGAAGAATGAAGATGATTTTATGATAGCTATTTCAAATAAAAATTTATTTTTAAATCGCAGGATTCAATGAAGAAATATTAGATGAAACCTGTGATTCTCAAATACTTTCTTGTTGTTGTTATTTTCTAAGACATGCCCAGTGATGCTTAGAGGTTAACTCTGGCTCTGCTCTCAGAAATAACTCCTGGCAGGCTCTGGGAACCATATGGGATTCCAGAGATCGAATCTGGGTTGGCTGCGTGCAAGGCAAATGCCCTATCCACTGTACTATTGCTCCGGCCCTCTCGAATACTTTTTGAAAAACTCTCTCATTGTCCTTTCTGATGCTAATGCTTATACTGTAAAAATAAAACGTGAAGCATACCATGTCAAGGTAGAATATAATTTGGTTAGAAAAGTGTCACCAAAAAATCGGATTTTTCTCCATAAAAATCAGATTTGCTTTAGTCTTTGAGTTTTTATGAATCCAACTGATACATGACTACAGTTATAACCCACATATTACTAAATTTCATTAACTTGTTTCTACAGTTCCTAATTTTATCTTTCAAGATAAATTTTTTTCATTATTTACTATGGCACTTGAACTTGATTTTGCATGTGCTTTATTTTCTCATATTTTCTTATTTTGGATCAAATTTAAAGTACGCAGAATTTCAGGACTGCCTCTCTCATTACTACAATCATATAATGATAATTCTGGTACCATGAACTAATATCATCAAGGAAAGCAAGGAAAGGAACCACACAGTCTTTCCAAGTACATGATTCCTTATACATACAGACTAATTTCTTTCCAGTTTCACTTTGGTTCAATTTTTTTGATGGCCTATGTCACTTGCTATAATTCTCTTAGGAAAATTCACTTAAGATTTATGTATTTCCCAAAAAAAAATACCATGAAGTAGAATATTGACAAGTACAATACTTTGGGAGAGACTCAGACCAACTAACTCCCAGAAAAAAACATCATGTTTTTAAATCAATTATTTAAAAGTTTCTGCACCTTTTTATTGAAAATAAAAGAAGTAGGCTAAGCTCTTAAACAGTGGGGAAAACTGTAATTCAGTTTCATTTTCTTCTTATTTCCAGTTTCATTTCATCTCCATTTCCCACTCTATGGGAAGAAAATAATAAATGGCACATATATAAACAATAAATTGCACATATTCTTATTGGGTAGATCAGCATATTTTTTCAGCCTCCACTGCAGTGCGGTTGAGATGCTACAGTTGAAATCAAATCCTAAAACGAGTTGATTTCAGTAGCTACACATTCCCTACCGATGATGAAGTAGAAGAACATAGGCCACGGAATTCCCTTCTTCTTGCAGCTGCCCTTGGAATACCCGGCCACTGAGTTCTCAGTAAACATATCCCCCTTCATCTGACACCTGCTCCTGTAGGTTTCTGAGCTGCATCAGACCATAGACAGAACAAGTAGTGAGTTCATGAAATGACCATGAAGCAGAAAAAAGCTTCCATGTAACTCTTGGGAGTGACTTACAATACAAACCTATGTGTGTGAGAGAGAAATATGTGTGTGGCATTTTTGTGTGTGGCATGAGGAATTAAATCCAGACTCTTCTACATGTACTGTTTGTGTTCTACCACTGAACTACATTCCCAACCTTCAGTACAAACCATCACAAAGTACAAATTATGCATTGTTCTATTTGGGTTGCAACGTACAAAATATCAGAAGAAATACTAATATTCAAGAAAGACACTAGCCTAAGTGAAATTTGCATCTATATGCAATATTTTTAAAAAAACCAACAAATAAGAATATCAAGAGAGCCTCTTGGCTTCTTAAATGGAACATCCAGATTAAAGTGACATTGGGCCATATCAAGTTCTGATATTCTAAAATGAGGATCTGTGGACATTTATAGATTTTTTTTTGATGAAATAAAAGTTTTATTTAGAGACCTTACCTTAAAGAAATAAATACTAGAAGAGAAAAAGAGATATCCATTCATGAGAAAACATGGGCTTCTTCAGAACTAAAATCTTCTATAAATATTTTAAACGAATTTTTATTATTGCTTTATCTATTTTAGTATTGAAAAACCTCAAACTTCTTTATCAAATTACAGCTTTTATTCCTGTCTTTATGTGTTTGTTCTGTAAAATAAGATACCATCTGTGTTTATTAAAAATGTTTCAAACAATATTTTCTCTTAATTATAAAAGTGTTAAAAATGTGGAAGCATAATGGGGTCACCAACCCCCTTTAATTAAACAATCATTTTTTTCTTGATCTTTCAATATGATCTAATATTTTCTGTGATGGAGAAATCAAACATGTAGGTGTGACCCAGTTTGAACCATTATGATCTTTCTCCTTTTGATGCACCACAAGTTAAAGTTTACAAAACTATTAAGCATCAAGGATCTGGAAATATAGTCCAGTGGTAGAGTGCTGCGGACAGCCTGCGTCCCTAAGCAGAACCTTCCTAGGGTTCGAGAACCTTTTATGGGGAGAGAGTGGGAGCACGAGCGGACGAATATGAAATATGAAAATGAAATAAATGAAACCGCACAAAATGCATTGTATGGGGATACACGTCCATGGGACGAGAGACAAATTTACTGTTCAGCCGATGACATTTTTAAGCACAAACTGGTATGCAAGGTGTTTTCAGGGAAAACAAAGAGCAGAGGATCTTCCCAATGAGACCAGGCCCTAGAATTTACATATCAAATAATTATTTGATGTACGTGAGAAGAGCCCTGCTAGAGGGCTGTGAAACAAGAACTAGAAATATTTTTGGTTGGGCCCGGAGAGATAGCACAGCGGCGTTTGCCTTGCAAGCAGCCGATCCAGGACCAAAGGTGGTTGGTTCGAATCCCGGTGTCCCATATGGTCCCCCGTGCCTGCCAGGAGCTATTTCTGAACAGACAGCCAGGAGGAACCCCTGAGCACCGCCGGGTGTGGCCCAAAAAAAAACAAAAACAAACAAAAAAAAAACAAACAAAAAAAATGTTTTTGGTTTAGCAAGAAGCAGGTTTTTCAAGAAACCAGGAGGAGAGAGACAGAGATATTTATGATGTTTATGTAGTTGCCGGAAAATAGTTTTTTGGGGGACAGAAATAATTGTTTACCATCATAGAATTAGACTCAGAAAAAACAAGCTGCTGGCACCAGGTTATACTAGAAGTAAGAGTCACAAGTAGGCTAGCCAGTGGGGAGCTTTAGGCGGACTTTGGTACCGAAATTCCTTTGGGAATGTAGAAAGGCTAAGGCCGAATTTCTATATAGAAAAGGAGACAAAAATCAAATAAATAAAAGTAAAGAGATATATAATGTCACAGCCATGTCAGAAATATAGCCAGTAATCCACGCAAGGGTCAATGACTTCTCCAACGGGCCTTCTGGCCGATATTTCTTGGGAGGAAAAATTAGGCACTGCACCACGAAAGCCAAAAGCCACATCTGGTGCGTGTTTCCTTTTGCGGGTAGGTGACAGTAGAGACTTGTTTTTATGAGTCCTTGGGTTCAATTCTGTGCTGAAAAGTATAATAAAAGTAGTCTCATGTGATAGTAAACCTAGGATTAGTTTCTTAGCAGGTAGGTCACTTGCCTTGCATGTGGCTGACCCAGGTTCAACCTGTCACCCCTAGAGTCCTCCAAGCTCTTCGAAGAGTGATCACTGAACACAGAGCCAGGTGTATGCCCTAGGCACTGCTGGGTGTGGCCTAAAAAATAAAAAATAAATAAAGACTATCTGAGTCGGAGAGGAAGTTCAGCATGTAATACTTATTATGTCTTCATGCAGCCAACCCAGATTTAATACCTCATGTAACCCCCAGAGCCCTGCCAGAAATAATGACTGAGCCACCCCCCAAAAAATATATTATCATATATCATTCATTAAAAAACTACCATCATGTCTTAGCATTTTCATGAAAAGCAGAACTCTATGATAGACTTTCAGAATTGAGTTCAAACCAAAAGGGGTATGATTTGAAATTTAATCCTTAAATCACAGGAGGATTTTCTAATTTTATATTCTTTTGGTGGATATAAGTCTGTGCAATCCATAAAATTATAATTTCCCCATTTTTTTGTTCATAGAACCACAACATTTTCCAAGGCAGAAGGTATTAAATTTTATGTATAAACATTGCATTTGGGGGAATTGGCCCACACCCGGCAGAGCCCAGAGGTTATTTCTGACTCTGTGCTCAGAAATTGCTCCTAGCAGTCTCAGGGAACCATATAGGATGCTGGGGATTGAACCGGGTGGGTCCCGGGTCAGCTGCATGCAGGGTAAACACCCTACTGCTGTGCTATCACTCTGGCTTCTGCATATTTAATTTAAAGTAGTTAATGACTGGAAGCTACAATGGTCAAGTCTATTTTTCTTTATGTCTTGTAATATTTAGAATATTTTTCTCATGACAGCTGCTGAATAGCTAGTTGATGATTTAATGAATATACTTCTCTTATGTGGGTGGATATGTTGTTGTAAATCATACTTAAATAATGACTACTAACTTGAACTACACTCAATCTGTGAATTATAAAATACGTTTGGGGATTATATAACAGATTTTTAAACTATAGTCCTTTGGTTTTCTAGTAATCATGCATTAAAGTATTAAAGTTAGTTTATATGAGCATTTCTTAAAACATTGTTAAAACTCTGGAAAATAGATTTTATTTATCTAATAGATTACTTGATATCTATTGTGGGAAAAAATGTCTCTAGAAACATCTAAATATTTTATTTTTTGCTTTCAGAATGGGTTTACCCCATTATATATGGCAGCCCAGGAAAACCATCTGGAGGTGGTTAAGTTTCTTCTTGACAATGGTGCAAGCCAAAGTCTAGCCACAGAGGTAAGACATTGTTTTATTCTACTTATGAGTTTACATTTCTGGAGAATTTTATAAGCCTAGATTGTGAACTGAAAAATTGTCTCAGTGATATGTCAATTTCATCACATACTAATGAGTTCCTAAGTTAATGTTCCTAAGTTCTTATGAAATAGATAAGAAGTTTATTTGTAATGTTTCAAGAATCTTTCATTACAGATACAGTTCTTTTTTTGGGACACCTAATTCTACCTTATGATTGAAACATTTATTTAATATTAATTTGTTTGTTTGAGACTCCTTTTCCTTAAAATTTTGTCAAAGGCAACCATTCTGAAGTGTTTTAGGATTAAGTATTATTTTTAAATGTGTTCTATAAATTTAAATAAGCCTAATTATGATTAAATTGGCGTTGTTTTAAAGTTTGATAATTGGGCCCGGAGAGATAGCACAGCAGCGTTTGCCTTGCAAGCAGCTGATCCAGGACCAAAGGTGGTTGGTTCGAATCCCGGTGTCCCATATGGTCCCCCGTGCCTGCCAGGAGCTATTTCTGAGCAGACAGCCAGGAGTAACCCCTGAGCATCGCTGGGTGTGGCCCAAAAACAAAAACAAAAAAAAATAAATAAAGTTTGATAATTATAATAATTTATATGTCTGAATGAAACTAGTATACATTGTAAACTACTTGATATGAGTGATATTTGTAGAAGCCTTTGTAGTTTTGTTTGGGGTGCACACCTACTTGTAGTGCTCAGGAGTTACTCTTAGCTGTGATCTCAGGAATCATTTCTAGTGGGGTGTGAGGACCATGTAAGTTGCCAGGATCAAACTCTGGTTGGTCACATGCAAGGAAAGTGCACTACCCACTGGACTATTGCTCCGGCCCCACCTTTACAGATTTGAATGAATGTTATTTCTTTATTTTGGTTTCTGGGCCACATCCAGCGATGCTCAGGGATTATTCCTGGCTCTCTGTTCAGGGATCATTCTTCGCATGGCTCAGAAATCATATGGGGTACCAGGGATCGAGCCTGGATTAGCTGCATGCAAGGCAGGCAAGCTACCAGCGATACTGTCATTTCATTCTTTCTGGTAATTTTTTAGCTTTTCAGATCTAAAGCTAGGAACCACAACTAACTTAATATGGCATATGAGACTCTCAAACTACTAAGATAGTCTTTTGACAATGGATATATTAAAATATTTTGCTTGTTCAATTTTTCAGTTATCAAATGTATTGCTTTAAAAACAATGTGTAAATGTTTTTATCTATAACAAGTCGCACCTATGTCTTTAGGGTTATAAGCATCACTTTATAAAGAGTAGTTATCTGATTATCTAAAGTTGTCTAAATAATGTTTTCTTCTCTTGTAATATTCATATTAAGAAATGAAAAGAAAGCAAGAACAAAGGTACTTTATTCATAAAATATTTTATGGCACCATTCTTACTAGAAATTATATTGGTGTTGATTCTTCAGAAACTTATTCATAGAAGAGTAAATAGTACAAACCAAGAGAAAACTTAAAAGAATCACTTAAATGGATAACTTTAATAGGATTTTTAATTTATGAAGTTATGTAATATCACCAAGTTCCTACAATTTTTTCATCTACACTCTGAAAGTATATATAAAGTTTTTGATAATATAGTTTTTTTAAATCTTTTTTACTGTATACTAAGTATTGTATATTTCTATATTGTATAGAGATCTTTCTTTTGCTGAATCTAAAGTATGAGATAAAATTATTTGCTTGTTTCTTCTGCCAGTAATTAATAAGCAGCCAGAAAATACATTCCTCAGTAGGGATTTTGTGGGGTAAGGGAAGCTCTCAAGTTTAACTCAAGATTCTCAGTTACTTTTGCTAGAGATTCATTGCAAAGGTCCAGGGACTCTATAGTCTTTGGAACTTTCTCTACCAGTTGTACAAGGCTACCCTAATAATGCTGGAAGCTTCCTGGACCACATCCAGCAGTGCTTGTGGTCCTCCAGGGCTGTGCTCAGAAATTCTCAGGGGATCACATGATACCAAGAATAGAAACCATAGTCAGTATATGCTAGGCATTTGCCCTCACAGCCATATTGGTGGGCTCCATGTCAATGATCTTGGCTTATATTTTACTTTTACGAATAGTTGCACAAAGCAAGCCAAAGTCTTTTAATTTGATGTGGAAGCAATCTGGAGCTTGACATTTTAGCTATTAACACCTTAGAGCTTATATCTTTGTGTCTTTAATTGGCTGGTTCAGTAAGCACTTGTCAGTGCTAATCACTTCAGTTGCCTTTATTTTCTGGTGCAAAGTGTCTTCCTTTATGTATAAATCCTGTGAACTTAAAAATCTCTTTCTAGGGAAATGTCATCATTTAGTTTTGACTCAGAACAAAAGCAAATTGCCATCTTTACCCATTAAGTTTTGTTTAGATTTTTTTAATATTTTATTGAAACCATGGTGACATGGTGACTTATAAAGTTCTTTATATTTGGTTTTCAGACATAAGATGTTGGAGGGCCAATCACACCCCCAATGTTGACCTCCCTCCTCTAATGTTCCCAGAATGCATACCATGTTCCTACCCCTGACCCTCAGCCTGCCAGCCAAACAAAATTAAGTTTTGATTGTTAAAAGGTTGGGTCTCATGATTACATTGTTGTTGACTCTGGCTTGGATATTCAGTTCTGTCCTTTCTTAACACCACCAATGGACTAAGAACTCTTGGTTCCTGTCCCCCATCCTTTCCTATTTGTGCTTCTCCTCCTCTCAATTTGATTCCTTCTCCTGATTATACTCTGGGGCCAGGAGTGTTCTTAACAACACGCATTTAAATCATTGCACTTCTTCATACAATTATTCTAAATACCACATATAAGTGATATCCTGTATTTATCTTTCTTCTGGCTTACTTCATTTAACACAACATCTTCCAGTACCATCCATGTTACGGTAACTTGTGTTATTGCATCATTCCTTACCACTATGTAGTATTCCATTGTATAAATGTACCACATCTTCATGATCCGCTCATCTATTGTTAAACATCTAGGCTGATTCCAACTCTCAGCTATTATATTGTGAGCAGCAATGTATATATCCTTTTGGATCAGTGTTTATCTGTCCTTGGGATAGATACCCAAAGCAGGATTTCTGGATCATAGAATGGAGCAATTTTTACAAATACACTTAAATAGATTATAACATAATGTAACATTACTAAGAACCCTCCATACTGTTTTCTATAGGAGTTAAACTGCATTCCCACCAGCAGTTGATGAGAATTCCTTTATCATACATTCCTATCAACATAGATTGTTCCCAGTATTTTTGATATATGCCATCCTCACTGGTATAAGATAATATCTCATTGCTGTCTTGATTTTAGTTCACTAATGATAAATGATAAGTACTTATCATTAGCATGTTCTTATTGGCCATTTTTTGGTGTTTCTCGGAGAAGTATCTGTTCATTTCCTCTTCCCATTTTTCATGAGGTTTTTAGGTTTGGTGGAATTAACCTTTGTGAGTACTTTGCAGATTCTATATATCAAGCCTTTCTCTGATGCACTGAATGCAAATATTTCTTCCCTCTCATTTCTAGCGGTCCTTTAATTTTACCCATGTTTCTTTTGCCATACAGACACTAGTTTGATCTAGTCCTATTTATTCAGATTTGATGCTATAGTTCTTGCCATTGGCATCTTATCATTGAAGACTCCTTTTAGGTCTGAGTCTTGTAGTGTTCTGCCTATAGTTTCCTCAATGAACTTTATGGATTCAAGTCTATTCTTTTTGTTTTTGTTTTTGTATTTTTGGGCCACACCCATTTGATGCTCAGGAGTTACTCCTGGCTAAGCGCTCAGAAATCGCCCCTGGCTTGTGGGGGGGGGGGGACCATATGGGACACCGGGGTATCGAATCGCCATCCTTCCTTGGCTAGCGCTTGCAAGGCAGACACCTTACCTCTAGCGCCACCTCACTGGCCCCTCAAGTCTAACATTAAGGTTTTCAATCCACTTTGAATTGATTTTTGTGTAAGATGTGAGATATAGACCTGTCTTTAATTTCTTACACAATTGTTCCAACACCATTTGTTGAAGAGACTGTCTTTATTCCAGTTCAAGGTCTTGGTTCTTTTTCAAATCTTTGTTGAAAGATTAATTGAACATATACTTGGGAGGTTGTCATTGAATATTCTATTCTGACCCATTTATCTGAAACCTATTTTTGTTTCAATACCATGCTGTTTTGATCACTATGGCTTTGTAGTGGAGCTTCAAGTTAGGTAATGAGATGCCTCCTAATTTCTTGTTTTTCAATATGGGTTTGGCTATTCTAAGTCTTTCATGGTTCCATATAAACTTTATAATCAATTGTTCTAAGTCCTTGAAGAATACTCTTGGAATTTGAATAGGGATTACATTGAATTTATAGAGTAGTTAAGTAGATGGTCATTTATATAATAATGAATCTTCAATTCATGAGCATGAAATGTTTTTCTATTTTCTTTGGTCTTTTTCCATTTCTTTATTTTTTTTTATTTTGTTTTGTTATGTTTTGTTTTGCTTTGTCTTTTGGCCACACCCAGTGACACTCAGGGGTTACTCCCTCTGCGCTCAGAAATCGCTCCTGATTTGGGGGACAATATGGGACGCTGGGTGATTGAACTGCTGTCCATCCTAGGCTAGCACGGGCAAGGCAAACACCTTACCACTTGTGTCACCACTCCGGCCTGGTCTTTTTCAATTTCTTAAGTTTTTTAAAGTTTTAATGATATAGGTCTCTCACCTCTTTTGTTAGGTTGATTCCTAGGTACTTGATGATTTGGGACACTTTTTTAAATGGGATAGACTCTTTGATCTCTTTCTCCTCTGAGTCATTATTTGTATAAAGGGATGTATTTTTAGTATTGACTTTGTAGCTAGCCACTTTACTGTATTGGTTTATTGTTTCTAGAACCTTTTTAGTGGACTATTCAGGGTCTTCAATGTATATCATCATGTCATCTTAAAAAGATTCTACATTATGGAAGTGGGAAATTATTACAAAAGGAGAAAGAGCATTTTCTGTTAATCTTTCTTTGAAAATAATGATGTTTATTTAATATATAGTGTATGTATTGAAATGCATATATATTTATTCAGATGAAAATGTAATTGTGTATTTATACAGTTTAAGTAGATAATAACAATATAACATTAAATTATAAGTTTATGTTCTTAAGCATAAACTTTTAACATCATTTTGGTGCCATCTTGACTATACCCAGTGTTGTCTCATGACAGAATGTCTTTTTGTTTATTATTACATATCTTCTCCCTCTTGTATCTTCTAGAAATTAGTTCAAAAGATCAGGTGAAACTTAAACCATAGAGTGAAGCAAGGAGAGTATATATAATTTGTACATTGGAGTAAAAAGAAGTGTTTTGAAGGGTGTAGAATATTATGAATATAGATATTAAGGTCGAAATTAGTCTGCATATCCACAGTTAATAAGTACACTTTGAGAAAGAAGTTACACAAATAGATTATGGATAGTTTTAGCTCATACATGCTTTGGATCAATATTTTGCCCATCCTTAAATATAAATATGCTGATTTGCATTCTGTCATGCAAGTGGAAAGAGCCATTTTCTGATTCCTAACAAGGGAAAGAATGTTGGAAATACTGTTTTAGGAAGACCAACCAGACATTAGTAAACAAGTCATTAATTTCCTCTTTAAAAAAAAAACTTACAAATTCTCTATATATTTTAATTAATAATATCTTTATTTAAGCACTTTGATTACAGACATGATTGTAGTTGGGTTTCCATCATAAAAAACACCCCCTTCACCAGTGCAATATTCCAATCACCAATGCCCCCCATCTCCCTCCTCTACTCCACCCCAGCCTGTATTCGAGACAGGCTTTCTACTCTCCTTACTCATTGACATTATCATGATAGTTGTCAGTGTAGTTATTTCTCTGCACTCACCACTCTTTCTCTATATATTTTTATATATTTTTACAGTCCCATTGATTTAAAAAATATCGTGATACAAAGTTAAAAATGTCTAACTTGTTGCTTTTCTGGGAAATATTTTTGGTTTTGTTTTGGGGCCTCACAATAGTTCTCAGGGATTACTTCTGGTTCTGAACTCATAGATCACTCAGGCAGTCTCATGGTTCCATATGGGATGCCAGGGATTGAACTTAGGTTCTTCTGTGTGCAAGACAAGTATTCTACTCATTATACTATCTCTCCAACACCCAGGAGAGCGTATTTTTAAGAATTGACTCTATAGTAATGAAAACATTAAAAAATTAGATTTGTGAGTCAGTCAGAATGTTTTACTTCACACTATTTATTCTACAGTGAGCAAGCAGTACTGAATCATTCACAAATTAAGTGAAATTGTTGTTTTCTTTATGTCAAGTTCTAGAGCAACACAGTAGGAAGATTCAAAATATAGAGATTTCTTTATATGTCTAAATTTATTTGAGACATATTTTACACAACCCATGTGACTTCTTTGGTCAGAGAAATCTGAAATCTTTCCTTTACACCTTTCCTAAAATAGTGAAGACTGTCATTGACTCACATATACAGACAAAGTGAGGCTAATATGACAGATATGTGCATAGTAACCAGGTACAGTAAAGAACCAAATAGGCAAATTCCTCTGTTTTAGAATAGCTTTCAGTTTTAAATTTTTACAACTCATTTAAATAAGCTCCTGAGAAAAAAATTGTCTGTATTTAACCCTCAGTGTTATTTTCAGGAACACAATTTTCTGAGCAATAAAATTAAGGCATATGTTTACGTAGTATTTCTGTGTATTTTCAAAGCTTGCCCAATTAATATATTACCACTTAACAGGGTATAAAAACATAAACATAAGCTTCTAGATTTCTTGTTGGCTGTTACTTGGTGATCTCAGTATTTTGAAGATAATTTTTCACACTCATGTCTGTTTGGATCTTTTTAGCAACATTGCCCTCAGCAAAAGCTGACTCGTAGCCATCTTCTTGCTTGTGCCTGAAATCAGACAGCAGAGAGCCATTGGGACTGACTTTGACCCTTCATCTATTTACAGGATGGCTTCACTCCTCTGGCAGTTGCCTTGCAACAAGGTCACGATCAAGTGGTTTCACTTCTGCTTGAAAATGACACTAAAGGCAAAGTGCGTCTTCCAGCTCTTCATATTGCTGCCAGAAAAGATGACACGAAAGCTGCCGCCTTGCTGCTGCAAAACGACAACAATGCAGATATAGAATCAAAGGTGAGTCCCAAGGCAAGCAAGACTGGCATGTCCCTCTCATATGTCAGGTACCCAATTTTTAAACCTACCTGATCAACCCCCTTACCTTTCATGGATGGGATGAAAATACATGTCTAAAGCGGCCAACTACATGCTTAGCATCTAATGCTCAAAACAGGTAACTAGGAATGTAGTCTCATGCATGCCAACATAAACACCATGCCCAAAAGTGGTGAGTTTGTATGTAGCCAATAGTTTCTCCCTTTTAACCTCCCTTTTGTACCACTTCAGCTCAGAAAATAGGGTGAGAAAAGACAAACTGTTGATGTTGACAATGTTCACAATCAAATATTTTTGTGTTGTTATCTAAGTGGATAGGCAATGCACTGAATATTGAATAGCTGAGGAAAACATGCCAGCAGCCAGCATCACAGCCTGGTCTCCCCTTCCCCCCAGTGTCATGCAGTATGTTACTTGTAACATCTCTGTGCAGGAGAGGTGGCATTTGGAATAGGTCATTGTGTCGCCTTTTGTTCAATCTGGCTTCCTGTCTGTGCCTGTGGTGCTTCCATTTTCCTTCATCCCCATTGACGTAGCAATCATGAGCTTTCTGCAATCCATGTCACCGATAGCAAACTAACCGTTCATTTTTTCCTCCTCTTTGCTTCCAAATGTGTTAACCTAGATGGTGGTGAATAGGACAACAGAGGTATATATACATATATAAATATACATATGATCTCTATCTGCATCATCATTTTCTCATGATTTAGTGCTGCTGCCTCATTTCTTTTCCTCGTCTTTGCATTGCCTTCCGTAGGCTAGATACCTGCTTTTTTTGACCTTCCACCCCCAAAGTAGCATGTGCCAGAGAAGAAAGTAGTTTGATGACCAGGGCTTTCTGCAGCTGAAGCTGGTGTTAGAAAGGAAAAAGAACGAATCTTGGAAACTTAAGGGTGCTCTAATGGAGTTGTTGAATGAGATGGATAGTTTGACATTTGAGAGTCTCATCAACTGAACCCAAAGCTGCAGACAACCCTGTCATTCTTCTCCTCTAGGGCTGATTCCTCCGAGTTCTGCATGACACTTACCCTCAGTGGTGTCAGCAAAGTGAACGGTTCCCCCAGAACAATACCAATACAAGCCACCCTTTCACAAGAGTCAGTAGAATAGCTTAGCATGGCTCAGAAGCTTGCTAACAATTTGGAGATGCATAAGTTCCTATAAGGTTTAATCTTTGGGGACTAAGTAAACTGCTGCATGTTTAAGCACTTTCCTAAAAAGGTATGATGACCCTGATGTGAGTAATCCTGAAATATATGGTATTTAGTAAGCCTTGACCAATGAAGAGACCAACTTGGGTATTTTTCTATTTGGAATGAAATCAACAATTGTATAAGACCGTTATAAGACTCGTGCTCCCCTAAATGACCTTTTTTTTTTTAACAAATAGAAATAGAAGTTGGTTTTATCTTTTCATTTTTTTCCCATATTGGCTATACAAAATGAACCAAATTTTGATAGTTCTAACTCTACCATCAAAAAGAAATAATTAAAAAAATCAGCGACACAAATCAGACTTCTATAAACTAATTTATTTTCTTTTTTGCCATCCTTTCAACCTGTCGTAATGTCAGCTTCCGTATCGTTTTGCTATTCGATTACTGAAGTCACCTAGTCTTCACCTTGGTTTTCCCCTGGCTATTCCTATGAGTTTGGCATTTATTTGAAACCTCATGAGTAAGTGGCACTAATTAAAAGAAACCTAGTGCGGAATGGAATGTGGATCTCAGCATATTTTGCTTCCTCATTTTTATTTCGGCAAGATTATGATGTTAGCATGTCCACCCGTCTGCTAATGGAAAACAACTGACTGTCTGCCATGTTTTCCTTCCAGAGTGGCTTCACTCCGCTCCATATAGCTGCTCATTATGGAAACATCAATGTAGCTACGTTGCTGTTAAACCGAGCAGCTGCTGTGGACTTCACTGCAAGGGTAAGAGCATTGCGGTATGACCTGTCCTTCACACATTTGAAGCGATTCTTTACTGTCCTCAAGGGGAGATTGAGACAGGCAGCCTGTGAGGTTCTGTTTCTTCCCTGGGGATGGTTTGTCATGTTCTTGCTTTTCCCGGGCATGGCTGTTGACTTGCACCTAAAGGTAAACCAGAATCAGGTTGGGGTTGAGAGGTAAATGTTAAACACATTAGTGAATGTGTGGAAGAAGGAATATAAGTAATTGTAACTGGAAACTGGATACTCTTTCCTAGTTCATGTCTGAAATTGTGCCATCGGTCAGTTGGTGGTAATAAGACTCTTGTAATAGAGTGTTGATCTTATAGACAGGAATATATTGAAAGCCTGCATGAGGCTGACTTCAGGACTCAGATAGAGATATTTTGCCTTTACCTCTGTCTCCTGACTTTAATAATGGGAGATTAGATTCTGTAGCCTGAAAAGCTCATATTTGTAGAGAATGGACTTACAGTGACAAGTGTACCTCTGGACAGAACGTGGGCACTTAGAGTAATGCTGCTTCGAAGGTAAGCACCAACCTAGTGTTCTGTTTGAGTATCCTAAGTATCAGTCATTACAAGTGAAGTAAAGTAGAAAGCACAACACAGTAGTTGTGATTACCAGGGAGAACTTGATATTCGAAAGCCCTAAAATCAAATTTTGGCATCATCTTTTCAGGTTCTTGACTATAAGATAATAGAAGAGCCAAGGAAATAACTTATGGTAGAGCAATTCTTTGTGTGTATGTGGTCCTAGTTTTTTTGTTTGTTTGTTTGTTTGTTTGTTTTTGTTTTGTTTTTGGGCCACACCCAGTGGTGCTCAGGGGTTACTCCTGGCTGTCTGCTCAGAAATAGCTCCTGGCAGGCACAGGGGACCATATGGGACACCGGGATTTGAACCAACCACCTTTGGTCCTGGATCGGCTGCTTGCAAGGCAAACGCCGCTGTGCTATCTCTCCAGGTCTTAGTTTTAACTTCCCTTGATTTCCCCCCACCAAAAATATTAGACTCCTGTTTTATTAGGCCAAGAGTATTTCCATTCTAATTTCCCCAATGTTTGCTGCACCTTTTCAAAAAGAAAAACATAAACAAAAGCTGCCATCACCTCCTCTTTCTTTAATTTTATTTTTAGCTTCTATATAGGGGCTTCTGCCTCTTTCTTAGAATCTTGGGACATGAATTACTTTGTTTAACCTCATATTTCTGCATTTTTCTATAAAATTTAGAAGAAATAAAAGAGGATGGTACAAGGGGCCAAGTGGTCTCAGGTGTATTTGTGGAGAAAATAAAAGGACAGAACTAAATATCTAATCAAAGTCAACAACAATAGAATCAAGAGACCCAAACTATAACAATCTAAACTTAAAATGGACCTGTTCTATTGATAGGCCAGGGGCCTTAGGTAGAGGTATAGGATACATGTTGAGAACTTTGGTAAAGGGAGGTCAACACTGGTGGTGGGAATGGCCCTAATTCACTTTCACTATATTCCTGATATCCAACTATGAGGGACTTTGTAATTCACTATGGTTTCAATAAAAATTTAAAAAACATAGAATCATTTTTAAAAAATGAAATAAGGACCCAGGGAATGCAGCTCAGAGGCAGAGTCCACACTTCCAGTGCTTTTTTAATTGCTGGTAACATTATCCCAAAAAAGGTGCATTAATATAGATTATAAACTAAATAATAATAGAATTACTTTCTTAATGGGTCACTGTAAAAATTTAAAGAGTTTATAGAAGCACCTAAATATATTGATAGCAACTAACTTGAAATATTTTTACTAAAAATTTACTTATTATAGGAGAACTGGAAATAGGTCAGACAGGAAGATCAGGCCTAGTACTTGTACTAAAGTAGCTATACTATCAATAAAATTATACCATATTCTTATGGTTAGTAGATTCCATTTTTATCCATTTTCTTTTATCAAGCAAGGTGATATTATTCCCTCTAATACATAAAAGGAAGGTCTTCATAAGGCTTAATGTAACTGGTTCAGGGTCATAGAGCTAGAAACTTAAGAGTTATCACTTCATTACTATCTCCTTTAGGTAATGTCAAGGTCTCATTTTTCATTTTGTTGACTTTATTAGTTAACTACAAATAAATAAAGGCTCAGTGAATTGTGCAAATTACTGTCTTCCATTCCCATCAGCTTATTAAAAGCCCTTATTAGTCTGTACGACTAACATTTTGGGGGACAGAGTTAGGCACTTCTTTTAGCCATGAAAAAAGAGTGTAGAAATTAAAACTGAAGTCCATGCCCTTCAGCTGCTTTCGGTTTTATTTCTGCAATTCATAATATACTGAGAATGTCATTAAGTTATATTTTAGTGAGAAATTTTAGAAAATTTATGTCAGGGTGTTGTTTGAAGTTTACCTTTGTGCCATTGTCAAGAAATTTTTTGATGGGCCCGGAGAGATAGCACAGCGGTATTTGCCTTGCAAGCAGCCGATCCAGGACCAAAGGTGGTTGGTTCGAATCCCAGTGTCCCATATGGTCCCCCGTGCCTGCCAGGAGCTATTTCTGAGCAGACAGCCAGGAGTAACCCCTGAGCAATGCCGGGTGTGACCCAAAAACCAAAAACCAAAAAAAAAAAAAAAAAAAAGAAATTTCTTGATACTTCTTGAAAACAAGAAGATTAGAAATTATTTAAGCATTTCAAGAGACCAAATTGCAGTGTTTCCAGCCTCCATCAAGCAATTTAAAGGCATCATTTACATTATAATGTTGACTTTGGTCATTTCAGAGGATGCTTTAATTTATTGAATATTGTGAACCTTGTCTGGGTTATCATGTATCTTTTAAAAGAATTATTCTCTGTTTTTCAAAATTGTTAAAATTCAGATGCTTTTCTGATTTTGAAAGCAGGGGCCGGAGTGATAGCACAGCAGTAGGGCATTTGCCTTGCATGTGGCTAACCCAGGATGGACCCCAGTGTGATCCCTGGAATCCCATATGGTCCTTTGAGCCTGCCAGGAGTGATTTCTGAGCTCAGTGCCAGGAATAACCCTTGAGTACTGCCGGGTATGACCCGTAACACATCCCCCCCCCCCCAAAAAAAAGCATACTCTATAGTCATGTCCAATAAGACTTAAAAGTATGATAAATTAAAAGCTGTGGTGGTATTTTCGTATTCTTATTCTTATTCGTATTCTCATTATAGCATTGTATGTTGCCAAGTTGTTCATAATGTGCTCAGTTATTACATTAAATGTTTAAATACCAATCCCACCTCTAGTGTGTCCTTCCTTTCATCCATGTTCCCAATTTCCCATGCACTACAATAGCCTGCCTCCTTGCAGGTACAAATGAATTTACTTCATATTGTATGTTACAATAAAGGTAAATAAAGGTAAAGGGGATTATCAAAGATTAGATCAACAAGAGTCAATCTGAAGCGGTTGTGATATCTCTCCATGGTGTTCATAATTATCTAAAGATTTACTAGACTGTGGTTGGCACTAGTTAGTCCTTCTGTATTACTTTTTAGGCTTCCTGAGCTTGATAGATTCCTATGTAACTTTCCCTTCAGATTTTCTGTGATTCTATTGGGCTGATGCTACTATAAAATATTAGGTGCCACGTAACAGCTTGAAACTGTGCAGTTCAGGATTTATAGATCTGAAACAAATTTGGTGGCTTGGCAGTTTGATAAGTCATAGAGCTGTTGAGAATTTCTGTCGGAGAATATAGGGTATGGTGTTGGGCTACTGTAGTTCATGCAAAAAGGGGAATATGCTCACATTTCTGGGAAAGTGTGATGGTTAATTCTTTAAAAGATGTCTACATTATTGATTATAAACCCAATATCTGCTTTTTGATACAGTTGGTGATTGATGACTCAGTGACTTATTTTACCAATTCAGGGGGGTCTAGAAACAACTCATAAAAAGGGCTTACCATCTCTATCAATTTTAAGTTCCAAAATTTCTACATAATACCAAGTATCTTGCTTTGATTCTGCAAAGGCCTGTCCCATACAAGCGTTGGTACAGTCTTTCTAGGACACAGAACTGATTACTATATTTCTCAGGAACAAAACAAGAATAGCAGATAAAATAGCCAAAGATGTCCTGGAATGGGGATGAACTCCAATTTTACCTGGCAGAGCAATAAAGAGAGGGTCTGTAAATCACGTTTGCTGAGAACTATCTATAAATCAAATCCATATACTCCAGGCTTCAGGAACCAGGTTTAGATCGATTTCATTAGCTGCTTAGAGACAGATTAAGAACTAAGCAATTTTTATCTGAGAGAACTGTGATGTCTGAATCCAGGTAGTGACAGGAAATTGAAGAAAGGTAACTAGAGTCTTTGGGAAGATTTTTGTTTATCTTTTGAGCATTTGCCAGGGTTTGTATCTGGTTCTGTAATCAGAGATCACTCGTCCTTAACTGTAATCACAGGACTGTATGCAAGGCCACAGACTGATTTGGGGTTTTCTGTGTGTAAGACAAATGCTTTAAACCCTGGATGCTCTTTCTGGCTGGTAGTTATAGTCGTATAAGCCCTCTGACTACAGGAAAAAAAAAAAAAAAGAGCTGGGATATGTCTAGCTTCCTGCATGTAGTAGGAATTTATTTCCAAAGCAGTTACAAAGCAAAAGAAAAAACAAACACAAATCTGATGAAAGATCACAGAGTATGACAGATTCCATTTCTCCTCTTCTTTGTAAAGTGAAATAATTTCTGTAGCCATAAAGTGGATCCCAGCCAGTGTGGAATGTTTCCTCAAATAACAGTTATGGCAATAGTTGTACATCATACTTGCCTATTTTATGAACTCTTTGTCTTATAGTCTTAGTATGTCAGTTTCTGGGTTTGTTTTGTGATTTTGTTCTGAGGTCCTATTTGATATCTTCAGTGTCTCTCTTTGCATGACTGTGAAAGTCATGAACCTATTGATGGGAGTGATAGGGTTGTTACTATATGCTGCTTCCAGCTGATTGAACTGAGTCTGCTGAGAGGGCCTCTGCACAGTCAAAATTTACATGTAACCTCTGATCTTTAGCAAATAATTCTACCTCTCCTGGGGAAGAGAATGTAACTAAGGCATAGTAGAGCCGCCACCAATAATCTTTTTCCGTAAGGCACATTTAATGCACTGGAGTAACTAAAAGCCAAATGAGGTGGCTGCCTGTAAAGGTCCTTTTATTGATTGAGAAAGACAGATTACGGCTTTGCTGGCTAAGAGGTTTTTTTCATCCAATGTAATGGACCACCTAATCTTCGCTCTTACCGCTGACATTTCTCTTCAAAATTATTAGTCAATGTCCCATTTTGAGAATATAATTGAATAAAGAATCCTTCTATTGGGTCATGTTATTTAGTACTACTTTGATTTTGGTCTCTAAAAGATTGCAATTGATATGTTTGAGTGCTATGTTTCATTTGTTTTCAAAAGGATTTCAGTTGATTTTTCAGATTAAGAGAAAAAAATGCAAGCTATGCATTACAGATGAAATAGTAAATGTCAACATTACGGAGCAGCTGAACTGAGCCAGTGAATATAACTGGAAATATGTTTATACTGTGGGCTTTGATGTAGATAATGGAGACAGAAGCATGGCTTAAATTGTTTTCATTTTTCAATGAAGAAAATCCATTAGCAACAGAGATTTTTTAATAATCTCTATTACTATTTTCCAATAAGATAAAGCCATAATAATTTTCTGTGTATAAAATTACTCAAATGATTTTTATCATGTAAATCCCAATAGGAACAGCAAAATAGTCAACTGTATATTACTACGCCTGAACAGTACACAATTTCTATGTCTCATTCTGCCTATTAGTGCTAAATGCATATCCATTCTGAAGGAAGATTTTAAAACTATGGTCTGAGTTTTAGCTTTCTGATATTGTGGTTCTATATGATAGTAGTTGAAAAAAGGTCAGAGATCAATGAATGTTCACTTTTGCATTGGACTGCCTTTCACAAGTATCAGATTTTGTAAATTAAGGTTAGGTGAATGAGTTTGCCAAATACTGGACCATATTGGAAACTCAGTTGCATAATATAAAGGTGATTTTAAGTAGAAATCTTTCATATTTTTGTTTAAGAAGGATGCTTTTAGACCTGTGATTTCTTACTTCAGTTGGTAGGAAAATAAAGAGGTCAGAATTACACTCTACCCAAGTAGGAATTCTGCATAATTTGGCAAAACAGTATTCTTAACTAAACATTAGCTGGAGGATTTTCTTTTAAAATTAACTTTAACTTAACAAATATATCAGATTGTTTAAAATAAGCTAATCTGGGAGGGTTAGAGTTGACTAACTTATTCTCCTTAATCGCCTAGTTTATCTAGGTCCCCAAATGCTAAACCAGACATCAACACTCAACTCAAATAGTTTTTCCATAATCTTGGGACTGGTACTTGAGTGTTCAAAGCTGAAAGGCAAAGCTGTAAATATTTTCTTAACCACACTGTCCCTCAATTCATAGACCTCCTCTGCAAGCACTTCTGGGAACCATCTATTTGTGTCCCAGGGATCTCTGTGCTGTAGTGTCTCTTGTTGGACCTTTCTAGTAGAAGTTCCATTTGTGACATCTCTGTATAATACTTTAATCCAATCTCTGGGCCATCTGAGAAATAAAATCCTCTATTCCTCTACTTCTGGGTTATTCTGATTCCGAAGCCACTAGCTAGTGAATAGTAGCTTTTACTGAAATTAAACTTCAAATTGTGCTCTTGGTCTGAAGAATTATTTCAAACACCCAACATTGGCCTGAGGTCTACTCTATTGGATTAGCTAGCACAGATAGAATACATTTTCTCCTTTCCATGAAAGTTCTCTTGCACAAAAATGAGAAACTGTCCATCTCCCACTTCCCTTCACTTTCTTTTATCTGTACATTTATCTCAAGGAAAGATTATCCTTTAAGGAGTTATGCAGGCTGAAGAGATAGTATAGTGGGCAAGACATTTACATTGCACACAGACAACCCTCATGGTTAGATACCCAGAATTGTATATGGTTCCTTGATCACTACCGGGAATAAGTCCTGAGTACTGCTGGGAATGATCCCAAAACAAAACCAAAAATATTTAGAGTCTTTCAACTCTTAATAATAGTCTATTGGCCTCCAAAGGAGATTTCTCCTTTTCCATTATGTAATCTGAAACTATCACAGAGCAGCAATATTAATAATGAAATCTAAGAAGAAACCAAAAGGCAGCTGTCAGAAACGTAAATAATAAATCACCCCAACTCATATTTTGAAGAGTTTGTAAATATCAAACATTGAGATCAATCTTGAGCAGACTCAAGTTGCCAGAGATTCTGCCATTCTGGAATTTCTTTTTTTGCTTGTTTTTTTGGCTACACCTGGTTATGCTCAGGGGTTACTCCTGGCTAATGCACTCAGAAATCGCTCCTGGCTTGGGGGACCATTTGGGATGCCAGGGGAATGAACCATGGTCTGTCCTAGGTTAGCGAATACAAGGCAAATGCCCTACCACTTGCACTACCTCTCTGGACCCTGGAATTTCTTAAAATGTATCATATTTTCCAGCATATAAGATGACATTTTAACCATGAAAAGCTTCTTAAAAGTGGGGGGTCATCTTATAGACCGGTATACAGCATGCTGAAACTTACTCCAGCTTCAGGGATGAGTGACCTGCTCCCCTCTTACCGCCGCATCCTATCCAACTGCCAGGCGTCATCACTCAGTCCTCTGCTTGTCCTTATTCATCTTTCAGAACACACAAACGAGCTGAGTTACCGAGGGCCACATCCCATCCAGCCGCCAGGTGTCATCACTGGTATGCGGATTTCTGGTGCTCAGTCCTCCATTCAGCTTTGATGGGACACAGAAGAGGTGCTCTGCCTCTCTCTAGCTGTCCTATTAATCACTGCACCCCAGCAGCAGCCCCCTCTCCCTGCCCTCAATGTAGATCATAATTTAAAAATCACAGTCACTCACTACAAATTACAAATGTAAATTATTATTGGCACTCCAAAGTCTGCTTTATTAAACATATACTGTTAACCTTTGAGAGTTCTACTCTTTTTCTCTTACGTTTTTTAATTTCCATTTGGCGTGTGTTAAAAGAGAGGTAGTCTTATATGGCGAATATAGTCCAAATCCTATATTTTTAACAAGGAAAGTAGGGGATCCTCTTATATACCGGAAAATAGGGTACATTACTTTGATGAACCTCAGTTTTTTGGATCTGTGTAAAAGATGTTTGTGTGCCATTCCAAAGAACCTTTTACTGATCCTCTGCAATAATTTGCCACCCAATGTTTACTTCTCCCTAAACTTTTACTCTGTAGTAGTCACTGAGCGTTATTTTTATGTACGTCCATCTTTCAAACTGTTGACTATCTAAATCCCTTGAAAGCTGACATGATGTTTTCAAACTTTAAAATGATGTCTCTTCACAGGTACTTGTTCTGTGTCTGGTTCAATGTTAAGAACTTAATCATGGGGCCAGAGCAATAGCATGGAGGTAGGGCATTTGCTTTTCATGCAGAAGCACGGTGGTTCGAATCTTGGCATTCCATATTGTCCCCTGTGCCTGCCAGGAGCTATTCCTGAGCGTGGAGCCAGAGTGACTCCTGAGCACTGCCGGGTGTGGACCCCCCCCAAAAAAAAAAGTTTATCATGACTTCAATCTTATTCAACTTCTAGTAAGGAACTCCGCAATAGGAATGTTTTTCTTGTCATTTAGACTTTTATTTTAGAAGTAGATTTGTGTATGGTGGTGAGGGGATAGAAAGGGAGGAGAAGGAGGCTCAAACCCAGGGCCTCATACAAGTAAAGCATACATTCTTCTCCTGAGATACGCCAGGCATGGAGATCCACTTCTTATTTCAGTCAATCATTGCTTACTCTACTATAAGGAATCAAAATGTTGTATTTTTGTTCACTGGAAACCCTTTATCCGCCACTCATTAAATGGTGTACTGGATGTATTACTGTAGCTCCTGGAATTTTCTATTATATTCCATTCAACCAATGGACTGTGACTGTGAAAGTTTCCAGGATCTTTTTTGTTTGTTTGTTTGTTTGTTTGTTTGTTTTTGGGTCACACCCCGCAACACTCAGGGGTTACTCCTGGCTCTATGCTCAGAAATCGCCCCTGGCAGGCACAGGGGGTCATATGGGATGCTGGGATTCGAACCACTGTCCTTCTGCATGAAAGGCAAATGCCTTACCTTCATGCTATTTCTCCAGCCCCAGTTTCCAGAATCTTAAGTATAACAAATTAGTGGATATTCATTTTAGACCTTCCTTGTTTAGGTCAAATTCATCATAATAATGATTTTAAAAACAATAATTTAGGAGGTCAAAGAGATAGCACGAAGGTGGGGCATTTGCCTTGCATGCAGAAGGTCGGTGGTTCAAATCCCGGCATCCCATATGGTCCCCTGAGCCTGCCAGAAGCGTTTCTGAGCATAGATCCAGGAGTAATCCCTGAGCACTCCTGAGTGTGATTCAAAAACCAAAAAATAAATACATAAATAAATAAATAAATAATAATAATAATAACTTAGTACCAAGTTCCAGCTTCTTTGTTAAACATTCTACCTGTGTTTTCTGAATAGTTTTTTGGTTGTTTTTTTTTTTGTTGTTGTTGTTTTTTGGTGTTTTTTGGTTTTTTTTTTTTTTTTTTTTTTTTGCATACCTAGCCTCAGAGACCAGCATAAGTGCTTATCTCTATAGCAGAGAGGAGATTAGGAAAAAGAAAGGACAGGTGAGGGGCATGTGCTTAAGGCATAGCAAAGAGATACAAACTTGAATTCTGCTTTCTCTACACTACAGAAAAGAGATGGAGGGTGGTTTTGAATGAGGGAGAAACTGTTCCTGAAAGAAGTTTATGTGAAAACAGACATTTAAAAAGTAATAAAATTTTTTTTCCACCAAGGAAACATCTAACATCCTTCACCTGTAGATTCAGGCACCTCCCAGGAAATTATCATTTTGTCAGAGATATTTTGAAGATGGTATCTATTGACACTCCTGTATAGTGTCATCACAAAGCTACTTGTGATAGATTTTCCCTTCTTTGTGTGATTAATTTTTTAAGCAAAAGAAAGAAAATTAAAACTCTTCCCCAAAGCCCTGTTATATTTAACACGGGTACCTGTTTTAGCAAAGACCAAACAACGAGATATAATAAGCATGTTCTTTTTATATATATTCTCAAAAATAGTTTGTCTCTTAGTCTAGGCTCAGTACCACTAAAGGGACATTTTTAAAACTATGTTATATAAACCGCCCTCTAAATGAAGGAGAATATTTGCAAAGTGCTGGAATTAAGGGGAAGTGGCTGCGTTGTTGCCATAGTGACATTAACATCACAAGAGGAACAAACCTATAAGGAAAGGGATAGAAACTGCCATTTCCGTCCAATTTTCTGAATTCCTGTCTTTTCTGTTTAATTTTCTGGTTGCCACATCAGAGGACAATCTCCTGTATTATTTTAAAATATTTTACATAAATGGGGGCCAGAGAGATAGCATGGAGGTAGGGCATTTGCCTTGCATGCAGAAGGACAGTGATTCGAATCCCGGCATCCCTGAGCCTGCCAGGAGCGATTTCTGAGCATAGAGCAGGAGTAAACCATGAGTGATGCTGGGTGTGATGCAAAAACAAGCAAAAAAATTTACATAAATGAATTAACTATTAACTATATGTTATTCCTTGCCTTATGAAGGGTATTTCTTTGGGAGTCTAGAAGGCACAATTAGTTGTACTAAATTCTTGTTCTTGGGTCTGTGCTTAGGCAATGCCCAAAAAACTATTTGTGGCATTTGTCCAGAGTCAAATCAGGATCTCCCAAGTGCAAAGCAAACAATTTAAGAGGAGTAATTTTTTATTTATAAATTCTTTCATTGATTTATTATGATATACACAATTACAAAATTATTCAGATTGAGTTCATGATTCAGTGCACTTTTCCCACCACCAATGTCCCCAGACCCCCTGCCCCCCCGTCCCGCCATCTCCCCTGCCTTCCTCTGAAGCAGATATTTTTTTCTTGTTTTCCTCAAAAGGAGATACTTGTAAGTCCAAAGCATCACAGAGTGAAGAGTCCCCAGATCTTTCTATGCAGCTCAATCTGGTCTTTAGCACTGGTATGATGAAGGACAGGTTTCTTACACATGTGTCCAAAGTGTTTTTTTTTAATTTTTTTTATTTAAACACCTTGATTACATACATGATTGTGTTTGGGTTTCAGTCATGTAAAGAACATCACCCATCACCAGTGCAACATTCCCATCACCAATGTCCCAAGTCTCCCTCCTCCCCACCCGACCCCCGCCTGTACTCTAGACAGGCTCTCCATTTCCCTCATACATTCTCATTATTAGGAAAGTTCAAAATGTAGTTATTTTTCTAACTAAACTCATCACTCTTTGTGGTGAGCTTCCTGTGGTGAGCTGGAACTTCCAGCTCTTTTCTCTTTTGTGTCTGAAAAGTATTATTGCAAGAATGTCTTTCATTTTTCTTAAAACCCATAGATGAGTGAGACCATTCTGCGTTTTTCTCTCTCTCTCTCTGACTTATTTCACTCAGCATAATAGATTCCGTGTACATCCATGTATAGGAAAATTTCATGACTTCATCTCTCCTGACAGCTGCATAATATTCCATTGTGTATATGTACCACAGTTTCTTTAGCCATTCGTCTGTTGAAGGGCATCTTGGTTGTTTCCAGAGTCTTGCTATGGTAAATAGTGCTGCAATGAATATAGGTGTAAGGAAGGGGTTTTTGTACTGTATTTTTGTGTTCCTAGGGTATATTCCTAGGAATGGTATAGCTGGATCATATGGGAGCTCGATTTCAAGTTTTTGGAGGAATCTCCATATTGCTTTCCATAAAGGTTGAACTAGATGGCATTCCCACCAGCAGTGGATAAGAGTTCCTTTCTCTCCACATCCCCGCCAACACTGTTTATTCTCATTCTTTGTGATGTGTGCCATTCTCTGGGGTGTGAGGTGGTATCTCATCATTGTTTTGATTTGCATCTCCCTGATGATTAGTGATGTGGAGCACTTTTTCATGTGTACTTTTTTTTTTCATGGAGCACTTTTTGGCCATTTGTATTTCTTCTTTGTCAAAGTGTCTGTTCATTTTTTCTCCCCATTTTTTGATGGGATTAGATGTTTTTTTCTTGTAAAGTTCTGTCAGTGCCTTGTATATTTTGGAGATTAGCCCCTTATCTGATGGGTATTGGGTGAATAGTTTCTCCCACTCAGTGGGTGGCTCTTGTATCCTGGGCACTATTTCCTTTCGTGAAATCCAAAGTGTTTTTTAGAGCCAGATTAGAGCAGTGTCAACCAGCTTCTATGTCTTTCTCCTCTGTTTACCTTTTCTGAGTCATGCAAGCAGCAATAGATGGCCTTGCTCTTTTCACATTTGAGAATAGGGACAATACAGGTTCAAGTCAACTGCTGTGGGCCTTCAGTGCTCATGAGCAAGGCATTGGGGGCTTTAGTGTTATCATCCATAAGATGAGTCCACTAGTAGTAGCCACTGTGTTGTGTGGTTGTGCTGATCAAAGAAAGCCACCTTTAGTAGTTGCCAAGTTTATTGCCGGCCATGGGTGAGGATCTGTGTCACAGTTGTGGTAGTATTGCTTTTGTTGCTTTTATCTAGGAGGGGACACATCATTGTAAGAAGTCACTGTCGAGTAAGTCATGCAGAGCAGGTGGTGATAGCAGCTGTTGTGAGCAATTCCAGATCCTCAGAAAATGGTGATTTTCTGGCATTTACAGCAGTGCCTGTCAGTGCAAAAGGATCCTCCTTAAGAGGGCATTGACATGACATTGCTTGAGACAACAAGAATGGTAACTGTGAAAATATACATAGATTTTAGCAATTGGAGCAATAGCACAGCAGGTGGGGCATTTGCCTTGGAAGTAGCCAACCCCGGTTGGCTCTCCAGTATTCTATGTGGTAATTTAAAAGCCCACAGCTCAGTAATTTCTGAGCACAGAGCCAGGAATTATTCCTGAGCACCTCCAGGTGTGGTCCAAAACCAAATAAAATTAAATGTTTACTTAGATTTTTTATATAAAAGTACCTATTTCTCTTGTTTCACTTTTCCTCTTAGAATATATGCCTTGCTTTTTTTCTATGTTGCACATTATTCTTAAAACAGTGTATCTCAATGTTTTTCACACTGTGGTTCTCCCACCTTCTGGTGAGACTAAACTGGTGCCCTAGCCTCATTCCATGGTCCCCAGTTTATATGATTTACACCTGTGGCCCCCTTGGCATAACCTGAGGGCCCACAGGGGACCACATGGCCCTGGTGTGAAATGCAATTCTAGAACAGTGAACATTTTCTATGAACCAGATTAATTCTATTTTGAAATTCTCTGAACAAGAGAATAAGGTAGGAATTGGCAACTAGTTGTGTTGTTATTCATTTTCACTTTAAGAGAGAATTATCTGTAAGCTTGCAAATTTCTATTTCCTCCTCCAGTGAGTTCATATAGTAGCAGAGTACTATTGTGACCCTCTCCTGAATATTCTGGATATTCTGGGACTGTTTTCCACACTCACTGTTGTCAGGTGGAATATTTGGACCAGCTCAGATCTGCCCTGCCTTCCCCTCCACACAAAGAAGTTTCTTGCATGAGAAAACTAGACGTTTTGTTTTGTTTTGTTTGTTTTAGGGGGCACATCCAGGAGTCTTCAGAGTTTATTCGTTAGCTCTGCACTCAATAATCATGCCTGGCAGGCTCAAGGGACAATATAGGATGCCAGGGATTAAGCCCAGGTTAGCTGTATGTAGGCAAGAGCCCTACCTGCTGTACTATCTTTTTGGCCCTCTTATACTCTTCTTATTCGTATTTTAGTGATTTAAAGATATAGGTGAAAGGTCAAGGAACACCAAAAGAGAGGAGTTTAGGACTTGGCAGAACCAGAATGTGAAGGTTTGAATTTAGGGCACATGTACTATTATTTTATGACTTTTGCATATCAAAGCATGAGGTTCCAAGAAGACAGGTTCAGGTAGAATCAACTAGAATCGTTGTAAAAGAAAAATATTGAAAAATCTAAGCTAGGATATAAATACAAGGATTAGAATCATCTAAAACTGGAGGCTGAAGCAACTTACATATTTGGAATGGGACTGAAGACAAATGGCCAATCCAAGCAAGATAAATGGGGCTCCCTAAATTCTAGACTAGGCCTGAGTACAATCTTGATCCTGTAGTAGAAGGGGTCATTGCAGGCACTTTTGGGGGGGGTGTGGGAGAGTGGAAAGGGGAAGGAAGAAGAGTTGAGTGATATATATTTGGGTTATTCCTGACTCTGTTTAAGAGTGACTTTTGGCAGTGTTCAATAACCCTATAAAATTCTGGGAATTGAGTTGGGTCATCTACATGTAAAGCAATTGCCTTAACTCCTATACTAGCTCTCTGGCCTATTTTTCTAATTTTTAAAGATATACTTGTGGAAATATTGTCAATTATTAAGGTACACAGTGTATTGCTTTGATACATTGACATCTTGCAATATGATTACTTCAGAGTATATCTAACATTATCCTATTATCATATTAAATAATTGTATTTTGTTATCTTTGGGCCACACGACAGGGTGCTCAGGATTGTTCCTCAGTCAGTCTGGGATTACTTCTGACATGCTTCAGGTAACATGAGGTGTCAAGGATTGAACCCAGGCTTCCTGCTTTGTGAACTTGCCTTTTGATCTCTCTCCCTATACCAGTTGTAAATATCTCTTTTTTTCTTTTCTTTGGTTCTTGAACCATACTCGGCAGCACTCAGAGATTACTCCTGGCTCTGTGCTCAGAAATCACCCCTGGCTGTCTCGGGAGACCATATGGGATACCAGGGATTGAAACCAGGTCCCTTCCGGATTGGCCATGTGCAAGGAAAATAAATACCCTACCGCTGTGCTATCTCTCTGGCCCTGTAAATGTCTCTCTTTTTTCTTTTTTTTTCTTTATTTATGAAGACAAAGATACAAAGAAAGAAAACAAGGTAAAGTTACAGTGGGAAGACAATAGCCTATAGACAGAATTCTCTAAAGAAATCCCCTTGCTGACAACTTAATTCTGAATTTTCAGCCAAAAAACATTAAGAAAAGCAAAACATAAACCCACGCACAATTACTTCATTGCTCAAGTCTCCAGACAGTCCAGGAGACCGAGATCCCCCCATGCGAGACTGGTCTTCAGGGCCAGGTCTGGCAACTGAGCTCTGGGAGGAGGAGGGGAGGAGGGAAACTCCAATCCCATGCTTTTTCAAACTGGAGAGGAAGGCTGCAGCTGGACCCAGAAGATCCCACGTGCCAGGATTACTGCTCCTCTTCTACTGGCATGGCTGGGAATCTGGACAGACAGCTGGCCAAAGGCCTCCAGGACTGACCAGTTATTCCAGGAGACCAGGAGCCCCTCACACCAGGCTGACTTTCAAGGCCAAGCCTGGCATCTGAGCTCTGGGGGGCTGGGGAGGAGGCAAATTCCTCCCCCATGCCTTTTCATACTGGAGAGGGAGGCTGGAGCTGGACCCAGAAGATCCCACATGCCAGGATTCCTGCTTCTCTCCTACGGGTATGGCTGGGAATCTGGGCAGACAGCTGGCCAATGGCCTCCTGGGCTGACCGCTTAGTCCAGGAGACCGATATTCCCCCCATGCGAGACTGGTCTTCAGGGCCAGGTCTGGCAACTGGTCTCTGGGGGGAGCATGGAAACTCCTCCCATATTCATACTGGGCCCCCTGCAGCGGTATCTTTTCTTACTAATATTCATTTTCATAACCGTGCAGGTGCAAATATACTTTTTAAGCATTATCTAAAAATGTTCTTTATTCTAGAAGGTTCCTAGGAAAGGAAACGGAATACCAAAGATTTGGATGATAATACTCAAATAGATCTTTAAAGTCAGTCTTTATAGGGATATGACTTTCCGTACTGTCTCCAAGCCAAAATCACAAACAATTCATATATATACATATATACATATATATAGCCCCTGTCATGTATTGCCTCTCTCCTACCCCTGTGTCTCTTCTATCCCCTCATTTCCCAGTCCTGATCTGTTATCTTCCCCTAATTTAGCCCTCTTTACCCTCAGTTCCTAACTCGGTAGGCACCAAGATTGACCTCCTGCCCCAACAGACCACCTTCCAGCTCCTCAGTGAAAGACACCCTCTGGGTCCCCGTTCTCATGCATCGGCAAAGAACTACAACCAGCACGCCTGCTGACTCATGCTTGATGGCCCCTCTCACCCCCACCAAATCGTGGACTGTTGCACGATTCAGGAATCGGCCTCAGCAAAACCCCCAGCTCAAAGACACTATATGGTCTCGTAATGCAGCAAAGCATCTCTCAAACTCAATTCCAAGGGCTGTGAATCGAAAAGTACCTTGGCTTTTACTCCCCGCAAGAATATATCAAAAGACCTAATTGGGAGTCTTATATTGCCTATGGAAGCTTAATATCTGTATAACAATACATCTTAAGATGTGTATTCCTAAATATACAGGTAGCCTCCTCCACCACTTGTTTTATTCAAATACCTTTTCTTTTTAATTCAGTTTTATTTATTTGTTCTATTTTAATATATACATTTTTTTCTCTATCCTTGCCATTTTTGGTGCTGCTTTGTACAAAAAGCCTTGACTGGGATAAAGGCTCAGAACAAAACTAGACGACAGAGACCATGTGTGCAGCCTGTCATCCTTACCCAGAATAGCACCAGCAACACAGTATGACACCATACGTTTTTGTATGGACACAGTAAAAAAAGGGGGGGGGGAACCATAGAAACAGAAACAAGATCTTATCTTCTAGGGATAAAAACTCACTTTTTATAGCAGAAGGGTGCCTCCCATCCTAAACATGTGTCATGTGGATACAACCAGTCCCCAGGAGATTGGACAGTATTAGTCCAATCTGAAACCCCAGATCCCCGACTTAGAAATGATACAGCTCTGGGCAACACCACCAGGAGCTAAGCTCCATTGGGAGATTTATAACACTACTCTGGCACCAACTTGTGTCAGTTTTGATATGACAACGAGGAAAGAAAAACTTGACCTAAGACCAGGCTGTCCTATCGCATCACCTAACACTAAATGGAAATCAGAAGAGCTATCTTCCTTTGAACTGTGAAAAATAAGAGCACCAACAACAGAAAACTGACTTTGACAACCGTGACTGAACAGAGCCTACCTTGGGACTAATAAGGAAAACCCTACCCTAGGCTGTAGCCCAGGACACAAACAACAACAACAACAACAACAACAAGATGTCTTTTTTTTTTTTTTGGTTTTTGGGTCACACCCGGTGGTGCTCAGGGGTACTCCTGGCTGTCTGCTCAGAAATAGCTCCTGGCAGGCATGGGGGACCATATGGGACACCGGGATTTGAACCAACCACCTTTGGTCCTGGATCGGCTGCTTGCAAGGCAAACGCTGCTGTGCTATCTCTCCGGGCCCAACAAGATGTCTTATTGCAGAGGTCCAACTTGGACAACAGACTGAGCAGAACCTTTGGATCCATAATATCCTAAGCTTCGGCTTAGGGACTCAACGAAAACAGGGAGCAAGAGTTACAGAAGACTGAACACAACAACAATGATGGATAGGAACTGAACCACAAGACTCTATCCTAGACCCTGACCTATAACCTGTGCAAATACCAAGATCGCTAGCTACAGTGGCTTGATTTTCTCACACACAACCAAGAGGAAACTTTCCTGGCATCACAAAAAAGCCTTTTGGGATGGGGTAATGAGTATATATATGGAGCCAGGGGTTGATCCCATTATGGTATGCTTCAAGGATGGAGAAACCCTGAATCTCTTACGCAACAAGAATTCCCTTTCTTCCCCAATGCTTACTGTGCCTATGCAAAAAAAAAAGTGGGGAACGCCAAACCCTGCCACTCCAACACCCATACTTTTTCTTGTTTTGTTTTGATTTGTTAGTTTTTGACTTTATTTTCCTTCTCTTTTTTCTTCCACTTTTCTCTTTCTTTTTCACTCTTGTGGTTATTATTTAGAGATTTATTTTTATTTTTATTTGCCGGGTCCCATTTTTTTCTTTTTTCTTCCATTTTTCTTTTCTTTCTTTTTTTTTCTCTCTCTTCTTTCTTTTTTTTGGTAGTTGTCACCAAATTTCTTCTCCCTTTTTTCTTATCCTTTTTATCTCCAATGACGGTGGAATGGATGCTCAATCTACAACAAGCTGTAAAGTGGAGACCAGTTGCACTAGTATTCTGGGGGGTAAAGGAGGGAGATATGGGATCCATACTGGGAACAGGGGTGGAGGGAGGACAGAACTGGTGGTGGGAATGCCCCTCATTCATTGTCACTATGTACCATAAATGATGCAGTGAAAGATTTGTAATGCACTTGGTCACAATAAAAATTAAAAAAAAAAAAAAAAAAAAAAGGATTTCTTGGGCCCAGAGAGATAGCACAGTGGCATTTGCCTTGCAAGCAGCGGATCCAGGACCAAAGGTGGTTGGTTCAAATCCCGGTGTCCCATATGGTCCCCCGTGCCTGCCAGGAGCTATTTCTGAGCAGACAGCCAGGAGTAACCCCTGAGCAATGCCGGGTGTGGCCCAAAAACCAAAAAAAAAAAAGATTTCTTAGCAGTATACAAAGTACTTTATGTACTTTTTTTTTGTGTGTGTACTGCTAAATGTCCCTTTTTAAAACAAAAGAAGTCTAGCTCTTTGACAGTCATTAAATTCTATTGACTATATATACTGCATGCTATATTGTTTCCCCAAAATGTATCTTTTTTAGCTAGTTATTGTCCTTTAAAAATTTACCCCAGGGCTGGAGATACAGTACAGGGGATAAGGCTCTTGCCTTGTACCTGGCCAACCTGAATTCAATTCCCAACATGCTGTATGGTCCCCTGAGGCCTGCCAAGACTGTCCCCTGATCAGAGAGTCAGAATTAAGCCCTTAGCAATAGTGGGTGTGCCCCTAAAAATATAGCCTTGAGGCCGGAGTTATCGCATAGCAGTAGGGTGTCTACTTTGCACGCGCTAGCCTAGGATGGACTGTAGTTTGATTCCTTCACGTCCCATATGGTCCCCCAAGCTAGGAGTGATTTCTGAGCTCATAGCCAAGAGTAACCCTGAGCATCACTGGGTGTGGCCCAAAAAACAAACCAATAAAGAAAAAAGCCTTTTCTCGCCCATTCACTGGCCTTGGTGGCCATCATTCTACCATTTTGACAAATTAGTGCAGATCTTTTAATGGTGATGTTTGATGGCAAAGATGGTTTTCTGTCTCTTTTTCGGGCGGGAGGGAGTTTGTTTTGTTTTGGGGCCACACCCTGTGACACTCAGGGGTTACTCATGGCTCTGTGCTCAGAAATCACTCCTGTCTTGAGGGACCATAAAGGATGCCAGGGAATCAAACCCTGGTCTGTCCTAGGTCAGCTGCTTGCAAAGCAAACGCCTTCCTGCTGCACCACCACTCTGGCCCCAAGGTTTTATATCTTTTTATAATTTTTAAGAGGGTCTTCCCAAGCAATGTTAAGCAAAGTCTTGGGACTTTCAACACTCAGCTAGCCAGGCAGTTTATGTCAATCTAATATAAGCTGATGCAGAGGAATAGGGAGCCTTGGCTGAATGGTGATTGACTCCAGTCACATGGGGAAATGTACTGAGGACCAGGCCAAGCATTGCCCAGCACGTATGAAGACACTTTTCTAAGAGTCACCTAGTGGACACCTAGTGTTCAATTACTGGACCCAATGTGGAAAAGAGCACTGCCATCCTTAGCAGATGTGGACAGACAGTTTTGATGTACTCAGTGGGCTGAAACATATCAGTGAGTCCCAGGATGGCCAGGAATCCACTGTGTGAGATAGTACCATGGAGTTAACAATGTTCCAACCAACATACTGATAACCTCACTGAGATTTCCCAAGTGGAACATCTCTCTATCTCAGAGAGATGGGAGTGTGGGTGTCCTGGAATGGCCAAGAAAGACCCAATGAGTCATACTCAATATGGAATTGTCTTCAAAGGACATCAGCCTTCTCCTTAGGATGTCCCCCTCAGGAGGCAAGAAGGTCCTGAGCATGCTCTCTGCTCCTACAACTGAGGCTGACCTAGAAAGTGGAAACACATAAAACAGAATGGAGGTAGTAAATTCAGTCTATATGTAGGTGTAAGTTTCCATTATGTGCTTCTATTTATTCTTTATAAGAATCCTGCTTTATCTTAGAGGTCAAAAATGCATATAGCTGGGCCGGAGAGATAGCACAGCAGTAGAGCATTCGCCTTGCATGCAGAAGGACGGTATTTTGAACCCCAGCATCCCATATGGTCCCTCAAGCCTGCCAGGAATGATTTTTTAAGCATAGAGCCAGGAGTAACCCTGAATGCTGCCGGATGTGACCCAAAAACCAAAACAAAAAAAATGCACGTAGCTTTAATGGGACAGGGTTTAGCTCTGCAGCAGTAAGGTAGACAAGTAAAATAAAATTAGACCCAAAAATCCAAGCCATGAAAATGGCCTCAACTACCTTTGAACTGTGTGTGTCTCATAATGCTATGACATTGGAAGCAGTGTGTGTGCTATGCTTGGACTAAGTCCAGAGGCGTCACAGGACAGCCCGGACTGACAACAGCATTCCTCGTACCAGTTGGTGATTCATTCTCTGCGTACACCCAGCTGAAAATGAAGTAAGAAGAGTTTTGGTTGATTTGGCTATTTTTCTCATTTTAAGGATTCTGTTTTAATTTGCCAAGAATCTTATTTCGCGTGTAATTCATTTTAATGGGAACTTTAGCAAGCTGACAAATACCAAGTTAATTCTAAAATACGATTTTATTCTTCTGTTCTTATTTCTAGTGCAGTATATTTATTATCCATCACGCATTTTTATGTCCTTAAAAGAATGCAGTCACTGGGCCAAAAAGATAGCATGGAGGTAGGGCGTTTGCCCTGCGTGCAGAAGGATGGTGGTTCGAATCCCAGCATCCCATATGGTCTCCTGAACCTGCCAGGAGTGATTTCTGAGCATAGAGCCAGGAGGAACCCCTGAGGGCTGCCGGGTGTGACCCAAACGCCCCACCCCCCCAAAAAAAGAGAATGCAGTCACTAAAATGGAGTATCTAGATATTTGGCAATTTAATGATAAATGTATGACCCAAAAAATGTACATTTTTCTGGAAAGAAACACAAACCTGGCTCCAAGAATGAGTCATGCTGAATTTGAACTTGAAAAGTTGTTTTAACAGAGCCCCCGTATCAGTTCTGCAGCCAGATTTTCCATGGGGTGGGGTGGAGTGGGGTGGAAAGGCAGTGTTTTCTCATATTCTCCAAATTTAGATTCAGTATAACTGGGACCTCACAATCTGTGTTTGGAAATGGGCGCAGTCATGTGTATTATTTATTTTTTGTGAAGTACTATAGTTTCATTTAGGCTCTATGAAAGAAAAGAGGGAGAAGGAACCCCATAAAGTGAAAGAGAGGGATTTTATATACCGAGTTAAAATGCACATAATTCCAAAATGAAAGACACCAAGATCTGTGAGTGGATTTTTTTTTCGGGGGGAGGGGGGCACACCTGGCTGTGCTCAGGGGTAATATATGGTGTTGAGGATTAAACTAGAGTCAATTGTATGCAATTGTATGCAATTACCCCCTGCACTATTCCTCCAACCTGTGCTTTTTTTTTGGGGGGGGGTCACACCCAGCAGTGCCTAGGGGTTACTCCTAGCTCTGAGCTCAGAAATAGCCCCTGGCAGACATGGGTGACCATATGGGATGCTGGGATTTGAACCACTGTCCTTCTGCATGAAAGGCAAATGCCCTACCTCCATGCTTTCTCTCCGCACCCCCCCAAGCCTGTGCTTTTGACAAATTTCTCAAGTAACTCTTCTAATCCAGCAGTTGAAAAACATTGACTGTGCCAAATCAACAGTGCTTATAGTGTCTAAAGATAGTATATGAAGATAGTATATAGATAGTATATAAAGCTAGTCTTAAGCACAGAAACAGAAGTAAATTCTAGAATCACTAAGTATTGTCCAAATCTCCTCCCAATTAACTGATTGTTATTTATGTTGCATTTAGTGCAATTTCTGTGTATTGCTTATTGATATTTCTAGTTATGAGGAACTATATGTAACTATATGTCTACCAGGTTCCTTTTGAATGACCGATTAATCTTTAAAGAACAATGATATGCCTAAATTCGTATTTAAAATGAGTATTGACTAGATAGTCTTTTTACTTGTTTTTCCATTTCTCTTCCTGATTTTGTTATTGTTATTATGGTCTTCTTGGTTGTTAGGCAACAGAGAGTAAAAATGTGTCAGTAACAAGGATCACAATGCATTTCAACACTGTGGCACAGAAAGATATAGGTGGTACCCAGGAATTAAACTTGCAGCTTCATGCCTGCATGGTGAGCACTCTAGCATGGAGTCAGGCAGGGCCTAGACTTCACCAGCCATTAGTAGTAGTAGTAGTAGTAGTAGTAGTAGTAGTAGTAGTAGTAGTAGTAGTAGTAGTAGTAGTAGTAGTTTTTGGGCCACACCCGGTGACATTCAGGGGTTACTCCTGGCTATGTGCTCAGAAATTGCTCCTGGCTTGGGGGACCATATAGGACACCGGGGGATCTGTGGGCAGTCCTAGATCAGCTCATGCAAGGCAAATACCCTTGCGCCACTTCTCCGGCCCCTTCACCTGCCATTATTATAGACATTGAACATTTCACGTTGGCTATTTTCTTTTGGGTGGAATTGGTGAGTCAGCAGCATTTTCAGTGTGAAGATTGTGCTTCCTGAAAATAGAAATGATCATATTTATCTAAATAATAGTCTTCCCATGTTGAGATATTTACTATATGGGTATTTTCACTTGTAAAATGTACTATAAAGACCCACCATAGCTTTGGAAATAAAAACACAAGGGCAAATCCCAATTCTGGGAGGTTCTCTCTAGTCCTTTGAGTTCCCTTTACTTGCACATAAATTTGAGTTAAAGACATCTGTTTCAGGGCTTGTTGGAGAGCTAAATGAGATAACATATATCTTACAGGTCCTACACAGTCAGATTCGAAGAATTTGGGGTATATTTAAATTATGTTTTCTTTCATGTTATAAAGGGGGTTGCTTGGTTAAAATGAGTCAATTATCAGAGGTTTTGTTTTTGTCTTTTCAATAAATTTACAGGATGAAAAGACATGTCTGGGTACATTGTTCAATGTAAATGGAATTATTGAGATCCTGAAGTATTGTAAGAACTAAGATTCCCCCCACACACACACACTAAGTCCATAATAAGGAAGTGTAGACTAAGATGGGCCCAAACCCTAGTAAAGTATACCTTTCCACTTCTAGCTGAAGACAGAGAAAGAACACAGAAATAAAAGTAAAGTTGGTGCCCTCCAGGAATAAGGAACTAGGGGTAGAGTGAGCTTGAACTGTTCTATCTGAAAGGGCTCTCTTAACAACCAGTTTGAATCAGAGTAACCCTTGACAGCCAGAATCTGAATCAGAATATCCCTTGACAGTAAGGGTTCAAATCAGAGAATCCCTAGACAACCAAAGTTGAGCCAGAAAAATCAGTGACTAGTTAAGACATCTATACAATGAAATGATTGTACTGTTACTGCTTGTAATTTCTATATAAACTGCTTGAAGATTTGACTCAGGGTCTTTGCCAAGATTTCCTACTTGGAAGAGGCTCAGACCTCGGTTAACCGAATAAATTCCCTTTTGCACCTTGTAATATCCAAGGTGGTCTTTGATTCTCAGCACCAACATGGATGTCAACTTGAATCATAACAGTATATTAAAATGTTTTAAAAAAATCTAAGACTGGAGAGAGAAGTATAGTGCATAGGGTGCTTGCCTTGCAAGCTGGTGACCAGGTTTGATCTCTGATACACAGATGGTTCCTGAAGCCCCCCAAGACTGATCCCTGAATTCAGGGACAAGAGTAAGTCCTGAGCACCACTGGCTATGGCCCAAAAATTATTTTTAAAATATACCTAGAAACTCCTGACTATCGCTATATAAAATATGCTAAGTATTGGCAGGAATGTGGAGAAGGGGTAAGCAGTTTTGTTTGTGGAGTTGTAAAACGGGAAGGGAATCACAGGAAAAAATCTGGAGAATTCTCCAAGGGTTAAGCAGAAAATTACCATGTGATCCAACTATCCCTCTTCTAAATATATTGAAAGCAGGGTTAGTGCATTTGTGTTTATAGTTGCATTATTCACAATAGCCAACAAGAAATGAATAATTAATAATGATCAGGGGCTGGAGCAGTAACACAACAATAGGGTATTTGCCTTACATGTACCTGATATAAGATGGACCACTATACAATCCCCTGGCATCCCATATGGTCCCTCAAGCCAGGAGCAATCTTTGAGTGCATAGCAGGAGTAACCCCTGAGCGTTACCAGGTGTGGCCCAAAAACAAAAAAAAAATGAGCATAGAATTTCAAGATGAAATTTTGAAGATGAAATTTCAAGATGCTGGAGGTTAGTTATATAACAATGTGAATGGATATTTTAACAGTACTGAACTAAAACTAAAAATGTTTTCCATTGCATAGCATACTATAATTATTGTTAATGTTAACAAAAAATATTGAAAATCACCATACTAGATACCTCAAAAAAAAAAAATCCAGTGAGTTGCAACATCTAAAGAAGCAAAGGTAAAAGATTGGTTTGAATCTTTAAATTTCATTTAAATACTGTGATTCACAAAGTGATTCTAGGCTTACAATGTTCCCATCTTCATTTCCCATCTCTCCTACCCTGTGATCCTTCCATCAATAACACCAGATTTCCTTCTGCCCCAACCTCCAACAGATTCCTTGACAAATAATGATTGCGGTGTGGATCCCACTCTTTCAATAATGTTGTGTTTACTGGCTTAGATATAAGGTTGCCTTATCTCTACACCACAGAAGAGTTCCAGGCCTATCCAGGCCTGTCCCTCTATATTTCCAAATCTCAGAAGAGGATGTTGTAATTGTGATTCAAGATAACTTCAGTCCCAGTTTCTCTGCCCCCACCCCATAACAGTTGTAATTGTGTGAATGATTGAAGACAGGTGAAGGGAGTAAGAGGCGTGGAACATTTACGCACATGACACTCTGTCTTGCTGCTGCTAAATTGCCTACAGGAACCAGAGAGGGTTCCTTGAGTAAAGGATTGATGAGCTACTTTTTATTGATTCACGTGAATGTCTATGATGGTATTGAGGATAAATAGTCTCCTATCCAAACAAAAATTTAAATAAATCACTTGAAGTTTTGACAGCAAAATAGATGCAGATACTCAGAGCTTGATCTCACAGCAGACATTAAATACCCAAACATTTGCTACTGCTTCTTTGGAGGCCCTGAACTATTGGGCAGCAAAATATCATATTTTTCGTACCATAAGATGCACCTCCACCCACCCAAGTGCATCTTATGGAGCAAATGCTGCCTAGAACTGAAGCCTGAGTGCAGGGGAGGAAAGCATCTATATACGATGTGTGTCTTGTGGTCAGGTGCGTCTTATAGAACAAAAAATACAGTAAGTAGGACCAAAACTAGTCTTTTTAGAAAGAGTGAGATGGAAGACATGTCTGTGCCATTAATAGGATCTTTGGAGTCAACAAGGCCCTTGTGAACTTAATCTTATCCTCAGGCACAGAGATAAACTGAGGTAGGGTGGTTAGTAAAAAGTTGGAGAGGAAAAGATGTTGATAAAAGATCATTTGTAATGCAAAGCCTCAGGAGGAAAGGGAAATTGAACTTTTTATAATAGGCGTTATTGTCTCAATCGTTGCTGTAGTTTATGATTTAATAGTAATAACCAATTTTCTGAGTTTGTTTTATACTTGATTTACTAAAAGATCTTCTGATGTTGACTTTTTTTTTTATGTCAGTGTATGAGGGTTGGAATGTTTTCTTTCTTGTCTCAGCTTAAAATACATACATCCTGGGTATGTATGTCCTTGAACTCTCCAGTCCTATCACTGAGGCATCTTTAGTTTGCATATGTTTTATGCATTCCTTAAGATATTTAAAAAGTTAGACATTCCCATAAAAGAGAAATAAAGTATTGACACAAATGGCAGTGTGTGTGATTTATCTCAACAGATTTGTTACAGAAATGGACTATCAAATAGACTTCCATTCGGAAGCAATAAACATTTACACACACACACACACAACACACACACACACAACACACACACACACACAGTTCTAGTTTGAGGTATGGCTCAGTGAGAAGTTTCTCTCTTGCAGACTTAAAGGCTCCAGACTTTGTTGCTCAGAATTGACTCTGGGTAGATTTAGGGGACCACATGTGGTTTTGGAAATCAAACTTAGGTCAGCTGGGGGGCAAGGCAAGTGCCCTGTTGACTGTACTCACTCTTTGATTCCATCTTAACGTCTGTTTTTGAAACCCTTTAAAATAAACTGGCTAAATGGAACTGGAAATCTGCCTAGGAAAATGACGATCAGAAGGGCAAATTAAACTCAGGGGATTAGGATTAGATATATCCATCAACATGTATATCTATATAATACACTTTAACATAGGAGTATAAATCTGGAAATACAAAGGAAAAGGGGTTTGAATTTACAGAAATGAAGAAAGGTTCAAATATTTTAGGGAACTGGAAACCTAATTGAAGATTATGATGGTTTAGTAATATATGTATTTAAATATGAGATGTTGGGATTTGAACCACCTTCTGTCTTGGGTCAGCTGTGTGCAAGGCAAACGCCATACTGCTGTGCTATTGCTCTGGCCTTTGTAGTGTTTTATTTTTTTAAATAGTTCATGGAGGGGCCGGCAATGGCGCTAAAGGTAAGGTGCCTGCCTTGCCTGCGCTAGCCTTGGACGGACCGCGGTTCGATCCCCCGGTGTCCCATATGGTCCCCCAAGCCAGGAGCAACTTCTGAGCACATAGCCAGGAGTAACCCCTGAGCGTTACTGGGTGTGGCCCAAAAACCAAAAAAAAAAAAAAATAGTTCATGGAGCTATGATTATATCCATGGTTTTTTGCTGGATATAAATAGATTGTTGATCAAAGTGATCATGGCTCTCCTCTCAGGGAGCACTCCCTAAAGGATCAGACATCAAAAAATGAGTCCACTACAAGCAAGGCAAGCATCTTACCATTGTGCTTACTACCTTACCAGCTCCACAAATGACACTTTTTAAATGTCTTTTCTGTGTTTAAACATATATACTAACTTTTCTGCTTTTATTTTTCCTAGAGATAATGCACATATATGAGAAGAGAATAAGTAAAATAAGTATTAAAATATGTGTGTATTTTTAGATGTGTGTTTTGTTGTTTGTTTTGAGGCCACAACCAGCCTTGTTCAGAGTTTACTTCTAGCTCTATACTCAGAGATCACTCCCAGTAGGACTTGGGAGACTATCTGGGGGTGCTAGGAATTGAAATTAGGGCAGCTGCAGAAAAGGAAAGCACTCTACCTGTAATACTATCACAAAATATATTGAAAAATATTAAAATGTATGTATTTTAAAAGTAGATCTTTGACCCATTGAAATCTTCATCATCTTCTCTTGCCATTTTGGTTAGCATTTCTTTTTTTTTTTTTTTTTTTTTTTTTGGTTTTTGGGCCACACCTGGCGATGCTCAGGGGTTCCTCCTGGCTGTCTGCTCAGAAATACCTCCTGGCAGGCACGGGGGACCATATGGGACACCGGGATTCGAACCAACCACCTTTGGTCCTGGATCGGCTGCTTACAAGGCAAACGCCACTGTGCTATCTCTCCGGGCCCCTTGGTTAGCATTTCTTAACTATGGTAGTAACTTCAAGGTAAAGATTATTATTGCATGTTAGAATTAACAGAATACCTTCTGTTATAAATTCCCTCGGATTTGACATTTAATTAGTTTAGCGATTTTTATTGAGTTGAGACCATATCCAAGCAGTCCTGGTCTTTTATTACCTAAAAGACTGTGTTACATTATCTACTCTTTCACCCTGTCATAAATTTATCACACATTTTTAAAGAAAAGAGAGATGCGTGAATGGAAGTGATCAGAAATAAACTGCCTTCTCTGCATTTGAAGGGATGGAAAGTCTGCCATTTTTCACAAGCGAGGTGGGAAATGGTCCTGATTGCACTTTAGGGAGCTGAGGAAATAATTTTGCACTGTGAGAATTTTGTACAAGAGCCTGCCCACGGTCTCACCTGGGTTTCTCAGAAATAGCTCCAATAAGAAGTAGGCCATCGGTCCCACCACTTGCCAGCAGGTGGAAGTCTTTTCCATTCTTCCATGTCCATGAAATTGTCTTTTTTTGGGATATATATATATGGTTTAATTTTTGAATATTTGTCATTTTTGTAGAAAAATTGAATATTCACAATAGCACTACCATTTATGTTTGTTTTGTTTTTGTTTTTTTTTTTTTGTTTTTTGGGTCATATCCGGCAGCGCTCAGGGGTTACTCCTGGCTCTGTGCTCAGAAGTCGCTCCTGGCAGGCAAGGGGGACCATATGGGATGCCAGGATTTGAATCACTGTTTGTCCTGGATTGGCTGTGTGCAAGGCAAATGCTCTACCACTGTGCTATCTCTCAGCCCCTCATTTATGATCTTAATGTACAACTCCAGTACTTCATCACCCCCAAAATGCATCAGACCCTTCCCCTGTGTCCTCATGATACTTCTAATTTCCCTCTCTGTTTCTCTTTCATTCTCCCACTCTGGGTAATTAATCTTGTAATTTAAGGCTAGAGCTTGTAATCAATCACTCAATATCACATGTCCCCTTGTTTCTCTGGATACCACAGAGAAGTGAGATAGCAGTTTTTGTTCTTTCAATTTATTTTGCTCAATCCATTGCCTTCTTCTTACATCCAAGTTACAGAGGAATTTGACTTCATCTTTCCTTACAGCTACTTAGTATTGCCTTGTGTTGAAGCCAGTTTCTTTATCCACTCATCTGTCACAGAGCATTTTTGTTGCTTCCATTTCTTGGATTTTGTATTGAATGATTCATTGAACATGCAGACATCTTTTCACTTTTTTTTTTTTTGGGGGGGGGGGGTTGGGCCACACCGGTAACGCTCAGGGGTTACTCCTGGCTATGTGCTCAGAAGTTGCTCCTGGCTTGGGGGACCATATGGGACACCGGGGGATCGAACCGCGGTCCGTCCAAGGCTAGCGCAGGCAAGGCAGGCACCTTACTTTTAGCGCCACCGCCCGGCCCCACATCTTTTCACTTTTATCAATCATATGACCCTATCTCTTTCCCCTCCTCTCTGCAGCTGTTCTGGCTACAGACCTTCTGAAGTTTCTCCAAATTTAATTGTGTTTGATTTCCAAAACTTTACTGAATCCTTTTTGTGTCCTTTCTCAGAATTGTGTTTGCTTTAGTATCTTCTAAGAGTTTTTTAAATGCTTTAGGTCTTCATATATTTTTTAGCCAAAGTTTTATCCTTGTGAGATATGAAATACATTTCATTAAATTAGTATTTAGACATTTATATGGGCTAATGCTCTTTAAAAGTATCAGCTAACCACTGAATTTATCAATAAAAGCCGCCATTTTTGCTAATTAATTTATGTAATAATAACTTTATAGCATAGATATTATTATCTTGATTTTTACATGTAATAAATTTTTGGAAGTCTGAGCAATAGTTAAGTGGGTAGGATGTTTGCCTTGCATTTGGCAAACCTGGGTTTGATCCCCAGCACCCCACTAACCCCTAATCCCTTAAGTTCTTAAAGCTAGTATAGGCGGACCATAAATTTGACTCTAAATAGATTAACTCTGAGAGCTTGGCTGTTATATTATCTGACCAGACATTCTCTTTACATAATTTTTATACTGTTGGGCACTACAAAGGGCAGCATCATCCAAACAAATGAAAAGTATGCACTGCTGGAAATGGGGGTGGAGGGAGGACAGCACTGGGGTAGGAGTGCCCCTCATTCATTGTCACTATGTACCATAAATAATGCTGTGGAAAATAAAAATTAAATAATTAAAAAAAAAGAATTCTAAAAGCAAAAAAAAAAAGAAAAAAGAAAAGTATGCACATTGGAGTCAACTTGTGATCTTTGACAAGTTATTTTAATTTTTTTAGTTTATTTCCTCATCTGTAAGATAGATAGATAAATGATGAGCCAGAAAGATAGCACAGCGATAGGGCATTTGCCTTGTATGCGGCTGATCCGGAGGAACTCAGTTCAATTACTGGCATCTCATATCGTTCCTCAGCCTGCCAGGGGTGATTTCTGAGTGCAAAGAGAGCCAGGAGTGACTCCTGAGTGCCAACTGGGTGTGGCCCAAAAACCAATCAATCAATAAATAAAGTTTTTATTTTAAATAAAGATAGATGGGGTCGGAGAAATAGCGTGAAAGTAAAGCATTTGCCTTGCATGCAGAAGGATAGTGGTTCGAATCCCAGCATCCCATATGGTTCCCTACGCCTACCAGGAGCAATTTCTGAGCATAGAGCCAGGAGTAACCCCTGAGCGCTGTCAGGTGTGACCCAAAAAACAAACAAACAAACAAAAAAACAAAAAAAAAGATAGATAGATGTCCAGATAGGTAGATTAGATAGGTAAGTAAGTAGGTAGACATAGATAGATAGATAGATAGATAGATAGATAGATAGATAGATAGATAGATAGATAGATAGATAGATGGATGGATGGATGGATGGATGGATGGATGGATGGATGGATGGATGGATGGATGGATGGATGGATGGATAGATGGATGGATGGATGGATGGATGGATGGATGGATGGATGGATGGATGGATGGATGGACGGACGGGCAGACAGACAGACAGATAGATAGATAGAACCCCTTTTGAAGGGTATAGTGTAAGTTAAGTGAGATACAGTAATACTTATGAGGGGGATAGAGTAACAGTAGAGTGAATAGCGTATTCGCCTTGCACATGGCCATCCCAAGTTTGATACCCAGAGTCCCATATGGTCCTTAAGAATGGAGAAATCCCTGAGCACCACCAGGTCCAGCACCTCCCAACACCAGAAAATAGTTTTCTTGACTGTTTGTGAGTTTCCTTCCTACATTTGACATGAATCGTACCTCATGCACTCTCCCCTTATTTTGGACTTGGGGTCACACCTCACTATGCTCAGAGATTACTCTTGGCTCTGCTCTCAGGAATCACTCCTGATGCTTCACAGGGAACCATATGTGGACCATTGAACTTGGATCACATGCAAGGCAAGCATCAGAACTGCTCTGCTATCTCTCTAGCCCCCTTCCAGATATTCACTTGATTGTTCTGGGAGTTTAGTTGGAGGGGGTGTTTTCTGACCATACCCAGAAGAGCTCAGGAGTTACTTCTGGCTCTGTGCTCAGGAATTATTCCTGATGGGCTCAGAAGACCACATGGGATGCTAGGGATAGAACCTGGATCAGTGTGTGCAAGACAAATACCCTACTTATTTGTGCAATCACTCTGATTCTGGCCTCTTGGTATTTTGCACTGCATGCATTAAAACTGGATGTACAGTTAAAAATATAAATTGAGGAACTAGAGATACAACAGGTGTAGTAGTTTTGAGTACAGAGCCAGGAATAACCCCCGTGTATTATCAAGTTTAGCTTAAAAACAAACATATATATATATGAAGGCATAATCCCAATGACATTTATCAGTAAAATGAAGATATAGGTTAAAATATAAGATATATTGGGGCCGAAGAGATAGCATGGAGGCAAGGCGTTTGCCTTAGGAGTAACTCCTAAGTGCTGCCGGGTATGAATCAAAAACCAAATATATATATATATATATATATATATATATATATATATATATATATATATATATATATATATATATTAAAAGAAATAGGTTATCTTTTAAGATACAGATTAAAATAAATTTAGAACTAAGAGAGAATTCCCTACTTCCCAAAATCATTAAAAAATTATTTGCATTTTGGGACCAGAATGACAGCATGGAGGTAGGGTGTTTGCCTTACATGCAGAAGGGCCGGAATTTGAATTCCAGCATCCCATATGGTCCCCTGAGCCTGCCAGGAGCGATTTCTGAGCATAGAGCCAGAAGTAACCCCTAAGTACTGCCGGGTGTGACCTAAAAAACAAAAAAAAACATTATTTGTATTTCAAAATTAGTTTTATAGTTGATGGAGCTTGGTAAAGTTTACATTTTATTTTTGTAGTTAATCTTTTTCTATATAGTAATCATTATAATGATGTAACCTTATTATGACAATGCAATGAGCATTTCTGTAAAGTTCAGTGCTTTTGGAGGAATTGTGGAGGAGTAAACTTAATTTGTATACTAAGGTCTAGTGTTGAGTGATTTGTTTCTTTTTTCCCCTAAAAGCAGAAGGTAAAACCTTGAGATTTTTTTTTTCAAAAGTTTCTACCTTTAAGAATAGGTTATAGATAGAAAATCTAATAAAAAAAAAAAGTCAGGACAGAATTTCAAGTGCTTGTGTTATGTATGGATGTCACTGTGCTTATTTCCAACTGGGACCAGGTCTCACCTACACTTGGCCCAATCATGTATATTTTATTATGTGACTTGTGGGAAGAAATCCACATTGCACCAATATAAGAATACAAATGCTGGGCTAGAGAGAGAGCTCAAAGGACTACTGTACATGCTAGGGGCTTGATTCCGGCACCACACTAGACACCATCCTTTCAAATAAAGGGTTGAAGAGAAAAATGCTGGAGAAAGGAAGACATCATTGTATTGTATTCACATTGAATAGTTGGTGGGAAATTTTAAAATTCTATTGGACTGAAAAGAATATACTGATTTCTCTTTCTTAGAAGAACCATTCTTAGTATTGCTGAGTGTGGAAGATAGGGTAAATCCATGCAAAGTTTACTCTTGCCTTGGTACTCAATGTCATGATGCTTCAAGCTATTCATGCTATATTCTAGCAACTGTTAGGCTATTTTCTAGGGAAAAGGAGGGCATGAGGTAGGATACTGGCAGTGTTCAATACCTGGCATTCCATATGGTCCCCAAGCCTGCCAGGAGAAACTTCTGAGCACAAAGCCAGGAGTAACCCCTGAACACTGCTGAGTGTGGCCCCCAAACAAAACAAAACAAATTTGGTTTCTTCTTCTTAGAAAGAACATAGAAATCTTTGACATTAGCCACACTTAATTTTTTATGTTAATTGGGAGAAATAGGAATATGAATTTGCTTTCAAGATTTCTCCAGATTTAATAGATTCTTTCAAATTTCAGTTTTATCAACACATTAACTTTGAATCTAACAACTGAAATATGAAACATGTTTTTTTCCTCCAACTACCTCATAATATTTTTCTTGTTTTATTAGCAATTCAAGGTGTGTACTTGTGGGATGTGTGTATTGGTTCTTTTTTTTGTTTGTTTGTTTTTGGTTTTGGTTTTTGGGGCACACCCAGCAGAGCTCAGGGGTTACGCTCCTGCAGGCTCAGGGGACCATATGGGATGCCGGGATTCGAACCACTGACCTTCTGCATGCAAGGCAAATGACTTACCTCCATGCTATCTCTTAGGCCCTGTTTTGTTGGTTCTTTAACTAGCCGGATAACCAATCTGCCAGCTTCTTCTATTTGTGACTTGATGTATTTATCAATTTGAAATCATTCTTAATGATTATCTCCACTGAAGCAACTTCACTCAACTACTTTTCATTGCCCCTCAGCTTTTACTTGTTCTATTTTTACTTTACACTCCTTTACTTTTTATTTGGGTCATTTATGTCAGTATGTCTTTATGTTGTGGTTGTTTGTTTTTTTTTTCCCATTCTGTTGTGTGATGTCTACCAGTGAGCCAGTCAGAGGAATTTATTTTGGCTATAGAGACCATCTGAATCAAACATTTGTCTTTGGCTCTGTCTTGGGAATTTTCCCTCTTAGCAGACATTCCCTGATTTTTTGATGCACACAATTCACTCTTTTCACCAGATAGAATGCAATGTAACAGGGGAAACTGAGGTAAATAATACTTCTGTTTTGAAGTGGACATAGCTCTTTCATCAGACTGAGAAGATGGAATCAGTTTAGTCAAAAGTTGAGCAGAATTTACATTTTTGAGGGTGCTATAGTCTTCAAATTTCTCTAGAGAAGGTCTGCCCTTATCTATGCTTAAAGCTAGGGTGCCAAAAATGCGACCTAGGGCCAGCATTCTATCTTGGCTTTCTCTGTACTCCTCAGTATGGAGGGCCTCTCTCTGACCTCAGTGGTTGACTAATGCATTCTTTTTTTTTTTTTTTGGTTTTTGAGCCACACCCAGCGGTGCTCAGGGGTTACTCCTGGCTGTCTGCTCAGAAATAGCTCCTGGCAGGCACGGGGGACCATATGGGACACCGGGATTCGAACCAACCACCTTTGGTCCTGGATCGGCTGCTTGCAAGGCAAATGCCGCTGTGCTATCTCTCCGGGCCCGACTAATGCATTCTTGCCCTTTCTACTGTTACCATCAGCCTCAACCTTGTCATTGTGCTTATAGATTCGAAGCTCTTCGAATTACCAAATCTCACCCACACACACACACATATACAAGTTTATATTAACTGGGCACAAATGAGAATTCTGTTAAATGATTCCTTTCTCTCAGAAAGCATAGACTTTGTGAGAATATTGGGATTCCATGACCCGATTACTTACTTAAATTACAGTGGAATGTAACATTGAGCCTAATGCATAGGACAGCATAATGCACTTTTATTACTGACCAGCTCTAGTCCTCTGTTGAATTATGTCAAAGGGGTTAAGGATGTCTCTCTTTGGTAGATTGTTGTAAAAATAAATTGAAATTTATAGAAATATAAGCCCCCTGTAACACTTTTTAAGTGGTACAGAAATATAAAGTATTTCTCCAGGAGGGGTCAGAAAGGTGTAAAAATCAGCAGGAGTTAAAAATTCAAGCACCTTTTTGACATCTACATATCACCGTATGAGAGAATACATGAATATGGAAGAGAGCAAAATTAGAAAGAGTTCTTCCTCTCACTAAAATTAGCCTACTTGTGATAAAGGTTAATTAAGTCTTCCTCAAGAAGGCAAGGGTACATTTTTAAAGGGAAATGGCATGCAAGCCTTGACTCACACTGGGAAGTGATAAGGTCTTTGTGTCATATCCCACTCTGGGCAGAGAGCTCTCCATCCTAGAATTCATCCATTTGACACACTCTGTGCTCAGATGACAGAAACAAGCAAAAACATTACAAAGTCAGCAGGAAGTAGTTTTTCCTTCTACTTTTCTCTCATACTAATAATGGTCCATTATCTCGTGAGGACCAAAGTGTGTACTCTTCATTGTCATTTTACTTCCATAAGCAGGTGTGTCTACAGGGTCTGCATAGGATTGCTCCCAAAACAGATCTTCCTCATCTGTTTTTATAGTTTTTTGAAACACATCTACTCCCCTTTCTTTACCTATGACTCTTAGAAAAGTAAATGACTGGAATAGAGATTTATAGCTCTCAAAGACAAAAATATGTGTTATCATGGGCTGTAGGGATAGTACAGTGGGTAGGGCATTTGCCTTGCATTCAGCCAACCCAGGTTCAGCTCCGCTTTCCCATGTTGTCTCCCAAGCCAGCTAGCAGTAATTCCTGAGTTCAGAGTCAGGAGTAACCCTGAGCACCACTGGGTATGGCCCAAAATCCAAAACAATACAAAAAGTTGTTATTTGGTCTCTAGGAAAGGTTTGCCTATCCCTAGTCTAGAAATATTAGAGCTACTTGCCACCACCATTCCTAAAACAAATTTATTTTACTCAGATCACTTGCTTCTTCTTCATTTAATGAATGAATTGCTGATTTAGCACCAAATAGTGAGGTCAAAAGGGTTCATCAGGGGGTGGGGTAAAAAAAAATTTTCAGAGAGGACAATATTTAGTAACCAAAGCAATTAACTAGAGAAGTTATAAAAAAAAAACCACAGGTCAAAAGACCATGTTAAACTATGACATGCAAATTCGTGAAGTGCTCCATCTTTAAAAACAAAACAAAACAAAACAAAACTATGTTCTGTAAGAATACAGTTAGCCAAATCCAGGATGTAGAAAATTTTACAAAATTATGTGGACTTTTAATGGACATTCTCACCTTATGTAGCATGTAGATCTTTTTGTTTAAACATGTAGTATATGAAAAAGTTTCCATAAGATTATCCTTGGAATTGTTGTACATAAAAGTGTTTCCTTAGGATTGTTCTGTGACTATTGCCCCACCTAGCCCTTCCAGGTGGGGCGCTGTGGAGTTGGGAATGAATAGCTTGATGGACAGGGGAGAGGGGCCTTCTGCGAAAGCTGCCGGCTGCAAGAGGATTCTCTGGCTCTCGTTGCCCAATCTTTTACACCCTATCCTTCTTGTCTGTGTGGATTATTATTTGCTGTGGATAAATATTACCAAGGTCTTCCCCCGAAAGGGGACAAGGGAATGGGAAGTAATTTCTCATTCTGGGGCCTGTTCTTGGATTCACAAATACCCAGCAAAGTTAACAGCGAAGATACATTACAAAACAACCCAACTGAGGGCCAGAGTGATAGCACAGTGGTGGGGCGTTTGCCTTGCTCGTGGCTGATACAGAACAGACCTGGGTTCGATCCCCAGCATCCCTTATGGTCCCCCCAACCTGAAGTGATTTCTGAGGGCATAGCTAGGAGTAACCCCTGAGTGTCACCAGGTGTGACCCAAAAAACAAACAAACAAAAAAAAACCCCAAACAACCAAACTGAAACAATTGGGGTAGTGGAAGAAATTGAGCTTTAGCAATCTTGTAATGAAGGACTTCTTTTTACTCTTTAATTGTAATCATTTTCACAATAATAATAATATGGTTATCTGTTTCAAAAGATCTTCTGTGGGCCACTAATTGGGTGAAAAAAATGATGCTGAGGATTTTGTCTTCTTAAATTAATTCTGTAAGAAAAAAATGTCAAGTATTGAGAAATAATATTAACAGAAATAGATAATTATCAAATTTTCAAGGGTGAGGAGTATATAAAACTCATAATGCTTTTTCATTATGTAATCCCAAACTTGACATCTGAAATGTTTTGTCATAGGTATTTTATAAAAAGGCATGAGTTTGAGACTGATTTGAAACGAGTTCTGGTTTTGTGGGAAATATCCAAATCCATAAAATGGACAATGTAATACATGTTGTTTTCTGGCATTGTGAGAATTTTAAGTATTAAATGAGTTTGCAAAGTATGGTGCCTGACAGGTAAAAATAAGGTGCCTGACAGAAATATTGTCAGTACCTTGCAACTATGATGTTATACCCACCACCAATATGTGTGTGTGTGTGTGTGTGTGTGTGTGTGTGTGTGTGTGTGTGTGTGTGTAGTCCAGCTCATTTATTTTATAATTGACTTTTGTCAACAACAAACCATAAGCCTGTATTACTATTACTCAGGAATAAGAACACAAAAAGGAAGTTATTTACCCTATAATTATAGTTGTTTTACAGTCTTGAAAATACTTCAATGTAAGCCATAACACCTGTAAGATGTTTAAAGAGACAAATTATTACACCAGTGAGACTATGATTGGAATTTCAGATGATAACAAAATGGCAATTTCTCAGTTGTTTCTCAATTCCCAATTATTTTTATTATTATTATAGTTTTCTATATGATTGCTAGCAAATGCCAGTAATCACATTTTATCCCAGTGTGCAGAGGAAGTCTGTGACTGTGCAATAATAAAAGATTTCTCATTGTGTTACTGTCTTTTCTTGACCTCTTGTACCCAAACCCAGGGAAGGCACTGAGTAATATATTCCTTTAACTCAGTCTAGGCTGATTGAATCATTTCTTTGTCAATAAGTCACTAGCCAATATTGAAGCAAAATATGTTGATGCAGAGATCAGAAATAGGGAACAAAAATATCAGGATTTCACTTATAAAATTACTGCAAGCAAAAGACATTTCTCATATAGAAAATGACCTTTGGTATTTATTCCTTTTTGAGTTTTTTTTTTTGGAGGAACTCAGTTGGGGGCTGGAGTTCAGGTATATTGGTGTTGAAGGATTATCCTGGTATGCTTGAGGACACATATGCAGTGTTGGGTAATCCAGCCAGGGTCACCTGTATGCAAGACAAATGTCTTAGTCCTTGAGCTATCTCTCTAGCCCTGGACTCCTTCTGAATAAAATTATAGTCAGAGAGAAAAGTTGGGGAAACATTCAAGTACTGAGCTGGGGAAACAGGAGACAGGGAGAGGGAAAGAAGGAAAAAAAGAAACCATACACTCAGAAACAAGTATGAGGAAATGTTTGAAGATGTCTAAGAAGCAATGGTTTAGTCAAACCTGTGATGCTAATTTTTTTCCCTGTTCTTTCACAGAATGACATTACACCTTTACACGTCGCCTCAAAAAGAGGAAATGCCAATATGGTAAAACTATTGCTTGATCGAGGAGCTAAAATTGATGCCAAAACCAGGGTAAGAAAGCAAATTACATATATATATATGCATATATAAATGCTTATACTTATTTTGAAGACAATGTGATGCTTTACTTGTTATCTTGGTCCTTGTTTAAATTAAAACTGATCTTATTTTGTGTTCATATGTTTCGTATATATATATATAAGCATATATAAATGCTTATACTTATTTTGAAGACAATGTGATGCTTTACTTGTTATCTTGGTCCTTGTTTAAATTAAAACTGATCTTATTTTGTGTTCATATGTTTTGTTTTTCATTTCTTGTTATCTCTTGAGAAAAAATAATTCATTATTTTCCTAAAGTAGTATAATCTATGTTTATTTATATAAACATGTTTATGTTATGCTAAAAGTAGGAATGAAGATCTAGATTGTTAGTTAATTTTTTAATTAGTTACTGCTTGATACTGCAAAAAATATTTGATCGAGATGCTACTAATGCTTACAGTTATTCTATTTTAAAATAAAAATGTCTACCTTTCTGCATTGCTGTTGAGAATGTATAATAATGCAGCTTCTGTAAAAATCAGTATGTAGATCCATCAAAAAATAAATAAATAGGGGCCGGGAAGGTGGCGCTAGAGGTAGGATGGACCACGGTTCGATCCCCTGGCATCCCATATGGTCCCCCCAAGCCAGGAGTGATTTCTAAGCACATAGCCAGGAGTAACCCCTGAGCATCAAACGGGTGTGGCCCAAAAACCAAAAAAAATTATTAAATAATGAATAAATAAATAAAATTACCACATGAGACAACAGTTCAACTTTCAGAAGTATTTGTTGTTTACTAGGTATAGAATTTTAATTTTGCAAGATTATAAAATTCTATAGAGACAGTATTATACAACAATAGAAGTATAATTGGCACTACTAAAATATATACTTTAAGTAGTTATGATTAAAATTCATGTAGTTTATCCACAATAAAATTTTTAACCCACAAACCTGTCTAGATAGTTGTTTGACATATGACTTACTTGCCATGGTGCATTATTTAGATTAAGGAAAAGAATTTAGAATCAAATTTTATTCCAGACCCTGCTGGTTGAGTTCAATAGACTCTCTTGAATCTACCTCCTGCATGTAGTTTCTTTCTTCCATCTGAAAATAAAATCAAGGGCATCCTTGAAGTGTTGTTGCAGTGATCAAACCAGTGTTTGTAAACTCTGATGGCAGAAAATAGGTCAAAAATAAAGTCCATCGTTGGTATAATTCCGAGATCCAATTAACTTTCAACTTGTAATGAAGTGATTTTCTTTTTCATTATCTCTTAGGTTTGTTATGAGGTGTGAGGCTAATAAAAGTTTCACCATTAGCATCACCTGACTAAAGGCTTGGGGTAATTTTTCTTGTCTGGTAATTATTGCTTCCACAACTCAGTGCATCTCTTTCCAAGAATCCTTATCTTCGTGTTTCGAAAATTGGACTGGGGTAATCTTATTTTGAATCTTATAACTTGATGGTTTGCTGCTTAATTTTTAGCTCAGTGTTGAATAACACAAGAAATCTTCCCTACCCTCATGAACCTAATGGACAATTTATTATGCAGTCTGACCTTAAAGCAGTCCAACTGGATATTTTTCGAAAGACCATCACTTCTTTTTCCTGATGACTGGGGAACCTAAAAATCATATTTATGTCTAAAGAATAACAAGTGTGGCGTCATAAATGTGGCTTGGTGACAAAGTGTTTACTTTGAGCCAGAGTCCAATTTCCAGCAATGCAGATGATAAAAATGAAAGGATGGGGCCAGCAAGGTGGCGCTAGAGGTAAGGTGTCTGCCTTGCAAGTGCTAGCCAAGGAAAGATCGCGACCACGGTTCGATCCCCCCCGGCGTCCCATATGGTCCCCCCAAGCCAGGGGCAATTTCTGAGCGCTTAGCCAGGAGTAACCCCTGAGCATCAAATGGGTGTGGCCCGAAAAACCAAAAAAAAAAAATGAAAGGATGGAAAAAAAGTTGAAGAGGAGGTGGGAACCCCAAAGGATGGTTTGACTGGACCTGTGAGCTCTGGAAGGAAGAAATTAAATAGCTTCTTCCAACTGCCTCTGTATTGTTCAATAAGAAACAGTTGTCAATAGGTAAAGAAAGTTCAACTATTGCTGCAAATACTAGATAGAGGCCCTTAGCCAAGAACAGGCACTTTAGAAAAGTTGTAAGGAACAAAGGATGGAGAATTATTGCTGATGCCTGATTGCCATGTGGAATAATAGAACCATTTAAAAATAAGGAAAAATTATGTGATGAGAGTAAGAGCTACTGAAATCTAGCAGGAAAGAGAAACTTGAAGACATACTTGTATGCCCAGCTGGATATCTAGTGGGGAGGTGGATTAGAAGTTTCGGTATGGGGCTGGAGTGGTGGCACAGTGGTAGGGCATTTGCCTTGCACGTGGATAACCTAGGATAGACCACAGTTAGATCCCCAGGCATCCCATATGGTCCCCCAAGCCAGGAGCGATTTCTGAGTGCAGAGCCAGGAGTAACCCCTGAGCGTCATCAAGTGTGGCCCTCCCCCCAATAAAGAAGTTATGGTTGTACCCCTCTCTTAATAGTTACCAATCACCAGAACAGCACAGTGACTTGAAAACCATTTTGGCGACATTTGTCAAAACACTTGTTGTATTTGGTTTAAGGAATTTTAAAGGGCTACATAAGAAACGCAGGTCTTATCTTGGGTAAGGGGTTAACTTGTGTCACAGGTGAGAATCATGATAAAAACACAAAATTACCAGAAATGAGTGTCAGTGATATCAGAATCACATACAAAGGCAAATTCAGTTCACAGCTGTTTCTACATTCTTTGCCTCTTACAAAGAGGTTGTCTTAGTTTTAGAAATATGCAGCCTCTTTTATGCCATCCATTCAGTTTTCATCGAAGCCAGGTTTTTCTTTTCTCTGATGCATGAATGGATGTATGGGTGTGACAGAGATGTGGAGAAGCTGGGAACAGAATAGCCTGTTCTTCCAGGCTCTTCCACACTTCTTCCAGACTGTGTTCTTGTTCTGGGGTGAGTGCAAATGTAGTAACTGGGCATCGACTGAATTCCTGGCAGACTACATGGAAGAACATGTAGTACATACTCCAAATATGTAAACCATTTTGTATTTTACTTATCAAAGCTTCTCTTCTCTGTGGCCAAGTGCTTAAATAGTGACTAGATGTCAGGGGAAAGGGAGGGAATCAGCTAAAATGTCAGAAAGCCCTGGGAACAGCCAAAAAAGCAGAAAACAAAATTTTTCAGGAGTTCAAGTTTGGGCAACCCAATGCTGTAGTACTTGAAAAAATTAGACACTGTTATCTATCTACCCATCTAACTCTTATGAGATACTAACCAGATATACCAACAAACTGGCCTGGTATACAACAATCGTTTCTCTTTAGAGACAAGAATCAGCTCTGAGGGGCTGGAGTGGTAGCATAGTGGTAAGGAGTTTGCCTTGCATGCGGGTGATCCAGGATGGACACAGGTTCGACCCCCCACATCCCATAATGTTCCTCGAGCCAGGAACAATTTGTAAGCACAGATCTAGGAGTAATACCTGAGTGCTGCTGGGTGTGGCCTCAAAAAAAATGAAAACAAAACAAAAAAATTGGAATCAGCTCTGTGCTAAGGTTCCTCCTTCTTTGGCTCTAGAGTGAGTCCCAGTGGTCCTCAAACTATGGCCCACGGGCCACATATTGTATTTGTATCTGTTTTGTTTCTTCCTTGCAAAATAAGATATATGCAGTGTGCATAAGAATTCATTCATAAGTTTTATTTTTACTATAATCAGACCCTCCAATGGTCTGAGGGACAGTGAATTGGCCCCCTGTTTAAAAAGTTTGAGGACCTCTAGACCAAAATGGGTGTTAACTGAAGAGACGTGAAGTTGATGTTGGAACATTGCATACCTGAAAACTGAGCATGCATACAATTTTAAATTGAAAAATGTCTTCAATTCTATTAAAATTGAATATTGCCTATAATTATGCAGCATATTTATGCATATGTATTCAATAGAGCTATAAAAATCGCTGGCAAAAAAAATTCTAACATTGTATTTCTTCTGAGATATACTAGTTGAGAAGAACATTTGGATTAACACCAAAAACTATAGACTTGAATTTTTTTAATTTTGATATTCTTTAGTTAAAATTTTTATTTGTGGCACCAGGATTTACAATGCTGTTAATGATAGAATTCGTGCATAAAATGTTTCAATACCACACCCTCCACCAGAAGGTCATTTTCCTCCACAATTATCTCAATGCCCACTTTCTTTGTCCCATCCCTCCTTTTTTACAGCAAAAAATAGCTTTATTTTTCAAATAACCAGGAAACTGATAAGGAATAGTTTTGGCATTTCTGGTAATACATCTGTTGACAATGAACCACATAACATGGTGATTTTTATAGCCTTTGTGTGTCTTAGGCTATCCCATCTTATAACACTCTTTTGACATTCTCACAATGACAAAAACCAAGTAAAGGAACTGGAAAATAGCTCAAAATACATACTTGTCATGCAGAAAGCATGGGTTTGATCCTTGGGACCCCAGGCACTGCTGAGAGTGATCTCAAGCACCCCCCCAGTGGAGCCTCAAAACAAATTTTTATAGACATATAGATACATTGATATAAGATCTGTAAATAACACTCCATTAACCTACAAGAAGATTTTTAAAAAACGAGAACTGCACTCATGAAGAAGACAATAGAAAAATCCACAACAAACAGCATAAAGTCTATACTCAAGGCTCAAGTAGAAAAAGGTTATTATTATTTTTAGACAGAAAAGACACTAGAAGAATTTTGTTTTACTTTAGTTTCATTTTATTTATGTAGAGTGCATAATACTACAGAGAATTAGAAAGTGATATTTTTTTCTCTTATAAATGATAAAGATGTTTTGGTCATTTTTTGTGGAAGAGGGGTCTTTAGGCCATCATACCCTGAAATGCTCAGGAGTTACTCCTGGCTTTGCATTTGGGGATTATGACTGGTGTTGTTTGAAGGACCAGATGGGATACCCGGGATTGAACTCCATTGGCGTCATGTTTGGCAAGTGCTCTGCCTGCTGTACTCTTTCTGACCTCCTGAAGTTTTGGGCTTAAAAGAGGCAAGCTTGTCATCATGAAAGGAGTCTCCATATTTCTGATGGAAACTTAGTCTGAAGTACTAATTCAAATTCCAACCATTTATTTACATGACCTTGAATACATGCATTAATCCTCTGTAACAGAGGATCTCTGCTATAACTGGAATCTGATCTCAAGAATTTGTCAAAGTTCAATATGAACACAATTATAAGTTTTCAGTGACAATAGAAGATCTTCAAAAATATGCTTTTTTATTTCCTGTTAGACTTAAACTACAGTTTTGATAACACAACAGTGAGAATGCAATCACAATTTTAGAGGGCAAATACAGATAGAATAGCTTTGCTATAGGCTATAATTGGTCTCCTTTAATTCATCTCTGGTGACTATAATTTACCTCTCTTGAATTCTATCCAAACTGGTTTTTTTTTCAATTTTTTATTTAAATCTAGGGGTTTTTTTTTTTTTGTTGGTTTTGATTTGTGGCCACATGTAGCAGTGTTCAGACCTTATTCCTTACTCTGAACTTGGGAATCACTCCTAACAGAGCTCTGGCACTATCGGTAGTGCCAAGGATTAAACCTGGTGTGGGTGTGTGTGTGTGTGTGTGTGTGTGTGACAGAGAGAGAGACAGAGAGAGAGAGACAGAGAGAGAGACAGAGAACAAGACAAGTGCCCTACCCACTTGATCTCTTTGACCCACATATGTTGTTATTTGGGGAAGGTTGGGGTTCTGTCTACTTGGCTTTCACATGTGAGGCATTTGTTTTACTGCACAGCTATTTGTGCTATATACAGAGCTAGAAAGATAGATATAGGTATTTATTTGTAGTGCTGATCATCAAATCCAGGGCCTTACACAGGCAAGGCAAAAGCTCTTCTATAGAATTCCACCCTTAATAATCATCCAAGATGTTTTCTTTGCTTAGTATTTTCCCCTTTCTACAATGAGGTATTTTGCTTAGAAAGAATAAAGGTAAATACTAGAGGATACAGATTAAAAATACATTTTTCTTCTTCAATGTATTTTCCAAGTCATTTGTGTTCAGTATTGGCTTTAAGTAAATTGTTTTTAAGTAAATATATTTGGGGCATATCCTAGGTTCAGTATTCCTGGCTGTGAAGCCTTATTGTTCTGCTTTATACACATTAGAAAAATCAAACCTGAAAGAGGTGTGTGTGTGTGTGTGTGTGTGTGTGTGTGTGTGTGTGTGTGTGTGTGTGTGTGTGTGTCTGTGTCTGTGTTTTGGCCTTCACTTGTGCATAGCTTTGCTCCGTGATTGGCACCAGAGAACATTTTGTCCATCTAGTGATGTGCAGAGTTCCCACCTCACTAATAAGATGATTGTCACTGAAATGAAATATGAGCTCTAGTCTCCCCAGTTTGCACTGCTTCAGAATGCTGCCCAAGGGAATACTTGTTCGTTATGTGAGTGCTTTACAAATCAGGGGAATTGGATTGAAAAAAAAAAAAACAACTAACCCCATGCAATTTCATTTCCCTCCCATCATGTTGCCATGGCAACTCAGCATCCCTCTCCCCTTCTCTTCTGCCACTTGCATATGCTTCCTTGCTTGGCGCAGCCTCCCCTGAGTCCAGGAATTGCTTTTGTCTGGTATCTTGCAACTGGAGAGCATTGCATGCAGTTGAAGAACTGCTTTTTAGCCTCGGCCTATTGTGAGTGACAATGTATATTAATCATAAATTGTCAGAGATTAAAGCAAGTAAAAATTCTTACTTTAATTTGGAAAAAGCACATGCTAAATTTAAGCAAAGTTCAACAGTTCGCTGCTATGTTTTAAGGCACAATATTTGCCGGCTTTTTTAAGCTAATTGCATACTGAATCAGAGAAAACCTCTCATTTGAGTGGAAATGTTTTAATACTTCTCTTATTCTACTCTCCTGAGAGTCATAAAATTTAGATTATATTTATTATTTTAATGATAAGATTTTTTTATTGAGAAATTTACTTTTCTGGAAAGAAATAGTTTTCATAGTGTTTCTTTAGAAATGTAGGTTAAGAAAAAGCAAGGATGGGACTGGAGAGATAGCACAGAAGTAGGGTGTTTGCCTTGCATGCTGCTGATTCAGGACAGACCTGGGTTCTAACCCCGACAACTCATCTGGTCCCTCCAAGCCTCCCGTTACTCATTGTTACCCAATTTTAATGAATATAGCACTGAATTACTTGCTCTGTGAGATTCAGATATCCGATGAACTAGTAACCTTGACCTCATAAAGAAATGATTTAAGTGATTAAGTATACTATGAAACTCAGACCTCAAGAGTGCTAACATGAGGCCCGAGCAGTAGCCTCCAATTCAGTTTGCTCCGAGGGCTAAGGAAGGGAGGAATATAAGGTGCAAGAAGGGAGGTTAGCTAACACCTATGAGTGGCAGAACTTAGAAAAGTTCTTTCAAACTCCCCATTCCCAGGAAGAAGGGTTTTCTTCTCCTGATCAAGGATTAGTCCTACCTGTAGATTTTAGGATCATGGGTTTGGGGTACAGAAGGCATTTCAAAATTAACCAAATTTGATGCCCAAACTTATTTTATATTGAAGAGGTATTTTTTTAAATATTTTATTTAAACACCTTAATTTACATACATGATTTTGTTTGGGTTCCAGTCATGTAAAGAACACCACCCATCACCAGTGCAACATTCCCATCACCAATGTCCCAAATCTCTCTCCTCCCCACCCGACCCCCGCCTGTACTCTAAACAGGCTCTCCATTTCCCTCATACATTCTCATTATTAGGACAGGTCAAAATGTAGTTATTTCTCTAACTAAACTCATCACTCTTTGTGGTGAGCTTCCTGAGGTGAGCTGTAACTTCCAGCTCTTTTCTCTTTTGTGTCTGAAATTTATTATTGCAAGAATGTCTTTCATTTTTCTTAAAACCCATAGATGAGTGAGACCATTCTGTGTTTTTCTCTCTCTCTCTGACTTATTTCACTCAATAGATTCCGTGTACATCCATGTATAGGAAAATTTCATGACTTCATCTCTCCTGACAGCTGCATAATATTCCATTGTGTATATGTACCACAGTTTCTTTAGCCATTCATCTGTTGAAGGGCATCTGGGTTGTTTCCAGAGTCTTGCTATGGTAAATAGTGCTGCAATGAATATAGGTATAAGGAAGGGATTTTTGTATTGTATTTTTGTGTTCCTAGGGTCTATTCCTAGGAGTGGTATAGCTGGATCGTATGAAGAGGTATTTTTAAGGACCTCCTGTTCATTTGAATTTAGGCAGGTATTTTGTTTGTTTTAGGGGACATAGAATGAACCATACTCTCGGTAGTGTTAATGGGTTTATTCCTGTCTCTCTCTATATTCAGAGATCACTACTGGCAGTACTCGGGGAACCACACATGTAGGGTACCAGGGATAAACTGGGGTCAGTGTGTGCACTTGTTTATAAGTACTTTACTTTGCTTTACCTAGACAAGTACTATCTTGCTGACCCTGAGCCAACCAGGGTTTTTTAATTTGTTATTTAATATGTCTGCTTTATATTGATAATAATCTCTCCACCCCACCTTTGTGCCAGGAAGCCTTCCATTTATTTGTTTGTTTGTTTGTTTTGGTTTTTGGGTCACACCCGGCAGCGCTCAGGGGTTATTCCTGGCTCTATGCTCAGAAATGGCTCCTGGCAGGCTCGGAGGACCATATGAAATGCCAGGATTCTAACCACTGTCCTTCTACATGCAAGGCAAACGCTTTACCTCCATGCTATTTCTCCAGCCTTCCATTTATTGGCCCCACTTTTTTCATCAGCTTTTATCATTATAATGTCCACATATATAACATTTAAAGTTGTAAGAATTGGGGCCAGAGCATTTGCTTTGCACATGGCCGACCTGGGTTCTATCCCCAGTATTCCATTTGATCCCCCAAGCTGCCAGGAGTAATTTGGAGTGCAGAGCCAGGAATGACCCTTGAGTGCCACCTGGTGGGGCTCCACCCCAAAGAAAATCTGTAAAAAATAACATAATGCAGTATGGGTAAAATAAGATACTAATCCTTGAAGTAGAATGAGTATGCCTGGAAAAGGTTAGCAAGAAATAAAACAAGAAGCTTCTACCAAAAGCCATTGCAGTAGAAATGAAAGAAATTGGGAAAGATTCATTTAATAAGCAGTAATATTAGAACAATTTACTAATATGAGGATTTTGATTTAGCTGAGGAATAAATGAGAGGAGAAAAACCTGTTCAAATTCAAATATTCATGTTTTGTTTATTTTTTTAATTAAAGCTAGGTGTCAACGGCTAAAGTCAACCTTTTGATTTTATCTTTCTTTCATCTAATCTCAACGTGAGTCACTAATGGCCAATTTCGGGCTTGCTGTGGGTTAGCGGGTCCTGTTTCCTTATGACTCAAAACGCTTTGATACCAATTAAAAACCTTACTTTAATTCCAGTCACTGGTTTTCAACCAACCTATGAATGTCCCAGCAGGCAGGCCAACACTTACTGTACAGCCAGGCCCTGGGGACATATTTCTCGTACAGTAACCTGACATCTCTCCTGCCAGGATACTGGCTATTTGAAGAGTAATGCTTATTTGAAAAATAAGGGAGCAAATTTGCAGAAGAACCAAAGGAGTCAGCTATTTGCATTCAGTATTAGAAATGCAAAAACAAGAGCCAGTACCACGGGTGAGGCACTTGCTTTGCACACAGCCAATCCAGGTTCAATCCCAGGCATCCCTTATGGTCCCCAAAGCACTCCCAGGAATGCTTCCTGAATGCAATTCCAGGAGTAATTCCTGAGCATCATCCATCAGTTGTGGAGCAAAACAAAACAAACCAAAAAGATGTAAGACAAAAGTGGGAAGAGTTGACCTTTGGGTAGTTCTTGACAATCTAACTAAGAACTTTAGGATCCCCCTGAATTTGAATTTGACATTGCAGCAAGGAGCTATGAAGAATAAAAGCTAGAACAGTAACACTTGACAGCGTTTGTGTGTATGAGGTTACGTTTCCTAACCAAGTCTCTAGATTTTGTAAACAAACACCCCATAATGACTTTAGAATAGTATATAAACAAAAAAGTTCAGGGGCCGAAGAGATAGCACAGCAGCAGGGCATTTGCCTTGCACACGGCCAACCCAGGACAGACCTGGATTTGGTTCCCGGCATCTCATATGGTCCCCTGAGCCTGCCAGGAGCAATTTCTGAGCACAGAGCCAGGAGTGACACCTAAGCACTGCCGGGTGTGGCACCCAAACCAAAAATAATTAAGTAAATAAATAACCTGGGGGGTGCTGGGAGGCTTGGCAGGCCCCCAGCCATCCTTGTCCTTGTCATTTTCCCCTGACTCCAGGCCTTCCCTGGGTGCCAGCTCAGAAGGCCAGAAGTGGGTTCAGGTGGACTCTTAGTGGTCCTCAGGTTCCCCCTCCCTCCATACTCCAGGTGGGAGGTGCATGGGGAGGAGGGCGGGCAGACATCTGGCTTCCGATTTCATCCTTGATTCTGGAGACCAGCTCTTGCCAGGTATAGGGTTTTTCCTTTCCTGGATTTCAGTTTTTCCCTGGGTACCGGTCTAGGTGGACTCTATAGGGGTCAACAGGCTTTCCCCCTATCTCTCCCTAGACTAATGGGAATGCGCTCTGGGAGGAGGGCAGGCTGTTCTAGCACTGGTTTATGTTGGGACAGTCAGTGGAAATTTTTTCTCTTTGTTTTCATATTGATAGTATTGTGTGCATGTATTCTATATATCCATAAAATCCATCTTGTACTGGGACCTTGATACTGCCCTACAAAGCTCATTTCTAATATTTTACTGCCCTTAGTCTCAACCCTTACTTCCCCCCCATCCTCCCATGTAGGTACAGCCAATGACATGAAGCTCACCACATAGAGTGATAAGTGCAGTTAGAGAAATAACTACACTGAAAACTATCATAACAATGTGAATGAATGAGGGAAAAAGAAAGCCTGTCTCGAGTACAGGTGTGGGTGGGGTGGGGAGTAGGTGATCTGGGAAATTGGTGGTGGGAATCCTGCACTGGTAAAGGGGGGGTGTTCTTTACATGACTGTAATCATACAACTACAATTATATTTGTAATCACGGTGTTTAAATAAAGATAAAAAAGAATAAAAAAGTAAATAAATAAAGTAAAATAAAATATAAAAGCTCAGAGCAGCTAAAATTTGACCAATTTGATTCTTTGTCTATATAGTTCCTTTTCAGATAGCCCATGGTTGGTATGCTGTCAGCACTTAACTATGGTCTGTGTGGTCTTGGATACATAATTGAACCTCTTCGAACCTTGGAGTTTTGACCTATAAAATAAAGATCATATCTATCATCCAGAGTTGACCTTGAGACTAAAATGTGATGTTGTGGATAATAATGCAGGAAACAATGTCTAAATAAGACAATATGATATGACTGAATCAGGATTATTGTAGATAAGCAGCAGGTTGCTAGACACTCATAATTCCATTTAGTCTACTGGAGTCTGAAGTGTCTTTGGAGTTTTCCATAATTAAAAAACCTTTAACAATGGTAATTGGAACTGATCACTCTGGACAGGAACTGGGTGCGGAACAAAAATAAAGTGATAGGCACAGTACCCCATTGTTAACAATAGTGGAAACCACAGTGTCTCAAAGGGGGGGGGGAGAAAAAGAGGGGGGGAACTGAAAACATTGGTGATGGGAAATACGCATTAATAAAGGGTGATGTACATTGTAAGACTGAAACCAAATAATGAACAATTTTGTAACCAGAGTATTTAAATAAAAGAAGAAAAGCAAATGTTTAAGTCTTTAAAGGGTGAAAACTGAAAAAAATATATCTGTTAGGCATAATATACTTCAGAGGATGAAGAAATTACATTAGATTTTGCTCCTAGATAAATAAACACTTTCAGCCAGTATTATTATTTTGCTTAAGGAAGATAATTGTTAAAGATAAACGAGTTTGGCTAAAATAATTGCTTTTTTCTGTATAACCATAATTTGAAAATATCTTTATTATATATTACATCATACTATTATCTATTTAAAATATAATTAGGGAAACAAATGTGGCTTTTTAGTTCATTAAAGACAATCAGCATTCTACAGTATCTGGGTAAAGTTGTTTTATAATTGGAAAATACATGTATCTATATAGTTATTGTATACTTTTTATTTCAATTACTTGCAGGTTTTTATTAACAGAAAGACATTTGGACTTTTATTTTATTTTATTATTTGTTTTTGGATTTTATTTTACTCTTAGTAAAAAAGTGTGTTAATCCTGAAAGACTGCTAAATTGCATTATTTGGTTTCTAAGAGCAAATGTTTTAAGATAACATAAAAAGTTGAATATTTAAACATGCTCCAAGGATGTTCAAATTAGTTTATATAATGTTTGTAATTCAAATTTTATCTTTAAGAAATTTTAATGAGATCTGACTCGTAGTTTAGAAATAGTATTTTATTGATTATTCACTAGGATAATTAGACTCACTTGTAAGATCTGTTCATACAATCTAAAAAGTGATTTGAATAAAATAATTCAATTTTAATGTATTGTAAAATAGTCAAACCTGGCTATATGCATTTAAAGCTTTCTACACCTCCTTGCCAGTTCCCAAATCTTTAAATATATTCTTTTTTTTATTCATTGTGTTTGGATAATTATAATGATAATTCTAATCTAAGTGATATTTCAAAGGCTTATATTCTCAAGATATATTTAAAAATTATTTAAAATTATATATTTTCACAGCATAGAAATATGATATGGTAATCTATAGAACTCTAGCATAAAATTATATTACATTAAGATAAAATTATATGTGTGGGCAGGGTGAGTAGAATGGAAATAGAAATGTTAGAGAGAAAAGTCCCCATGTGAAATTCTTTTTACGAATTGCTATCTTAAAACTTTTTCTAAGTTTTGTATAAAAGCTCTCTCTATAAATTTATTTACTTAAAATTTTAGAATCTACTGAATATTTTTGAAAAGTAATTGGACAGTTACATACAAAAATGTCACTAGGGTCATATGCAGGAAATGACATCATTTGTAACTGCTTATGAAAAAAAGATTGGTTCTCTAACTTAGAATGTCAAATTATTTCACAAAGTCTGTGTAAATGTTTGTTGCTCATACCCCATTGGGTGTACAATTACTCTCAAAATAAATGCTCTGTTTTTAGAGACAGCTCACCCCCCACCCAAAAAAAAAAAACAAAAAACAAAAAAAACAACCCCTGTAAAATCTTACTGAAGTGTCTATCACCTCTGTTCCACAGGATGGGCTGACGCCTTTGCACTGCGGAGCCAGAAGTGGCCATGAGCAGGTGGTGGAGATGCTACTCGATCGATCTGCCCCCATTCTTTCAAAGACCAAGGTACTGTCCTCCTTTAGCTTGGCTTCCTTTCTCTGGCTAACTCCAGCTTTTAAAAATTGCATTTATTCATCCACAGATAAGCAAAGTTCATGGCTTCATTTTCCCCAGTGGCTGCATATTATTCCATTGTGTAGATGTACATAATTTCTTTATTCACTCTGTTCACAGGCAGGTTGTTTTCAGATTTTGTGTAGTGTGAACAGTGCTGTCGTGAACAGAGGAGTAGAGATGGCATGTCTGTTTTGTTTTCTAGAGAGTAACACTGAGCAAGATAGATAGATGATAGATAGATAGATAGATAGATAGATAGATAGATAGATAGATAGATAGATAGATAGATAAATAGATAGATAGGTAGGTAGGTAGATGGACAGACATACAGACAAACCTAAAATGATCATATTCATTGTGGGATATAAAATAAAAAGATAATCTAGTACTATTATCCAGAGACAATAGAGATGAGGACTAAGAGAACCAGTCCCTGATAGGAAGCTTGACACAAATATTGGGGTGGGGTGCAGTTAGGGTAAAAAAGAGACTTTTATGACAATGAAGTTGGAAATAATCATTCTGGACAAGAACTAAGTGCTGAAAAGAGATAAAGTGATATGCATGATACCCCTTCAGTAATAATATTGCAAATTACAGTGTCTAAAAGGGAGAGAGAAAGAGAGAGAGAGCGAAAGAGAGAGAAGAGATTTCTGCCACAGAAGCAGACAGAAGGGAGGGCAGAAGGAAATTGGGGACATTGGTAGTAGGAAATAACACACTGGTCAAGAGTATTGTACATTGTTTGACTAAAACTTTTATCATGAACGACTTTGTAATTGTATATCTCATAGAGATTGAATTAAAATATTTATAAGAACTGCATTTATTATTAACTTATTATGCATTAATTTGTTTAGTGTCATTATTTATTAGAACAATAATTGAGTTCATTGTTGCACCACTGACTTACAATGATAAGTTTCACAAATACATCTTCACATCGAAATTGATATACTCACACCATTCCCATACCCACATCAAAGTTCTAGAATATTTAATCACGCAATTTACCCCCTTTCCTGTTCCTTCTGTCCTCTATCTTCCAAGGGCATCTTCCTCGGCTATCATATTTCTCAGCAGAAAGTCTTCAAGACAGAAAAGAATAAAATGATATATTTACAATAATAAGGGATAACATTTGTCATACAAGCCTGTAATATGGCTTCATGGCAGAGTTTATGCCTGGCATGCGTAAGGTCCTGAGTCTGATCTTTGACACAAGTATCATAACAGCATTGACAATAATCTTATCTGCTAGGACTCCATCACCCTACAAAACATTCAAATATGATAGAGATATACAGACTTTCCTAGGAAAACAAAACTAATAAGTTTGCCTTTTGTTAGTGTGCACTTTTATTCTTTCCAGATCTGGGCTCTTATAAATAGTGGTGCAATGAAACAAAGAAGTATAGATGCCCTTTTTGCACTGTATTTTGGGACTATTAAAATATATTTTCTGAAGGAGAATGGCTGGTCGTTCCAAAATTCAATCCTAGTTTTTTTGAGAAATGGTCATGCTTGTTTCCAAAATGGTTGGTTCAGTCAACTTTTACACCAGTAGTGAATTTAGACACCTGCATCTACATCAACATTGGTGGCTTTTGTTCTTGGTGATAAATGCCAATCTCTTTGGGATGAGGTGGTATTTCATGGTTGTTTTATTTGCATTTCCCTGATAATTAGTGATCAAATGCATTTTTGGATCATTTTGGCCTTTTGAATGTCTTCAGGAAAATTTTTCTTTATCTCATCACCCCATTTTTTATGGTCTTGGAAATTTTTTATACATCTTGTATGTGCTTTATATATATATATAATCGCTTCTCGGCCTTTTGGCTAAGATCAAGTATATATATGTATATATGACATATATCATATATTTACCCTTTATCAGATGAGTGGTAGACAAATAATTTCTTTGTATTCTGGTCTTCACTTCCTTTGAAGTGCAAAAGCTTTATTTAATGTGACCCCATTTGTTTATGTTTGCTTCCAATTGTTAGTCAATAGCATTTCATCTTTAAAGTTGCCTCTACTTTGTCATGAAAAATCTGCCTATGCTTTTCTCTTGAGGTCAAGGCTAATATAAGGTCTTTAATCCATTTTCGTTTGACTTTTGTGCATGACATCGGGCAGAGATCTAAGTTCATTTTTTGTATGTGGTGGACCAGTTTTCCCATCACCACTTGTTCAAGAGACATTCCTTGCTCCACTTCATGTATTTTGCTCCTTTATCAAAGATAAAGTTTAGTATTCAATGGAAAAGAAAAAAAGCATCTGTTTCCTGTTTCTCTGCACACACTTTAGCCTTAAATACTTATCTTCTACAGGAATTACTGCATGTGTATATTATTCATGTAACCCACTTAGTCTTCTCTGTACTTCTGTAAGATGCTGTCATTACTGGGAACCTCATTTCGTAAATTTGGAAAGCAAAACCCAAGGAGTTTGTTGCTTCCTCAGATACTTGAGGTAGGGGAAAAGCAAGGATCTGAAGTGAGGTAGTCTAAGTTTTGAATTTAAGCCCTCCACACTATGATGTCCTTTCTCTCTCCTCTCCTCTCCTCTCCTCTCTCCTCTCCTCTCCTCTCCTCTCCTCTCCTCTCCTCTCCTCTCCTCTCCTCTCCTCTCCTCTCCTCTCCTCTCCTCTCCTCTCCTCTTCCCTCCTCTCCTCTCCTCTCCTCTCCTCTCCTCTCCTCTCCTCTCCTCTCCTCTCCTCTCCTCTTCCCTCCTCTCCTCTCCACTCCTCTCCTCTCCTCTCCTCTCCTCTCCTCTCTTCTCCTCCCCTTTTTCTTTTTGTTTGTTTTGGGGCCATACCCCACAGTGATCAAGATTGACTTCTAGCTCAGCACTCAGGAGTCATTCCTGGCTGGTATTATAGAACCATTTTGCAATGCCAATGGATTGCTCCAGGGATGGTTGTGTGCCAGCCAAGTGCCTTAACCAACTGTCTTTTTAAGTTCTTTGAACATCAATTCTCGGTTCAAAGCATCATCATTACCCTCTGCTCTATTGGACTTCTTTATCTAGAATCTCTCTGAGTCATTTTCTCCTGAAACTCAATTTTCCAATTTCCTGCAGGAAACTTGGATACTGTAATCTTGCTTTGCTGCATTTGGAAAGGAATGGAGACCTGATAGGTTTATATGTAGTTGAACTAATTTTGATTTTAGTGCAGTCTTGTCTTTATCATTGGAGATACTGCATCTCCTTATCCCCTCCTTGCCTTTTAGAAACTCTGCAAGGTAGATAATTTATCTTAATTATACTAGCTATTTGCTACAGCTAGATTATGGAGCTTAGCCCTTTCCAGTTCCCTGTTCACTAATAATAAAGTTTGAAAGCTTGAAATTCCTCATAGTGGGGATCTATATACCATGATTATAGAGGCAAAATACATTTCATGGGTTTTCATTCTTCTCAGAGCTGATCCTCAACCCTTAAAGCACTCTGCTTGCTCATAACCTCCAAACACACATAGGCAGCAGCTCTCTTTATATCTTCTGGGTGAGGTACTGCATTAAATCTTCTTTCTAGATTCCAAAACCCTATAGACTTTACATATATGATTTTGCTTCCTTTCCTATGGGTCTAAGTGGGTGTGCTCTTGTAGATTTTTCCTCAAGTTATTTTCTTACTTTTAGTGGCATTTTAGATGGGGGAAATGTCCATAATATATCTAGTTTATCTAGAAGTTTCTCTCATACATCAATCATAAACTTCTTATTTCATCTCTCATTCCACTCCTTATTCAACCATCATCCCTAGAATATACAAGACCTGTTATTATTTATTATTCCTCTGCTCTTCATTTGTCCCAAATGTCTGCAATCTTTACACATTTTTTTGGGGGTCTCACCCGGCAGTGCTCAGGAGTTACTCCTGGCTCCATGCTCAGAAGTCGCTCCTGGCGAGCACGGGGGACCATATGGGACGCCGGGATTCGAACCGATGACCTTTTGCATGAGAGGCAAACGCCTTACCTCCATGCTATCTCTCCGGCCCCTCTTTACACATTTTTTAACTCATCATTTTCTCAGAGCTCTCTAACTCTCTCCCATAAAATTAAAAAATCCTTTATTTAGTCAGTTTCTGGTACCTCTGACAAGTATTTGTTGAAAAAATAACAATTGAATAAGTATATTCCTGACTTTAAGACCTTATGTCCAGTTCTTCAAGTCTTTCATCTTGAGTCCTATGTGATTGTACTGGAGTTAAGGCACTTGTCTTGCAAATGGTTGAGGCAATTTTTTTGTTTACTGAATGTTTTCTTTGAAAAAGTATCAAAACATAAAGCAAATGGATATTTAGGCAGGAAATAACACTACATACGCTTGTGGGTAGCAATATTTAAGTGAGGACTATTCCCATTCTTGTTGCACCTTAGTTTCTTCTTTAATTAAAAATACTCTAGTGGAAATTTTAAGACAAAAATATTCAGATTGATTGACAGTATTTAAAGTCTTTAAATTTACATACATTTTATTGGTATTTTTGTCCTATATTTTCATGGTGTTTTGCTGAGGACTATGGGCAATGTCACCAGGAACCTCTTGCTTTCAAGAAACAAAAATAATTGAAATAAATTACATCGATATCATGAAGGGACATAGACTGGTTTTTTTGGTTTTAATTTTTTATTGAGACCATTGTGAATTACAAGTCGTATTTCAGGCATATACTGACAGTGCTATTCCCACCACTTGTGTTGACCTTTCTTTACCAGAGTTCCCAGCATGTCTCCCATACCTTCACCCTTAGCCCCCTGGACTACTGGTATAACAGGTCCATTTTGTGTTTAGTTTGTTGTAGTTTGGATCTCTTGATACTATTGTTGTTGACTTTGTTTTGGGTATTTAGATATGGCCTTTTGTTTGTTTGTTTGTTTTTGTTTTTGTTTTTGGGCCACACCCGGCGTTGCTCAGAGGTTACTCCTGGCTGTCTGTTCAGAAATACCTCCTGGCAGGCACAGGGGACCATATGGGACACAGGGATTCGAACCAACCACCTTTGGTCCTGGATTGGCTGCTTGCAAGGCAAACGCTGCTGTGCTATCTCTTTGGGCCTGGCCTTTTTTTTTTTTTAAACTCAATTCTCCTGAGACCATTTGGCTCCTGGGTTCCATCAGCTTTTTTTTTTTTCTCTTCTCAAGTTGTAGAAAGATATAGAACTATGAGGCCCAACAAAATGATTCGAGTTCTAAGATGTTCTAGCTAAAAGATATAAATGAAATAAATTTTTTAAAAAAAAGTCAGGCAGGAGTGGACATAGATTATGTTCTATGAGTCTCAGCTGATAGTGTAAAGGAACTACTTTCAGCAATGCTCTCCATACATATAGTGCGAGAGATTGAGCCTGGTCTCCTGCCTGCTCCCACCCTTTAAGCTATCTTCCCGAACTCATTATTTCAATTCTCAAAAAAGTAAGTTTGGGAAACAGTTGAGCCCTGAGGACTCAGAATACCCATTTCTTCTGGGCACATTTAATACATATCATTGCTTTCAAAAATGAATTCCTGACAACTTTTTGGACATTGAAGATCTTGGTCATCTTTTTCCCTATCAACTTTGTTAAATTTGCTGTAGTAGTTCATAAGCCTCCTTCATAATTAGATTCTCTAAAAATGCCCTGACTTCTTATTTTGGGGGCAGAGGGTTATTATTTAGTGCACACCTGGCTTATTCCTGTTGGGACTCAGGCCACCACACGGTGTGCCAGGGATCAAGACCAGGTCAGCCACCTGCAAATCAACTGCCTTACCCACTGTCCTTTCTCTCTAGTCCCCAGCTGACTCCTCATTTTTTTAATTATAATTTTGGTTGAATCACTGACATTTCATTTTTGCTTCCATATTTAGATGCAGCATTCTTGAAAAGAGTGACATTGCTTTGTCTTCATTAGGAAACATGTTCTAAACACTAAATATTACTCTAGCCCAGTGCTTCTCAAATAGTAGGGTGTGCCTCCCAGTGGGGGCATGAGTCTCCATAAAGGGGGGCGCGTTTGACCTCAGCAAACACTGTTCTAACAAGCTAAGCCCCGTGTTTATGTCTCTGTATGTCTCTGGAGCTGAGAGTTGCTGTGTCCTGCTTCAAACCCCGCTTCGAAAAGCTATGCATTGTAAAACGTGCTCATTGTAGCCATCAAGCCAGACATCACTCTGATTAAAAATTAAGCTCAAATTATTTTATATATTATTGTTTTGCAGGTTAAAGTTTTTTTTAATAAAGATACTATTTACAGTCATGGAAGGCACAAAAAATGTTTTCTTCCTCCTAGGGGAGGGCATGACAGAAAATAATTGAGAAGCTCTGCTCTAGCCCTCTTATAATTAATAAAAATTTTAATTAAATCACCATAAGATATAGTTCGGAAGTTGTTCGTGATTGAGTTTCAGTCATACAGTGTTCCAGCACCCATCCCTTCATCGATGCCCATTTTTTGCCACCATGTCCCAGTTGCTTTCCTGCCATATGCGCCCCCCTCTTACTCTTTCTCCTTCTCTCGTTTAACCCTCCCTCCTTTCCCCCTTTCCTTACTTCCCTGCCTCTCTCTTTTATCCCCTACCTCCTTCTCTTCCTCTTTTAGGCACTATGGTTTGCAATATTGTTACTGAAGGGGTACCATGCATATCATCATACCCAGCACCCAGTATAACACCTTTGTTACGGTGTTATTTAACCTTTGAACCCATTCATTTATTCTCTGTTGGGTTTTGAGGCAGCTTTCCAAGTGGGGCTCAGGGGAACCAGGGATCACTCCCAGAGATTTTTCAGCCAACCAATACAGGTAGTTCAAGGCTAGAGCACAAGGGTGCAGTGCTGTTGGGTCCTGCAATGCTGGAGAACATCATGGCCATCCCACTAGTGCCCAGGAGTGTGCAGGGCTACATACCATATGCTCAGGAGACCATTAATAATTCTTGGAGTCTGGAGTATATAGGTCACAGAAACCCCACAACCACTCCCCCCATTCAATGTTTTTCTTTTTCCTTTATTTTTGGGCCAGAATCTGCAGAGCTCAGTGTTTACTCCTGGTTCAGGGACTTCTGAAGGGACTTGAGGTACCATATCTGTCTGAGACTTGCACCCTGGTCAGCCACATGCAAAGCAAGCTCATTATCTGCTGTACTATATTTCTCCAGCCCCTACATTTCAACTCTTTAAATGGTATTTTTACTCATACTTACTCCATACAATTAACTATGCCATTGAATCTAATTGGGTTAAGCGAGCAGTAACAAGCACTAGTTAATGCATTAGCCAATGCCTTGCATTTTCTCATTTAGACATAAGAGCATACCAGATTAATGGAAAAGGCTTCTGTCTACACTGATATGAAATGAAACTAGTTGTCATAAACTTTGTGGATTAAATCATTATAGTTGTCAGTATCAAATCTTAGTACCTTTTTTTGTTTTAGGTTTTGTTTTGTGATTTTTTTTGGCCACACCCATCTATACTCAGTGGTTATTCCTGAATTTGTACTCGGAAATTACTCCTGGCAGACTCAGGGGACCATATGGTTTACTGGGGATTGAACCTGGATCAGCCATGTACAGGTTAAATGTGAAAACCACTGTGCTATCACTCTGGCCAAAATATTAGTAAATTTTAAAGAAAAAATAAAAGTAAGTCTTATAACCAATATGAATACCATTCTGCCCATGCCTTTGCTTTATCCTTTTTTTATTTTCAATATTAAGAATTCCAATTTTTTGGTAAAGGGACACTGTTAGTAACGTTGGGAAGAGGACATTGAATCCCTAAAACTCTGTTATAAAAACTTTGTAAGTAACAGTGCCTAAATGTTTTAAACATTTATTTATTCAATCCAAGGAACTGAGAACAGATAAATAGAGAAAGACACTGTAGTATGGAATACTACACAGCTATAAGAAAAGATGACATCATACAATTTGCTGGCTACATGGAAGGATCTGGAAAGAACCATGCTGGATGAAGTTAGTCAGATGGAATAAGAACATATAGAATGATCTCACTAATAGAGGGACATAAAGAAATATAGTAGGGGAATAACAAATGCCCCAAGACAACAGAAATTCAGAACTAGTCTTCGGTTGGAAGCTTACCATGGGAATTGGAAGGGAAAGGGGACAAAACTATGGAGGGAAGTGGATCTGAACTATAGTGCCTAACAGTAAATATGTTTAATATGTTATTTTGATAAAGTAATAAAAAATGAAATCTTAGGTCAGTTGATATTATTTTTAAATCAAAGGAATTAATTTTTAATCTGTATAAATGAGAGACTCATTTTAAAAAACATGTTTTATTCATAAATTGTTGGTAAAACCTTTTCAAAACCTTCCTCTGTGAAAAACTAAGGTTTTCATCTTTTCACTTCTGTGGTCTATCTGTGTTTGGCACACTTGTGTTTGAAAGGTGAAATAACTGACTCTTATTTTCTTATGTTTCCAGAATGGACTGTCTCCATTGCACATGGCCACACAAGGGGATCACTTAAACTGTGTCCAGCTTCTCCTGCAGCATAATGTGCCCGTGGATGATGTCACCAATGACTACCTGACCTCCCTGCACGTGGCTGCCCACTGTGGCCATTACAAGGTCGCAAAGGTTCTCCTGGACAAGAAAGCGAATCCCAATGCCAAAGCCCTGGTGAGTGGTTCAGACAGTCAATCCAACCTGCGTTAGTGTACTCACTCCTTGGAAGAGATTTCTTAGGCCAGAGAGATAGCACAGCAATAGGGCATTTGCCTTGAATGCAGCTGATCCAGGATGGATGGTGGTTCGAATCCCAGCATCCCATATGATCCCCTGTGCCTTCCAGGAGTGACTTCTGAGCAGAGAGCCAGGAGTAAGCCCTGAGCACCACCGGATATGACCCCAAAAATTTTTAAAAAATTAAGGGAAGAGATTTTCTTTGACTAAGTCAAACTTGCTTGTCTGGCTAAATGAATTGAGTGTCTTGTGAGCATTTTCCAAAGGATCATCCTTTGGAAAGATCCTATAAAGGTGCATAGGGTCTCTGTTTCTGCACTGAAGAAGACAGATAAGACTTGGTCATTAACGTCTGTATGTTCACGCTGGTGATTCTTATGTACATGAAATCTAAAGCCTGTCCAACTATAAAGGCACTGATTAGGCCACCTATCTTACTGTAGACCGACCTCCAATACTGTGCATTGTAAATTTTCTCTGATATCATAAATAGGGGTGTGACATAATCAAAGAACTTTTATTTAAAATATGAGAGACACAGGCATTTGTGAGCTGCGGTTTTATATTACTCAAATTATTTTTAAAGATTTTTTTTGAGCCATATCCAATGTTGCTCAGGGCTTACTCCAGGTATTTTGGCTCTGTACCCAGAGATCAGTGCTGTGGGGCTTAAGGAAATCATATGGGGTCCCAGGGATTGAACCCTGGTGGGCCAGAAGTGGGGAATGCTCTACCTGATGTATGATTTCTTTGACCCCCATCAAATATTCTAGTTAAATACTTTCCTATTGAGAAGATCTAAAATTTTGGTCTTGTGTGTCACCTGAATTCCTGAAATGATGTGCAGCTTACCCTTGAGCTCTACAAGATTTGGGGTTTTGCTGTCAGATGGCATTTCTTTTCTTATTTTTTTAAGATGGGATTTCTTATGCCTGGAAAAAATTAAATTAAAATGGCTCCAAGTTGATGAGCTGTTTAAATTTGATTCAGGGTAAATACCCATATTAATCATTCACCATAATGTTCAGTATAATTTGTGGCATTGCTAGTGGCTTTGTTGTAAATTAATAGTTGAACCTTCCTACAAAGTGTCTCACTCCTCCGTGAGTGGAATCATTCTGGTTCAACTGGTCCTCAGCCATTTCTGAGTACTCTGCTCTTCAGATCTCTGCAAGTCTTAGAATTCACAGTGGATAGGAAAGAATGAGAGAGTTCTCCCACCCCAAGCACCAACATTGTGCTTATATTTCTAAAAACTCACCCAAGAGTCATCTTTAAAGAGCTGTTGACCTGTCTCCCCATATTAAGCAGATATTTTTAATTTTGAGAAGGAAGTAAATACATTTGGTCCTGTTTTGAAGTCCAAAGTAAAGGAGGCACATATTATTTGAAATAGTAATTCACATGCAAAATATTCTTAGAAAATTCATGACCACTTTACCTAAGCTTCCAGAAATTATGATTGTAGTTATCTTCCTACTTAGAACAAGCAAGGTATCTTGAATTCCTAGTAGTAGCTCAAGTGCTTCCAGAAAACAATGTGCATTCTGTTTAACTCCCTTTTATTTCCAGATCCTTTTAAAATATCACTTTAATGAAACTTTCGCCACAGATGGTAAAAATAGAGTTCAGTGGGAAGTGGCCAACCAAAAAAATACCTTTGTCTGTTACAGAATGGCTTTACCCCTCTTCATATTGCCTGCAAGAAGAATCGAATTAAAGTGATGGAACTCCTTCTGAAGCATGGCGCATCCATCCAAGCCGTAACCGAGGTGAGGGGGCCAGGGGAGGATCTGGAGGACTCCCAAGGCATGCTGAACATGTAACATCTCTGAGTCCCACACCATCCCCAAGGACTGGCTTGGTTCTCTGTGTGATTCCTGAACTCTCCTCCAGTGGGCTACTAGTCCTTAGATTGGCAAACCATAGTATAGGTGGGTGAGTGCAAATGCCTTGCCATGACAAAGCACAGTCCAAACCACAACTTCTTGTGCAGGGGTGAATAGCAGCATCATGGAAGCATCATTTCTCTGAAGCCTTGTAATAGAGTGTTTCTGGATTAGAAGCAAACCCCCAGCCCAAGCCCAACCACGCACACCCCCAGCAGTGTTTGGCAATAGTTCTAATGATCAGTTCTAGGTGATCCTATTTGTGTCTTTTGGCTAGAGGACAGCACTATTACTAAGCATTCTACAGTGTACAGAGTTGTCACCTCCTACAAGAACAAAAATCATCTATCCCAAAAGTGTGAGGTTAATCAGCCCTGCTCATGACAACTTCTGTGTTTGTGCAGTGAAAATTGCTCTCTAGAAAAGCATAGACTCCATGAACAGAATTGCTGGAGTTTGTAAAGGATAGTCCTTGCTTTCCCTTGTACAAACCAACTCAAAACTCGGAGAAATAATCCAGTAGAATCAGGACTGAAACTTCATCACAGCCACCAGAGCGTGGCAAATGCTCAGTCGTAGTCGTCCTATTCCACCACCCTGCCCCTATCCTGCTCTGTCCAACCCCTCACCAGGGCTTTGATCTCTATGGATTCTAGCTGGATTACTTCTCAAGATTAAACATACTTTTATACATTCATCCAAAAGGAGGTATGCACATCGCTATTCACTGTAGCACTCAGTATAATAGCTAAGACTTGGAATCAACCTAGATGTCCAACAACAGACAAGTAGAATCATGAAGATGTGGTACCTGTATACAGTGGAATACTACACAGATGTGAGGAATGATGAAATCATGTAATTTGCCACAACATGGATGGAATTGGAAGATATTATGTTAAATAAAATAAGCCAGAAAAAAGGCCTGGAAAGATAGCACAGCGGCGCTTGCCTTGCAAGCAGCCGATCCAGGGCCAAAGGTGGTTGGCTCGAATCCCAGTGTCCCATATGGTCCCCCGTGCCTGCCAGGAGCTGTTTCTGAGCAGACAGCCAGGAGTAACCCCTGAGCACCGCTGGGTATGGCCCAAAAACCAAAAAAAAAAAAAAAAGCCAGAGAAAGAAGGATAAATACAGAATGATATCACTTATATATGGTATTTAGAATAACTCCTTAAAGAAATTCAGTGGTGGGACCAAAGAGATAGCATGGAGGTAAGGTGTTTGTCTTTCATGCAGAAAGACAGTGGTTCGAATCCTGGCATACCATATGGTCCCTCGTGCCTGCCAGGGGCGATTTCTGAGCATAGAGCCAGGAGTAACCCCTGAGCGCTGCCAGGTGTGACCCAAAAACCAAAAAGAAAGAAAGAAAGAAAGAAAGAAAGAAAGAAAGAAAGAAGGAAGGAAGGAAGGAAGGAAGGAAGGAAGGAAGGAAGGAAGGAAGGAAGGAAGGAAGGAAGGAAGGAAGGAAGGAAGGAAGGAAGGAAGGAAGGAAGGAAGGAAGGAAGGAAGGAAGGAAGGAAGAAAGAAAGAAAGAAAGAAAGAAAGAAAGAAAGAAAGAAAGAAAGAAAGAAAGAAAGAAAGAAAGAAAGAAAGAAAGAAAGAAAGAAAGAAAGAAGAAAGAAATTCAGTGGTCTAAATGGGAGTTGTCTCAAAGACACTTGACCCGTAGCATAGTGAGGACAAAGAAAGAAATGAGTGGGAAAGGAGAAACACAAATATGAAAGGATGGGGCCAGTGGATAAGTGGTCCCAAGTTCATTAGTGGAGATAAAAACAAAAGGGACAGAACTAAATATCCATGCCGAAGTCAGCAACAGTGGAATCAAAAGACCCAAACTCTAGCCATCTAAACTGTTAATGAGTTTGTTATACTGTCCGGCTTAGGGGCAAAAGATGGTAGTAAAGGATACACTATGGGAATATGGTGGAGGGAGATTGACATTGGTGGTGGGATTGTATGTCTGAAACCCAACTGTGAATGAACTTATAAATCAAAATAATAACATAATAATAACATAAAATTTAAAAATAAAAATAATAAAATACATATACTTTTATTCCCCATCATAACTCTGCACTCTCAATGTATTATGCTCACATTGCTAGGGTAACCTTGTAGAATCAGGTACGGGGGTATCTTCTTTCCTAGGAAACCTCTCCTCACACAGTGGTCTGGTCTCAATGTTGTTCCTTAGAAACATTCCCTCTTCATTATGTGCTTCCTCCGAAGAGTTTGTCCAGCTATCTTGATAATGTCCCAACCTCCTCTCCCTGACCCTTCCTCTAAACCTGTAGGCTTCCTCGAGTCATATTTGAGTTTAATGCTTTTTATATGCCCACAATATAGCTACATTCATCTTGAAGTCTTCAATAAAGGCTTGTTGAATGCTGCAAAAAAGATATGTTCCAAATGTAAAAATAAGAGGTGGTCCTAGTTGTGCCTTTTCTTCAGTTTCTTACTTGCAAGTCAAGTATGTGCCATGATTTGAAGCACTCCTGATTTTTAAATATTAAATCGTTGAAAATATTGATACCAGTTTGCTCTTTCATCAGTCCTATATGACTTGTTTTGTTTGTTTTTTTTTAGTCATATATGACTTTATGGTAGGTGCCTTCTTACTTATAAAATAAGTTTATTATTAGTGTATGGTAATCCTGTTTAAAGATGAATGGATTCTGTTATAAAAGTAGATTATTGCCTAATGCTTGAGTTTGCAGAGGTGTCAACCAATGATGAGAAAGGTCAACTTCCTTGAGCCAGTGAGGGCTTAGTTCATTTACATCCCAACAGCTCCCCCTGCTGTTGTTAAAAGGTCATTTTCCTCCGTTGTCTCTAAGAAGTCTGGGCAACCAGAATCTTGAATCAGAAAATATTCTTCTCCAATCAGAAAAAATTCCTTTCACAATTTTTATATTTCTTATATTTATCTTGAGATTTGTATCCATCCTTTAAAAACAGTCATTTAATAGTCATTAAATATTTCATTAGGTTATAATATTTATTGTATGAGCAGAAATAAATTTTTTAAAAAATTAACATTAGGGGCTGAGCATACATTAGCAGGTAGGGTGTTTGACTTGCACGCAGCTGACCCAGGTTCGATCCACAGCATTCCATATGGTCCCCCCAAGTCTGCCTGGAGTAATTTCTGAGCACAGAGCCAGGAGTAATCACTGAGCACTGCTAGGTGTGATAACAAAACAAACATCAAAATTAAATAGCCATAGAAAAAGCCAAACATTAAAAAAAAGTATATATGTACATGTGTGTAAGATTGGAAGCAGATCTAACAAGTTATAAATACATATATATATATATATATATATATATATACTATTCATTGTATATTTCCTTAATTAGATCATCTTAATTTATATTCCTTAGGTTAAATGAGTCAATTTTTAATCTTGAATAGCTTGTTTTATGGGTGGGGATTGCTTCTTAGGTGCCATGCTTTTATGTATAATGTGATTTGTTTATTCTGAGTACATAGAAATAATCTTTAAAGACTAATGTAATCTGATCTAAAAATTGGCTTGTTATTCATTTGTACATAATCATGCATGCTTCTCTCACACATAATCATATAGGGAAGCTGTACTAGCAAAGTGAAAAATATTTAAAATTGTTATTTTTATAAATTATATCTCTAAATTATTGATATATTGGGATGTTTTACTACACCCAGTGGTGCTCAGGGCTTATTTCTGAATTTGTGCTCAAGAGTGATACCCAAACGGTGCTTACTTAGGTGGCTATTTGTAGTGAGAGGGTTGGTGGTATGCAAACCAAGTGTCTTAACCCTTGTACTATCTCCCCAAACCCTAAATTATTTTTATAGAAATATGTAAAATGTATGTGTGATACATTTTCCCCTTTAATGTTATGCCGTAAACCTTTCATAATCACAAAACTTGCTTTAGGGAAATTATTATTATGATACCTTATAAAATATGTGACATAGTGGAAAATATTCTGATAATCTTCTGATCTGGCCACTAGACTATTATGGTAAGTGGCTGTGTGGGTGGATAAGAATGAATTAATTCATCCTTAATTGACTAATAATACACAGGCAGACCAATATCTTTCTTACAGTTAATCATTGTCTCCTCTTTTCTGTCTAGTCGGGCCTTACCCCAATCCATGTTGCTGCCTTCATGGGACATGTAAATATTGTATCACAACTAATGCACCATGGAGCCTCACCAAATACCACCAATGTGGTAAGTCTTTTTTAAAAATAATTTTAAGGGGGGACCAGAGAGATAGCACAGTGGTAGGGCATTTGCCTTGCAAGCGGCTGACTCAGGACTGATGGTGGTTTGAATCCCGGCATCCCATGTGGTCCCCAATGCCTGTCAGGAGTGATTTCTGAGCACAGAGTCAAGAGGAACCCCTGAGCGCTGCCAGGTGTGATCCAAAACCAAAAACCGAAAAAGAAAAATAATTTTAAGGGGCCAGAGCAATAGATAGGATAGCAGGTAAGTCATCTACCTTGCAAGCAGTCATTTCAGTTCAATTCAGTTCAATCCAGGACAAACTTTAATGGTACCCTGAGTCTGCCAGGAGCTTCCTGAGTACAGAGCCAAGAATAAGCACTGAACACCTCTTGGTGTCATCCAAAAACAAACAACCAAGTAATAGAATAATTTTAAGGTCATAGGGTCAGAGAGATAGTACAGTACGTAGGCCACTAACCTTGCACTCAGCCATCCCAGTTTCTATCCCTGATATCCCATATTACCACCAATCACCACCACATGTCATTCCTGATTTCATAGCCAGGAGTAGCCCCTGAGTATTGCCAAGGGGGGCCCCAAATAATAAAACCAAAAATATTAATCGGAAGTATTTAAGAAATTGGTAACAATTTTATTTATTTATTAGATATTTATTAGAATTACATTAATTACTCTTACTACTTCAAAGAACAAACTTTGAGAATACCTTTGATTCCTTTACTTCCAAGGAACAAGATCTATTTGATCACAAACTAGTTTGTTAGGACTTCAAGTCATGAAGTTCTTATGGTTGCAATTCTTTGTGGGCTTTTTTTTTTAGTTCTCTTTTGGGTTTCCATTTTTATAATAGAAGTACTAAGTATTATGTATGAGATAAGAAGGCAGTTCAAGTACTATTACTATAATTTTAAATAATTTGAAACTAATTTCTCTCTAGCATGTTTGACCATGTTCGAGCAAACCTATGGGACTCAGTTCATAGTTTATGGGCTGATGCTGTCTTGCTAAATAAGCATGACTTTACAGAACCAGGAGCCTCGACACAAGTGCCAGAGTTATAACTTACCAGCCCCAATCTGGGTGATATTTGGCATTGTTTTATAGAATTAAGACTTTACCTTTGAACAGCATTATATCTTAACACACCAGATTATAGAACTGGTTTTGTGAAAATGAACTGGTGAAATAAAACAATATTCTTACACAAAATAAGACAAATCGGGAAGTCTTGAACATTGGCCCTGAAGGTGGGCTTTCTTCTTCCCTTCCACTCGTTTACTTATTTACTGGTTACTATGAGTGTTCTTCACCTTTCAACCCCCAATAAACCTGAAGAAAAGTAAGCTAGGATATGACAGCATTATTCCTGACTCTGCACATAACTTGGCTTCTTAAAAGAGCAGCAAGTGTTCCTGTCATGGACCAGGTACCTAAACAGTTCTTAGGGGGTTAATTTTTTTCTTTTCTACAGTTAACAAGTACTTGGTCCTTTTCCAAAAATCTCTGTGATGGTTTGCCCTTCAGCTTGTGTTCTTCCATCTACATAGCACATCGCCTGTGTCTCTTTGCTTGCCTGTTTCCATTCTGGAGTAGCTTGCATCCTCTCTCAAACATATACTTTCTCTCTTTCCCCTTACATCTGTCTAGATATATTTCAATAAAAATCTCTCTTGTTTCAACACCAGCAACACCCAAAACAACAACAAACCTATGTAATAAAGTCTCTGTAAATGAACTGAACTACTGTCCTTCTAATCTGCAGTTGATTTCCTTTTGTTTTTATTCTTCAGAGAGGAGAAACAGCCCTACACATGGCAGCTCGTTCTGGCCAGGCAGAAGTTGTGCGATATTTAGTGCAAGATGGCGCTCAGGTAGAAGCTAAAGCTAAGGTATGTGCCATCCAAAAAAGCCTTTGCTAATGAGGTATGTTTGTGTGTGTGGTTTTTGGTTTGAAAATCAAGCAGTTTTCAGAGAGAGAGAGAAAAACACAGAATGGTCTCACTCATCTATGGGTTTTAAGAAAAATGAAAGACATTCTTGCAATAATAATTTTCAGACACAAAAGAGAAAAGAGCTGGAAGTTCCAGCTCACCTCAGGAAGCTCACCACAAAGAGTGATGAGTTTAGTTAGAGAAATAACTACATTTTGAACTGTCCTAATAATGAGAATGTATGAGGGAAATGGAGAGCCTGTTTAGAGTACAGGCGGGGGTCGGGTGGGGAGGAGGGAGACTTGGGACATGGGTGATGGGAATGTTGCACTGGTGATGGGGGGTGTTCTTTACATGACTGAAACCCAAACACAATCATGTATGTAATCAAGGTGTTTAAATAAAAAAAATGGAATCAAAAAAAAAGAAAAAAGAAAATCAAGCAGTTTTAAACTTTCTGAGAGAGCATGCCTAGGTTTGAAGATTTGCAAAGTGTTCGCTTCCCAGAAAACCTTCTCAGAGTAATGAACCACCTCCAATAACAAAAAATATTCTACCCCCATGTTATTATTTTTTTTTAAATCCCAACACAGTTACATGTATCCAATCCAATTATTTAACAAAATCAAATTGAAAAAGAACATTGTGCCAGAAAGAACTTGGTGTCCTTGGCACACGAAGCATTTTAACAGAGTAGGAGCTGGACCTAGATTTTGGTGCAAAGTTCTCTGTAAAGAAAAACTGATGCATGAATCTTTTGGCAGAGCGACAGCCTACAAGCATAATTGAGTTCTTTTTGATTTGCTTATATATCAGCTCTCACAGCCAGAAAACAAAAAGTGGGTTTTACTTTTTCTCATGAAGTTGGGAAGCCCGAAAGTTGGCAACTCAAACTATACTTGCATTAAGGGACCTGCTTTTACATGGAAAATTGGGGTTAGATTCGGAGGCTTCATTCTCTGCCTGGGTTTAGCTGAAGGGAGGCACCCCTTTATGTCACTCTGTGTGGGTGTATGAGAGAGCTGGTGTGGTTCTCATGGTAAGATTTTGTGTCAGAAAGCAGAAATGAACATGTAAGTGCCTTGACTGTTCCTTTTTTTTTTTTTTTTTTTTTGGTTTTTGGTTTTTGGGCCACACCCGGTGGTGCTCAGGGGTTACTCCTGGCTGTCTGCTCAGAAATAGCTCCTGGCAGGCACGGGGCACCATATGGGACACCAGGATTCAAACCAACCACCTTTGGTCCTGGATTGGCTGCTTGCAAGGCAAACGCCACTATGCTATCTCTCCGGGCCCTTGACTGTTCCATTTTAACCTCAGCTATGGTTTGTTGTTTGGGGCTAAGTGGAGAGGAAGCAAGTCAATGGTAGAGTTCTTGCCTGGCACACAACCAACCCAAGTTCGATCCCAGGCACCTCCATATGGTCCCCTGAACACAGACCCAAGAGTGGGCTCTAAATATTTTCAGTTGTGGCTTTTCACAATCAAAAGAAAAAAATACATTTTCTTATCTTCCTTCCCTCTCAACGAAAAGGAATCTTGTTAAAACTTTTTTTTTCAGTATTAGAAAAATTTGGGATTTACTTAAATGATATATCTTGAAAATAGAAAAAATAGTTCCAATTTTAGTTAGGGCATAGAATAGTGAAATAATAAAGAAAATGTTTAGTTGAAAAGAGAGTTCAGTCTGTAACATATCTGTCAACCACAATCCGCAATTAAAGACTTAATTTAGATCTTGGGTTTCAGTCATAAACAGAATACCCCCGCTTCACCAGTGCAACAGTCCCATGTTAAAACTTAATAAACTTCCACAACTGAGGGTGGAATAACTTACAGAGAGGTCTTTCATAATTTGCATAATAATAAATTACTTCCAAAGTATCTAAGTCGCTTAAAAGCACTGTGAGTGTTTTTTTGGTTTTTACTTATGGTTTGTTTTTTGAAAATTGAGAGACAGTTTGCAAAAGTGTAAATGTTCAGATACCATAGGAGTGCAATTTTCTCACCCCAGGCCCACCACCAATGTACCAATATCCATTCACAACCATCCAAGGTCCCATCCTGTGCTTTTCTCCCTGCTTGGTGACTGCAGGTCTGTCATCTGCACCTACACTTAGTTTTCATGGACATTGTTGTCTGCGTGTGTGCATCATGTGTGAGTCCAATCAGCTTCGCAATCTCATTCTTGCATTTCTTCCAACTTGTTTAGGATGACCAAACCCCTCTCCACATTTCTGCCCGACTGGGGAAGGCAGATATAGTCCAACAGTTGTTGCAGCAAGGGGCCTCTCCCAATTCAGCCACCACATCTGGATACACCCCGCTGCATCTCTCAGCCCGGGAGGGGCATGAAGACGTAGCTGCTTTCCTCTTGGATCATGGCGCGTCCTTATCTATAACAACAAAGGTATGAAAGTGCCTGTGAAATTCTGATTGCTCCTCTTATAACAAATCCTAATATGATATTAGGTACAACAGCTTAGCAACAACCCTTAATAACTGAGGTCTTGAGGCAGGAGAGCTAGCACAGTGGTAGGGCGTTTGCTGGTTCAAATCCCGGCATCCCATATGGATGTCTGCCAGGAGCGATTTCTGAGCACAGAGCCAGGAGTAACCCCTAAGCACCACTGGGTGTGATCCAAAACCAAATAAATAAATAAATAAATAAATAAATAAATAAATAACTGAGTTCTTGCGATAATCTCGATCATGACAGCACAGCCCTGGGTTGGGCAGACTAATATGAAGTGTATTATTATGTGTGTGAGAGATTAGGAGGCCAGTAATAGGGGCCAAAGTGATAGCACAGCAGTAGGGCATTTGCTTTACACACAGCTGATTCTGGTTGGACCCGGGTTTGATCCCCAGCAACCCATATGTCCACTGAGCCTATCAGGAGCAATTTCTGAGTACAGAGCCAGCAGTAACCTCTGAGCACCGCCGGGTGTGGCTCAAAAACAAACAAACAAACAAACAAAAAAGATCAGTAATAATTGTTTAATGAACATTGGTATCTATAATTTGTTTGGTTTAACTTTTTTGGTTTGGGGATCATATTCAACTGTGATCAGGGTTTACTCCTGGCTCTGCACTCAGGATTCACTTTGTGGTACTAAGGTACCTGTGATGCAGCAGGGATTAAACCTAGGTTGATAAGCCCCTTATGGACGATACTTTTTCTCTGACATTGGGATGTCTTTCTGATGTCAAGTATATAAACCACTTTATCAAATCTCAGTAGATTAAAACTTTTATAATATTTCCAAATCCAAAGATAAATGTTTTCGTTTCCATTTTGGAATTATTTTTGATTGCTGCCAATTTTGTTACTTTATCCAATCATTGATTTTGTTGTTGTTGTTGTTCCTTTTGTCCCGCTTCCAGTTTGCTCAGGGCTCAGATTAGCCCTGGTGTTGCTTGGGGGTCCATATGGGATTCTAGGGATCAAACTTAGGTCAGCTGAATGGAACACAAGCATCCTGCTCACTATACTTTCTCTCCAGCCTTGATTTATTTTTTAAATAGCAACTCCATTGCTTTAGCGTTCTAACTTACACTGTTCTTCAGGTACAAAATGTAAAACATAGAGCTCATTGTACATGAGATGCTATATAAATCTATTCGGAGTGATTTCAAAATGAATCAGGCCCTCGCATTTCTTGGATTGCTGGAAATTTATACCTCATATTGGGACACACATAAGAACCATTAATTTTTGATTAGTGCAGAGAGTGATTACAAATATTTGGAAAGTACCTGAGTAAATGATGATTGCTTCACACTTTACCCTCTGAGACTCCTTATGCTCTTCTCTTACAGTTGGGGTGCAGAGTTCCTAGATCCCATCAATTATGTAAAACACAGTAGTGGGTGATGTAATCTCCCTGGCTTTTCTACCATGCTAACTGCTTATTGGCTCTTATCAGCTATTGTTTGAAGGCTAAAGGCACTGATAATTTTCCAGTCACATTCTTGCCTTAGGACCCTCCCTTATAGTACTTTCTGGCTTTTTGATGAACCAGTTTTGGTGGCAAGGGAGAATAGCTACTTAACTCTGAGTGTCCAAATCATATTCACTTATTAGGCTAAACCATATGTGTTATTGAGTTCACCTCAGATAGCAAAGTTAAGAGATTCTTTGGGGCTGTGGGGGAGACACTCTTATAGGACCAGGAATTGATCCAGAGTCCAGTGAATGAAAGGCAAGCAATTGTACTATTTCTCTGGCCCCCAGTTTTGATTCTTATATATAGACTGAACTGTTTTTCATTAGAAGAACATCAATTATGGAACATTGGCATCTCATCTTCTTTTTCTTTTTCATTACTTTTGTTTCTTTTTTTTATTTTTCCAGAAAGGATTTACACCCCTTCATGTGGCAGCAAAATACGGGAAGCTTGAGGTGGCCAATCTCCTGCTCCAGAAAAGTGCATCTCCAGATGCTTCTGGAAAGGTATGAAATTATCAGCCATTCGGACCCGAACGCCGCCATGATACAAAATAAGCACTTACTAATAATTGTCAACAGTCTCCTAAGTGATAAGTAAGCATATTTAAGTCCCATAGGCTCAAGAGTACTGGAGAAGAAGAGATCCATGCCAATATTCATTATTGACAAATGGGAATTTAAGTCTCACTTCATGTTTGTCTCTTCTAATGCAGTCTCCACACTCTAAGATGCTAATGTTCACATCTTGACACTGGTTGTTTCTGCACATGTTTTCAGAGCGGACTAACTCCACTGCATGTAGCTGCACATTATGATAATCAGAAAGTGGCCCTTCTGCTGTTGGACCAAGGAGCCTCACCTCACGCAGCTGCAAAGGTACCTGCACTTCAGTTGCATGGATGGACAGTTTCCATTTACCTCTCTGCATACGTCTCCTTTTACTTCATTTGGGGCACTATCCCAGTTTAGGTTTATTTAGTATTCTGGTATGAAGAGTTTATTTAAATATAGGTTCATAGAGTGTTGTTAGTTTTAATAAGTTCTTTATTTTTGAGTAGGTAGCTGGTCAGAGGTCGCCGCAATTACAGAAATTAGTAGATTATTAGAAGTGCTTTTCATGGGGCTGGAGAGATAGCATGGAGGTAAGGCGTTAGCCTTTCATGCAGAAGGTCATTGGTTTGAATTCTGGCATCCCATATGGTTTCCCGAGCCTGCCAGGAGCAATTTCTTTTTTTTTTTTTTTTTTTTTTTTGTTTTTTGGGCCACACCCTGTGACGCTCAGGGGTTACTCCTGGCTATGCGCTCAGAAGTTGCTCCTGGCTTCTTGGGGGACCATATGGGACACCGGGGGATCGAACCGCGGTCCGTCCTAGGCTAGCGCAGGCAAGGTAGGCACCTTACCTCCAGCGCCACCGCCCGGCCCCATCCAGGAGCAATTTCTGAGCATGGAGCCAGGAGTAACCCCTGAGTTCTGCCAGGTGTGACCCAAAAACAAAACCAAAAAAAGTGCTTTTCATGATTTCATAATTGCTGGTTGATGGACAGTACCACAACCCACTACCCATCATGCAGTTTCTGGCCCACGATGTGGCCTGGAAAAAACATGAATGGTCTGCTGAGAGCCAGAAGTATTCCAAATATACCTTCAAAGATGTTCTTCCCTTCCCTCTTACCTCAAAAAAAAAAAAAACATTCCAGTTTTTAATCAGCATGTTTTATATGATTAGTCTCAGAGCCTTGTCAAAAAAAAAAAAAAGCATTGCTTTTAAATAACTGTGAGTTAGACAGGGTCCCCCAAGACAATGGTTCTCCTTTCTCTAGTTAGAGGACTCTGAAGGCTCTTGCAAGCCCAGTTGATTACCAGTTTATCAAAGAAATTCTGTTCAATTCTGCCCCAAAACATCCAAAGTCATACATCTCAGAATCCTAGAACATTCTGAAAAGTTTTAGGCAGTTCACTCAAAATCTGAGAGTTCACAAGTCATTAAGGTAATAGATATAGAAAAATTGATAAAACAGGAGAAATTTAATAAATATCACTAAATATCTCATATAGTTTCTAAATATTCCCAGGACTTTAATTGGAGTCATTAGGTAAGAAATGAGTTTGAGAGTTAAAACATATCACAAGTGCCTGATCCGATAGATGCTGAACATCAGAGCATGTTAGAGGAAAGAATTTTCAGTAAAGTAAGACAAGACAGAAACTTGATCTAAATGTCATTTAGGAGACCCATTGGCGCATAGCACAGAATCTTGGGTTTCTCAAGAGGAGAGATCAGTGGGGCAAAGATGAGTCTATCTTGACTCATGAAAGTCCAATTTTAACTTAAAAGCAATATGTGGTCATTAAGGATATTTTAAAGGTAGAATAAAAATGACCCTCACCATTCCCCAGTGGGACTTTATGTTTTTTTTTCCCCTTCATTACTAATTTAAACAAAGCAAGTATTTATTGAGCACCTAGTAACAGAATTTCTTGTAAGAGGTGATACTACTGTCCTCTTCTAAAAACAGAAAGAACTTCTGTGTCACCACGGCATTGTCAGTGTCTGCCAGTCATATTAAAATGACATTTTTGGGCCTGGAGAAATAGCACAGTGGTGGTTGCCTTGCAAGCAGCCGATCCAGGACCCAAGGTGGTTGGTTCGAATCCCGGTGTCCCATATGGTCCCCTGTGCCTGCCAGGAGCTATTTCTGAGCAGACAGCCAGGAGTAACCCCTGAGCATCACTGGGTGTGGCCCCAAAACCAAAAATATATAAATAAATAAATAAATAAATAAAATAAAATGACATTTTTGAGCCATGAAAGAAAACCTTTCAAAAGGAAGGCAGGCCCTTTTAAAATGCACCGTTGACATTTTTTTTTCACTTTAAAATTATTACTTGCTGTGATTTGTTATATAAAGTATTACCAATTATAAGATAAAATATTATACATATTTATTATATATTTGCCAGAACATTGTGTTTAAAACATTGGCAAACTGCCTGAAACATATATGTAGTAATAACAGAAAGGTCAAAATTTAGAGCTTTTGAATCTGATTCATTTTTATATGGAACCAGGCCTCTGACCATGTATCTGTGTTGACAGAATGGTTATACACCGCTGCACATTGCTGCCAAAAAGAACCAGATGGACATAGCAACAACTCTGCTGGAATATGGTGCTGATGCAAACGCGGTTACCCGGCAAGGCATTGCTTCTGTCCATCTTGCAGCTCAGGAAGGACACGTGGACATGGTGTCGCTGCTTCTCAGCAGAAATGCAAATGTGAACCTAAGTAATAAGGTAATGTTCTCTCTCAAAATGCAGCTCCATAAGGTCTCAGCTCTGCAAGAGCTTATGAAAACTCTCAGGTAATGGGCTTGGAGCCATAGTACAGTGGAAAGAGCATTGCCTTGCAAGCAAGCAACCAAGGGTCAATCCCTAATGTGCCATATGGTCCCTCAGCACTGCCAGGAGTAGTTCCTGAGTTCCAAGCCAGGAGTAACCCCGGAGTATTTCTGGGTATAGGGGAAGCAAGGAAGGGAGGGAGAGAAGGAAGATAAAATAAAGAGGAGGAGAAAAGAAGGGAGAGAAGGAGGGAGGAAGAAAGAGAGGAGAGGGATGAATTCTGGTCAAATGGAATATGACTGATGTGGTATTACAGGAAGTTTTATTATGGAAAAGACTTGGGAAAAAATTGTCTGGACATCTTGGCCAATAATTGAAAAATTGTCTTATGGAATAGCAACTAAGTCATGAAACAGAGCAAAGGCTCAAGACGTTGCTCTGTTGGCCAAGTACATGCCTGGCAGGTTTGAGGCAGAACATCTGATCCCTGGCACCAACCCACTTTGCCAACATCTATTCCTGGCTTTTGGGGGATCCTGTCTTGGTGGCAAAAACCAGTGTGACCACTGTGCCACTACAAAATGTGTGCCCGTCTAGTCCAACTCTCTAATCCCAGTGTGTACAGCTCTGGGCCCACTGCTAATAGGTAGGGCCACCAACATCATAGCATGCTCAGTCCCTGACCTAACAACTACAAGTGAAGGCACTATGTTTTTATAAAAAGATAAGGTTTTGGCAAAACAAAAATCTTTGGGTTAGTTTTTAAAAAGTAGTGTTTACTCAAGGAAGAAAAGAGGTTGGTGGGCCCGGAGAGATAGCACAGCGGCGTTTGCCTTGCAAGCAGCTGATCCAGGACCAAAGGTGGTTGGTTCGAATCCCGGTGTCCCATATGGTCCCCCGTGCCTGCCAGGAGCTATTTCTGAGCAGACAGCCAGAAGTAACCCCTGAGCACCGCCGGGTGTGGCCCAAAAACCAAAAAAAAAAAAAAAAAAAAAAAAAAGAGGTTGGTGTATAAATCAAGTAAAGGGGCCAAGTGAGGGCCAAAGAGATAGTAGAGGGGTTCATGTACCTGCCTTACATGCTTCACCCCAGTTGAAATGTAGCATTGTGTATGGATGTCTGAGCACAGAACTAGGAGTGATCTCTGAGCACTGTTAGATGTGGCCCAATCTCTCTTGCCCCACCACCACCACCACTCAAAAAGGGAATTCAACCATCATCTGGTGATGGATGGAAACTAGAATTCTCCTGGCCATCGAAAGGTCATGTAAATACTTAATGATTTAAAGTTGTATATCTGAAACCTGGTTCAAACCACCAGCACCACCAGGGGTCACACCTGAGCCAAGAGCCAGGAATATCCTTGAATGCTACCAAAACAAATCCCGAAAAAGCCAAATTAATCACTTATATTCATTTTTTGTTATTGTTGTTCTATTTTGTTTTGGGCCCCACCTGTCAATGCTCAGATTTTATTCCTAGCTCTCTGCTAAGGAATCACTCCTGTCAGTGTTCTGGGACCATAGGGAATGCCAAAGACTGAACCTCGGTCAGCTACATACAAGGCAGGATCCTACCTACTTTATTATTGCTTCAGCTCAAGAATTGATTTAAAATTATTAGTTGGTGGGACAAGAAGGTAAATCTGTAGTTAGGAACTAGAATTAAAACAGAGCAAGTAAGCTGTAAATTGTGGTATGTTTATATTAAATTGTGGCAAATATTTCTAGTCTATAAATAATTGTGTGGTACCACCTAGTTTTTGTTTTGTTTTGTTTTGTTTTGTTTGAAGGTGAGGGGTTAGCTCTAGTAGTACACAGGGCTTCCTCCTGGGAAGGGTCTTTGCTCAAGACCCATTCGAGGAACCAGGATCGGCCACATGAAAGGCAGGCACCTGAACCCCTGTGTGATATCTCCAGCCTGACTGTCCCAGTGTTAAGTAGGTTACAAAGAGATATTAGAACCAGAAAGTATTTGAGTAACAGAATGTTAGCATTTCTCTTTTTATTCAATAGCTGAGAAAGGTTGTTAGCTTTACATGTCTAGTCTCTGTATATTTACAGGAAACCTAGATCTTTCCCCCACATTCTTCAAACCCCAAACCTCACTTTATGGAGGGGGGTATATATGACAACACTCAGGGGTTACTCTTAGCTCTGTGCTCAGAAATTACTCCTGGGAGGCTCATACGACCATGTGGGATGCTGGGAGTTGAACTCAGGTCCATCCTGGGTTGGCTGTGTGCAAGGCAAATGCCCTACTGCTATGCTATCTCTCCTGCCCCTCAAACCTCACTTTTTATTTTCCCATTATTCATGGATAAACTGTCAGAGATTAGTGAACAAGAGTGATTGATAATCTTTCATAATTGATGCAAGATATGTCAAATGTTATGGCTTCTTGCTTCTTATATGTATTTGGCTGAATTGTTCCATTTAAAGGCTATATATATATATATGTATATATATATGTATATTTATTTATTTGTTGTAATTTGTATGTCTTAGGGGTTTCTCTTAGTGGTTGGTGCCCTTGAGTGCCAGGGCTGGAACACCCAATTTTCCACAATTAAGTGTATCCTTAGCTCATTGAGCTATCTCTAGCCTTTGATCTCTTTCTATCTTTTTAATGAATATAAAACTCCAAGAAAATCCTGGAGTTCTTTTATTTTTGTGGGGGGGGAGTTGGGTTTGGGGGCCATGCCTGGCAGTATTCAAGGGTTACTCCTGGCTCTATGCTCAGAAATCGCTCCTGGCAGGTTCAGGGGACCATATAGGATGCTGGGGATCGAACCTGAGTCATTTCCAGATTGGCTACATGCAAGGAAATGCCCTACTGCTCTGCTATTATTCTAACTCCAGTCCTGGAGTTCTTTTATTTATTTATTTATTTATTTATTTATTTATTTATTTATTTATTTATTTATTTTGGTTTTTGGGCCACATCCGGCGGTGCTCAGGGGTTATTCCTGGCTGTCTGCTCAGAAATAGCTCCTGGCAGGCACGGGGGACCATATGGGACGCCAGGATTTGAACCAACCACCTTAGGTCCTGCATTGGCTGCTTGCAAGGCAAACACCTCTGTGCTATCTCTCCGGCCCCCAGTCCTGGAGTTCTTATTAATCCAAATCTACTGGCATTAGAACATCTCCTCTACCATCAGTTGATGAGGCATTTCTCAGCCATAGCACATTTTTGGAGTCACTTCATCATAGTAATCTTTTATGCTGACAAGTGACAAGTTGAATATTTTTTGAGACAATGTGGCCTGTAATTGGAATTAGAGAATTGGAATTCTCTATCTTAGAAGTAAAATTTAGATAATAATGCGAGTTCTGTTGTTAAAAGCTAGAAGAAGGAGCCGGAGAGATAGCACAGCGGTAAGGTATTTGCCTTAGATGCAGAAGGACGGTGGTTCGAATCCTGGCATCCCATATGGTCCCCCGAGCCTACCAGGAGCGATTTCTGAGCATGGAGCCAGGAGTAACCTCTGAGCACTGCTGGGTGTGACCCAAAAACCAAAAACCAAAAAAAAAAAAAAAAAGTTAGAAGGAAATGTAAGTTTGGAACTAACTGCTGTTTGTTCCTATTACTCTGACTTTGCTTTTGACATAAAGACTGCCATGACAGGCTTTTTAACCACAGCCTGCCCTGAAATACTCATTGGGGATCTGCAGGTTTAACTCAAGCTTTTTTTCCTACTGCCATTGTCCTCTCATCCTTGTATATCAATCAGGATCCTAGACAAGTCCCCATGTTAGCTCCTAATTTGAGATCCATCCCAGAAAGACCACCAAGAGACAACAGCACTGCAATAAGGCATGGGAGTTTACCAGCATGTTGGTGTCCCCCCTCGTTAAGAAACGACCTCCTTTACTGAGCTCGAAGGCTCTATTTATTGGGTTACAGAGACTTTAAACCATTACCTTTAAGTTAATTAGCTGTTCTATATGTCTAGGGTGTTTCCATTTATGGCTAGATATCTAGAGTGGTTTATTGTGGTTTATGGGGCTTTGGGGTTTGCGTCAGCTAAAGTAGTAGCTGAGGGGTTCGGACTGGGCACTGTGACCTTGTCCAGTGACAGATCCCAGGTGTTGCTAGTTTATCTAATTGTTCTGGTATATACCCTCGAAGTTTCTGAAACTGGCTGTTCTGCCTAATCCCTTCTGCCACATATCTGAGGCCTGTCATGGCAGTCTTGATTTCTAAAGCAAAGCCAAGGGTTTACAGAAGCAAACAGCAGTCAGTTCCAAGCTTACATTCCCTTCTATCTTTTAACATTCTGAGCCTCAGGTATATCTTGTAAAAAATGTTTATTTTTCAGAGCTATCAATGAAGACTAACTAGATAACATCCATCACCTTCTAAATAGAAAAACAAAATAATTATGTTAATTTTGGATGTTCCACACTCTGGGTAAAAGATGACTGTGCTAAAATGAATGCACAAAGTAGTAATTCAGCAAATACTGTAGACAAAATGATTTATTACTGGGAATTGCAAAATATGGCTGACTTTTATATCTTGAAAATCCTTTGCCATCATTACAAAACAACCCCTTTTTGCCTGCTGTGCTAATTGATTTTTTTTACATATTTTGGACATCTTATCATTGTTTTTAATATATATATATATATATTTGTTTTTATTAAGGCACCATGATTTACAAAGTACCTTACAGATTGTTCAGAGGGGCCATCAGTTTCACACCTAGAAGTTCTGGGAGTTGAAGGAAGGGGTTTCTGCTCTACAGAAGCTAGAACTCAGGACCTCATATATGCTCACATGGGCTCTACCATTAGAACTGCTCCCCGCTCCATGAATGCCACTTTTTACATGGGCAGTTGTTGACATTTCAGAAAAGATGAGCTAAAAACTTCTGAACCCACACCAGCTGTATGAATTACTTATGGTGTTTTTTTGTTTTTTTTTTTTTAGTATTGGTGTAGGGACTGGGGCTATAACTCCGTAGCAGAGCTTATGATTTCCATGTATGAAGGTATTGATCCGCAATCACTTCTCCATCCTGAGCAAAGAAGATCTTGCTAACCCAAACCATGACTGAAAATTATTCATTTCTTTATTCCGTTTGTCCTGTTTTATGTAAAACATGATGCCTCTGTCCTCTGAGCCACCAATTGCCAAGGGCTGCGTACTGATTATGTAACAGTTGGAAGGCAATATTTGCCTAACCTCACTCAGTGTGGTTTCAGGAAGACAGACAAGAAAGCAGTTAAAAGGCTGGATTATGATATTGTTAGTATAGGTAAGCCGTAGGAGGTGTGCTGGCAACTCAAACAATGAGTCTTTGTGAGGGAAGGAATTAAGTCCTGTCAAGGAAACATGGGAGAGTGAGAGCGGGTGTGTCTCAGAGCCAAAGGCAAGCAGGGGTGTGAGGAGACTCAGGCTGATTCAGTCCTTATCAGAATCTGTTTCCCAATTTTGCTAATAACTACTCAGTATTTTCAGAATTGGAAGTTTCAAACTTAGGCTCGGGGATCCTGACACTCTTGCAAAATGGGGTGACTCGAAATATTAGTTTCCTCTCGTAGAGATTTGTTCAATAATGACGTCAATATTCTTTGGGTGGTGTCAATTTTGACCCCAACTTATTTGTCTGGGATGTATAGAGTGCATACATTATTCCTCCTTTTTATATATTCACTTTATTTAGTCTAAGTTTGCCTCCCTGAATTTCTATAAGCATTATTAAAATGCTGGGATCAGAAAGAGTACAAGTAAGGTACTTGCCATGCACACGTACAATGCAGGCTTGTTCCATAGTACTACATAGAATCCCTTGAGTCCTGCTAAATGATCCTTGGGTTCAGAACTAAAAGTAAGCCTTGAGCACAGCTGGGTGTGGTCCCCCAAACACACACACACACACACACACACACAATTTTTTTGTTTGTTTTTGGGCCACACCCATTTGACGCTCAGGGGTTACTCCTGGCTATGTGCTCAGAAATCATCCCTGGCTTGGGGGACCAACCATATGGTACGCCGGGGGATCCAACCATGGTCCGTCCTACGCTAGCGCTTGCAAGCCAGACACCTTACCTTTAGCGCCACCTTCCTGGCCCCACACACAATGATTTGACAGTCAAGAATAAACAACTCTTCCTGAGGCATATAATTTCTTTAATGGGATAGCAACCTTGAAATAGTTTGCTGTATCCTCAGGTGCTAACTGATCCACTCCTTTGACAAACAGAACCAATTGGCTTTTTCATAGCACAGGTGCCAAAGTAGGGAGGGAAAAGAAAGAGTCCCCAGAACTCAACATACTAAGTTCTGTGCTCATAATGGCAAAAAGACAAATTGGGAAATGTTCACATACCACCTCTCCTACTCTTAAGTATTACTCATAAAAATCGTATTTTTTCTTTTTATAATAAATTTATTTTTAATTATGAGAACAAAGATGCAAAGAAAGAGGACAAGGTAAAGTTACAGAGGAAGGACAATCACCCTTAAACAGAATTCTCAGAAATCCCCTTGCTGATAACTGAACTTTGAACTTTCAGCCAAAGAACATTAAGAAAAATAAAACAGAACCCTTGTACAATTACTTTGTCCCACAAGTCCCCAGATTGTAATAAATAATAATTCTTAGCAGCACACAAAGTAATCTAAAGCCATAAAACTTATGTAACTCCTTAAACATTGAAGGCAAAGTACTTTTTTACATTTCCATGCACATGCATGTTAGTTTACATTAACCTCAAAAGTTTAAGTGGGTTGTTTTTCTTAGGGATTAGAGTTAAAGGAGCACAGTGAAAATGGTGTTAGAGTGGCAATTATTATTTGCATAGGCCCACTAAAATATGAGGGACATGGAAAGGAAAAGCCTTGGCCTAAATACAAGGAGACCCTACCCCTGAAGTTTCCTGGCATAAGACCAACTCTAGGCTCCAGGCAAATTAGTTTGTCCAATCCAAGTCATTGGTTATAGTGCCATTACACTTTTATTTTTCACACAGTCTCTATTGTTGGTATCATGTTTCTGTATTAAAGATCCTGGAATCTGCATATCCTAAATTGAAGTCAGGATGGTGTAGAGCGTCCTCTAGTTTCACCTCACAATAAAAGGGCAATGCAGAGAGCTCTGTTCTGTAAGCAGGTTGTTGTTGTCAAGTCTTCTTAGTGTTGAGGGAAGTCTCTTTTGAGCAGGTCAATGTCAGAACAGTGGTAGGGTCTTCCCTGGTAGAGGATTGCTTCCATATGATGTTATAAATGACCTTGGATGTTTCATAGTTAGCTTCCCTGATTCAGGGGTGAATGGAGAATGCCCATTCTTCTGAGGCCTGTGCCAGGTCATTATGTCAATGTTCAGGGTGTAAGGATCCATTGCTCTACAAGATTTCTGTGTTCCTACCTCTATTAGATAAGAACTTATTTGTATGTATAGTATTTTCCCATTTTAATGTGCCTATGCAAACAAGGAACAATGCCACATGGCATTATAGGCCCATATGGGGGCTGCAAGAACAAGTCCAAAAATCCCCATGACATGGTTAAACATAAGCATTACACTGAGGGATTCCTTCACCGAATATTCCTTATTGAACAGCTCACAGAGAGAAGAAAAGAATAAAAGTGGGGAAAATCTTCACTGTATAAGGGAATATTTAGTAAGAGCTATAGCTGTCAAAGAAAATAGACATAAAAGATTCAAAAGCCACACGTGTCCATTTTAAGTCTTTTAAAATAGTTGGGGGTTGTTAAATCCAGTGTAACACTTTGGTGTGTGATTAGGACAGTGCAGTACTGAAGTTAAAAAGGGTAAATGGGGTGTACTGATGGTTGGGGGTGATAGAGTTAAGGAGTTAAAATGAGCTTTACAGGGGTGTGTGAAAGGGCAGGATACCAGATGGATATTGTACATACACAAAACATAACTTAAGGATAGGATATACTATAAATATATACGGTGCGCACGGGGGCAATAGCCCCCACACAGTTTTGAACATGTAGAGTGGTAAGAAATTGCCAGAGACTGACTTAGTAAAAATGAGTAGCTCTAAGCACCCTCAAATTTGGACCCACCTTTTCTGGCTGCCTGGGCTACCACCCCAAGAAGGCTTGGAGGCCAGGGGGTAGGAGAGGGGGCGGCTGAGGGCCTACCAAGTCTTCCAGCACGCCCAAGCTAGGGAGAAAGCGTTCGGTCTCCCCAGACCCCATGCCGGCTAGATCTAGCCTCCAGATCAGAGAAAGAAACAAACAAACAAAAAAAAACATATTACAGAGGATTTTAAAACCTTCATTCTTGTTTTTCCCTGCAAATTATATGATTGCATTAGTTCAAAATATTCATTCTTATTCAAATCATACACCATCTAAATGACCTGAAAAGTCTTGTGATATTGAGTTTACATTATATTTCACATTCCATATTAACCAAGGAAAGTTTTTGTTGAGCTTTAGGAGTTAGTATTTCATGGGAAATATTTATCATCCTATGTCAACCACCAATTCATAAAACAATTTTATTTTAGTATCTTTTGCTAAAGCTGGGGTCATTGGTAAATGCACTAAAATTTTTGTGGAGGATCAAAAGATGAACACTGAAGTAGATAGCAGGAAAATGGAATGATGCCTGGAATTAAAATAAGCAAGCAACCAAAATAAAGCTAGCATGGTAAGAGGACATGTATGGCATATCTGCTGTGTTGCCAATCTTGCTGTTGTGACATAAATGTGAAATCAATGTGAATTCATGAAAAACAAAACAAAAAAAGCAAGCAAAAAACTCAAAGGCCCAAATGAATAGCCAGGACAGGCTGATAGACGGGGTGGTAGATTTGCAGGTCTGAAGCCAAATCATCAATTTTCTTCTCCCTCTACCTCTACCAACCCATAAACCAGGTTTGATTTTAGGAATTCTACTCTCTGGAATCCCCATGTATCCTCAAGTACATGCACACATCTGAACAGAGCACCTTGACCCAGGTTTGATCCCTAGCATCCCATATGGTCCCCTGAGCCTGCCAAGAGTGACTTCTGAGCACAGAGCCAGGCATAACCCCTGAGTGCCATCAAGTGTAGCCCGAAAACAAAAACAAAGTCACAAAAGAGAGAAATATGATGTAAGGAATGTAGAAAAATCTTGATAGTTGTTGCATCTCGGACCAGGAAAGAAGCTTGAGTCCTTGGCTTCTTTATGAAGAACATTTTTGTAATGTCAACAGATAACAGTGTTGCCACTGTGCTGGTATATAAAATAATTCTTAGATTTTTTTTTTAACTAGGTAATTCTAGGCTTTCCTGGAATTCATAAATCATGCCTGCAACATGCCTTGGTGTAGTAGATTGCTCTTGTAAGACGTTTATGCTTGGTCTTTGCAGAATGGTCTAACTCCACTCCATTTGGCTGCTCAAGAAGACAGAGTGAATGTGGCTGAAGTCCTTGTCAACCAGGGGGCCGAAGTGGATGCCCAGACAAAGGTAAAAGGAAAGATTGGTCCTAAGTGTCCTTTGTGTCACCTTTCATGTAGGTAATTCCTGTCTGGAAGCTCAGACAGTTTTATGAGGAGGAAGAATTCTAACATGGGATCTTTTATAAGTAGTATTTTTAATATCTTTATTTAAGCACCATGATTACAAACATGTTTATAATTGGGTTTCAGTCAAAGAAATAACACCCCCCTTCACCAATGCAACCTCCTCACCACCAAACAACACCCATTCTCTCCTCCCCCACGCCCTGCCTGTCTTTGAGACAGGCATTCTACTTCTCTCACTCACTACCCATATCATGATGGTTGTCGGTGTGGTTATTTCTGTAACTGAACTCACTCACCACTCTTTGTGGTAAGCTTCATATCCTAGGCCAGACCTTCCAGCCCTCATCTCTATTGTCTCTGGGTATTATATACAATAATGTCTTTTATTTTTCTTAAATCCCACAGACGAGTGAGACTGTTCTGTATTTCTTTTATAAATAATATTTATAAATAGATCCTTGTTCAAGGGACATGAAGATCTCTGACTATGGTATCTCAGATGCTTCTGAAGGGCCTGGGGTCTTCAGCCTTCTGGTCTGATGCACCACCATGGTAGGAAAGACTTGTCCTCCAGGACAGAATGTGAAAGCTTGAGCCTCGCTTTGTGTCTATAACTAAGAAGGGTGCCTTTAGGAACTTTTGTCAGTGATTTGTGATCTCTCTCACATATAGTACATGAAAAAGGCTATATTCATTAAATTTATATTTATTGTATTGTACTAAAGTATTATTTATTACTCACTTGTTAAATTCTTTACAATGTATATGCTTACTAGATAGATAGACCTGCTTTCCCCACCCCTCCATCTGTTTTCTGCCCCAGATAGCTCTTTTTGAAATGATAAAGAAATTGCTCATCTCACATAATTCTACACTGTCAAATGCAGAAAAGAAAAATGAATGGGACTGGAGTGGTGGCACAAGTGGTAAGGCATCTATCTGCCTTGCCTGCACTAGCCTAGGACCAACCACGGTTTGATCCCCCAGCGTCCCATATGGTCCCCCAAGCCAGGAGTGATTTCTGAGCACATAGCCAGGAGGGACACCTGAGTGTCACCGGTGTGGTCCAAAAACCAAAAAATAAAAAAAAAGAAAGAAAAGAAAGAAGGAAGGAAGGAAGGAAGGAAGGAAGGAAGGAAGGAAGGAAGGAAGGAAGGAAGGAAGGAAGGAAGGAAGGAAGGAAGGAAGGAAGGAAGGAAAAATGGAAACCAGTAAAAAAAAAAGAAAAGAAGGAAGGAAGGAAGGAAGGAAGGAAGGAAGGAAGGAAGGAAGGAAGGAAGGAAGGAAGGAAGGAAGGAAGGAAGGAAGGAAAGAGAGAGAAAGAAAGAAAGAAAGAAAGAAAGAAAGAAAGGAAGGAAGGAAGGAAGGAAGGAAGGAAGGAAGGAAGGAAGGAAGGAAGGAAGGAAGGAAGGAAGGAAGGAAGGAAGGAAGGAAGGAAGGAAGGAAGGAAGGAAGGAAGAAAGAAAGAAAGAAAGAAAGAAAGAAAGAAAGAAAGAAAGAAAGAAAGAAAGAAAAAAGAAAGAAAAAGAAAGAAAGAAAGAAAGAAAAATGGAAACCAGTCTCCTTTCTCTGAGCATTTTGGTTTCTTTTATGAATATTTCTGTTTTAATATGCATTTTATAAATTTACATCAATATTGAGTTATTTAATTTTTTATTTAAATAAAATGCATTACATAGTTGACATAACTGATCATAATACATTTGTTTCAAGATTAGGGAAAGCAAAGTTAAGAAAAATAGAAAAACTAAAAATAAAATGGAAGAGAAGAAAAAAGAAAGAAGAGATAGCTCAGTAGCAAGTATATTTGTGGAAATTATTGTATTTCTCTGCTTATTTTTTATTATTCTGAGGAGGAGAGGAGGAAAGTAACTCAGCAGTAATGCCATGCAGTATATGTTTAAGAGAGAGAGAGAATGAGAGAGAATGAGATCCTTCACACTTTATAGACTTGTAATTACCAAATCAATATCCGAGTCTTTAGTGATAAACAAAGCCTTCAGTGTAGGCATCAAAATCAGGTTTCTGGTATGCAGAAAGCAGCTTTAGGGCTTATAGTTTACATACATGCAAGTTACATACATGTCACACACATGTAGTTTGATGAACTTGTCAGTGTGTGTGCACTGACAGTTAAGCTTGTGAAGCAACTTCCAACCACAGTCCACTCTTTAGGCAGCATTCTTCAACTTTCCTACTATGGTGACACTCGCCCTGCAAATCACCAGCACCTATAAAACCAAGGTGACAGACCAGTGCTTTTCAGCCATTAACATCCCACTACTGTGACATGTTAGCTGAAGATTTTTCCCTTAAGGCAGCATTTTTCTGGCAATGTGTTTTTATCTTCCACAGTCAGTGTGGTCTGAATATCATTCCCTTTCCAAAATCAGACTTATCCAAGTATCTTACTCAGTTGTGCTGCTCTAAGCAGAATAGGTGGGTAACCCACTGGTGCACCCAGTTGTAAAGGTCAAGGTGCTGGCAGACTTGGTACTTATCACCATCTCTCCTTAGTGTGCAGCTTGCTATTTCTCATTATGTCATATTATAAAAAGAACCCAAAGACTAGGCAAGCTCTTACCTGTCTCAGATAAGAATACTAGTTCTACTTAACCGCCCCCCCAAAGTCCTATCTCTGAACCCCATCACACTGGACTTTAGAATTTTAGCATATGCATTTGGGGATTAGCCAAACATTTAGTCTCTCAAAAAAATCACCTTGAAGGCACATTAGTACTATCACATATGAGCTATCAACTCTCAAAAACGTAGACTTTCTCTCTACCACCCCCTCCATTTCCCATTTAGCAGTGTTACCTTAAGTCAGGGCTTTCCCTTTCAGTCAACAGGCCTACACTTATCATAAACAGAAAACTAATTGACCACATATGATAGCATCTAGACTATCTTTATTTTTAAAAATAACTCTTCAGGGGGCCAGAGAGATAGCATAGAGGTAATGCATTTGCCTTGCATGCAGAAGGTCGATGGTTTGAATCCCAGCATCCCATATGGTCCCCTGAGCCTGCCAGGAGTGATTTCTGAGCATAGAGCCAGGAGTAACCCCTGAGTGCTGCTGGGTGTGACCCAAAAACAAAACAAAACAAAACAACAAAAAAAAAACTCTTCAGGAAGAATTTGCATGACTCAAATGCATTCACTTGACAATTTTGACAAGTCTTAGAAATTAGAACTTTAAGAGGAAACTGTATAATAGAGGCAGATTATCTAATAATCATTCACAATTAGATGTTTTTTCATTAATATTTTTATTTACTTTTTTAATTTTAATTTTATTGAAACCATTGTGATTTACAAAGTCCTTCATAGTTGGGGTTCAGACATACAATGAATCAGGGCCAGTCCCACCACCAATGTCCACCTTCCTTCACCAATGTTCCCCAAATGCATCCCATCACTCCCATTACCCTACAGCCTGCTAATATAACAGGCCTATTTTGAGTTTAGATGGTTAAAGATTGGGTCTTTTGATTTCAGTGTTGTTGTCTTTGACTTGGATATTTAGTTCTGTCCTATTTTAATACTATCAATGTACCTGAGACCATTTGGCCCCTGGCCACCATCCTTTCATATTTCTGTTTCTCCTCTTCCACTCAGTTTCTTTCCTTCTCCTTACTATACTCTGGGGACAAGGGTGTCTGAGACAATTCCCATTTAGACCCTTGCATTTCTTCCTGGAGTAATTCTAATTACCACATATAAGTGATATCATTCTGTATTTATCCTTCTTCTGGCTTGCTTCATTTAACACAATATCTTTCAGTTCCATCCATGCAAATTGCAAGATTGCATCATTCCTTACAGCTATGTAGTATTCTTTGTATAGTATATGTGCTGCCAAAGGGAGCACTGTATTCTATTGTTCATATAAACCATATCTTCATGATCCACTCATCAGTTGTTGGACATCTAGCTTGATAATTCCAAGTCTTAGCTATTGTACTAAGTGCTGCTATGAATAGTGGTATGAAAACAACCTTTTGGATAAATGTTTTTCTGTCCAGGGATAGATATCCAAAAGAGGGATTGCTAGATCACATGGCAGATACATTTTGAGTTTAATGAGAAATCTCCATACTGTTTTCTATAGGCATTCAACCAGACTGCAGTCTCACCAGCAGTGGATGAGATTTCCTTTCTCACCACATCCCTGCCAACACAAATTGTTCCCATTATTTTTTATATTAGCCATACTCATTGACATAAGATTATATCATTGTTATGTTGATTTGGATTTCCCTAATGATAAGTTATGATGAGCAATTTCCATGGGTCTGTTGGCCATCTCTTGGTCTTCCTCAGAGAATTGTCTGTTCATTTCCTCTCCCCATTTTTGATGGGGTTTTTAGGTTTTGTGGAGTTAATGTTTGTGAGTATTTTGTGTGTCCTAGATATCAAACCTTTATCTCCTGTGTTGAGTGCAAACATTTTCTCCAATTCAGTTAGCTGCCTTCTAATTTTAGCCCAAATTTCTTTTGCCATAGAGACATTTTTTTAGTTTAATGTAGTTCCATTTATTCAAATTTGATGCTATAGCTCTTGCCACTTGCTCCTATCATCAAAGATTTCTTCAAGGGCTAAGTCTTGAAATGTTCTGCATATGTTGTCCTCAAGGAATTTTATGGATTCAAGTCTAATCTACATTTAATCTACATTGAATTGATTTTTGTGTAAGGGCTGAGATATGGATCAATCTTTAATTTCTTACACATGGTTTCTTACACAATTGTTCCAACTGTCTTTATTCCATTTCAACTTCTTGGCTACTTTGTCAAAAATTAGTTACCCATATACTTGGGCATTTGTCACTGGATATTCTATTCTGCCCCATTGGTATGAAAGTCTGTCTTTGTTCTAATACCATGCTGTTTTTGATCACTATACTATGGCTTTGTAGTAGAGCTTCAAATTAGGTAATGAGATGACTCCAAGTTTTTTGTTTTTCAATATGGATTTGGCTATACTAGGTTTTTAATGGTTCCACACAAGCTTTATAATTGATTATTCTAAGTCCTTGAAATATACTGCCTGAATTTGAATAGGGATTGCGTAGAAACTATATAGTAGTTTGGATAAGATGGTCATTTTGATTATATTGATTCTTCCAATTCATAAGCATGGAATGTTCTTCCATTTCCTTAGGTCTTCTTCAATTACTTTCCTGAGTGTTTTGAAGTTTTGTGGTATAATTATCTTACCTCTCTAGGTGAGATTTCTAGGTACATCACAGTTTTGGACACACTATTTTATTTTTATTTGGTTGTTTTTTTTTTTTTTTTGTGGGGGGGGAGGTCACACCCGGCAGTGCTCAGGGTTTACTCCTGCTCTATGCTCAGAACTCGCTCCTAGCAGACTAGGGGGACCATATGGGATGCCAGGATTTGAACCACCGTCCTTCTGCATGAAAGGCAAACGCCCTATCTCCATGTCATCTCTCCGGCCCCATGGACACTATTTTAAATGGGATAGACTCTTTGATCTCTTTCTCCTTTAAGCCATTATTTTTATAAGAAATGCATCTGCCTTTTGTGTATTGTTTTTGTAGCTGGCCACATTGCTGTACTGGTTTATTGTTTCTAGAAACTTTACTGTGGACTCTATAGGGTCTTCAATGTATATTATATGTATTTGCAAATAGAGATAGTTTGACTTCTCTTTTCCACTTTGGAGTACTTGGATTTCCATTTCTTGTGGGGTTGCTATTCCTAGGACTTCTAATATTATATTGAATAAGAGTGGAGACAGTGGACATCCTTGCCTTGTGCCAGACCTTAGTGGAAAATCTTTCCATTTTTTGCCATTAAGAATCATGTTGTGGGCCGAAGTGATAGCATTGTGATAGGGTGTTTGCTTTGCATGAGGATGTCCCAGGATGGACCCAGGTTCAATCTCTGGCATCCCATATGTCCTCCGAGTCTGCCAGGAGTAATTTCTGTATGCAGAGCCAAAAATAACCCCTGAGGGGCCATAGAGATAGCATGGAGGTAAGGTGTTAGCCTTTCATGCAGAAGGTCATTGGTTCAAATCCGGGCATCCCAGATGGTTCCCCTAGCCTGCCAGGAGCAATTTCTGAGTGTGGAGCCAGGAGTAACCTCTGAGCAATGCTGGGTGTGACCCCCCCCTCCAAAAAAAAAATAGTAACCTCTGAGCACTGCTGTGTTGACCCCAAAATAAAAGAAAAATCAGAAGTCACTCAATCAGTCTCTCTAGGGCTGTCTGTTGATCCACCTTTCCTTCCTATTTTCAATGTTATGAGAATAAAATGAGCTTATTCAAAAGAAAACACTTTGGGAAGTTATATAACTATGTATGAGATGATATTATTATCTAAGACTGAATTATCAAGGACATTTTTTATTGTCATGGGGAGAAAACCTTCTCCTTCCCAAGAAATATTGTTAAATACATTTTTAGTTCTATTTAGAAAAGCTGTTACTAATAGTATGATTTTATTTTCCTCTCATTCCAGATGGGGTACACACCACTACATGTAGGCTGTCATTATGGAAATATCAAGATTGTTAATTTTCTGCTTCGGCATTCTGCAAAAGTGAATGCCAAAACAAAGGTAAATTTCTCTCTCCTTTGCATCCATCAAAAGTATTGATTTTGTGTCCAAGAAAGTAAGACTCAACCTTCTATCTTCCTTCTGTAGAATGGATATACACCGTTACACCAAGCAGCCCAACAAGGACACACACATATCATCAATGTTTTGCTTCAGAACAACGCCTCCCCCAATGAACTCACTGTGGTAAGACCTCAGGGTTGTTTGGGGGCGGATGCAAGGAGAAGAGTCCAGGGCACTCTGTCATTCTTAAGAGCTGTCCACAGAAGTGGTTAGTGGCTAGTATTTCCCCATTTAAAAATTAGCAATTGAGGGGCCAGAGAGATAGCATAGCAGTAGGGCATTTGCCTTGCATGGGGCCAACCCGGGAGAGAGCCAGTTTGATTCCCAGCATCCCATATGTCCTCCAGCCTTCCAGGGGCAATTTCTGAGTGAGAACCAGGAGTAATAACCCCTGAGTGCCTCTGAATGTGACCCAGAAACCAATCAATCAAAGTTTTAAAAAATAAAATAAAAATTACCAGTGGTATTGTCATCTAGTAGCAAGTACATAAAGAAGAAGAAAGACTTCTTGTTTCCTTGATTATTTAAAATATTAAAAATTCTCTTGGCTTCCTGAGGTAAGCAGCCATAGGTGTAAGAACAGGTCTGGTGGCTTTTGGGCAAGATGACAAAGTATGTCCTAAGGAAACAGAGCTTTGTTTGTGTGTTAGAGGAATGGGACTGAGAAGAAACTCATCTCCACAAAGCATGTGGAAACACACAGACAGTGAGACCTGTGGAACTTGTTAATGACATGTCATCCTTTCCCTCTTGCCAGAACGGAAACACTGCCCTGGCCATTGCCCGGCGCCTTGGCTACATCTCAGTGGTCGATACCCTAAAGGTTGTGACTGAAGAGATCATGACCACGACTGTAAGTAGTTGGGGTTGGACTTCACCACCTCAGAACCTATTCTTGTTAGATTTTCTTAGGCCATTCAACAAGGAACCTTTCTTCACGGGCTAAGCACTGGGTTTTCAAAGCCTGTCTCCTTACTGCAGACAGTCAGCATAGCACAAGTCTCATTTCTGAAATGAGAAAAATTTAGAACACTGAAAATATTTATTTGCACAAGTGTCTGCTGAGTTTCGAGTTTCCATGTAAAACTTAGGTATATATTTGTTTTAGTATGAAATATTTTTATGAAATGAAGAGAGGAATGTTTTTATATCTTTGGTCGTTTAAGATAGTTTGAAAATTCTGATCTGGTTCCTTTCAATGGATTTTGGATTTGAGGTTCGGGGATCACATCCAGCAAAGGTAAGGGGCTTCTTCTAGCTCAGTCCTGGGGTTACTGCTGGCAATATTCAGAGGAACATAGTGCCTGGAATTAAATTTGAGGCTCCCAGGAACAAAGCAGGCTTTCAAGGCCTTTGAATTAACTCCCTGCCTTTCCCTAAAATGATACTTGGCACCTTTGAAATGCATCAGAATTTGATGTCTTTGGAATCAAGAACAGATCAGACACTTATTTGAGTTATTCATCACTTCATGACTCACAATAGAGGCCTAACACAGACTCTGTATTTTGGAAATTTAGGACTCTGAGACACTGTATGATCCATTTCTTTCCATGGTGAAAGAATGCATAATTAGTGCCTACAAAGGTGCTTCAGATAAAAACATGGATTGAGGAGAGAAATGTGGCTACTGATAGTTGAGTTTCTTGGTTATGTAAAAACTTTTAAAGAACTGGAAAGACACATGCTTTGCATTCTGATGACCTGGATATAATCCCCTCAGCAATCCCTGGAGTGATTCCTGAGTACAGAGCCAGGAGTAACCCTTGAACATCACCAGGTGTGGCCAAAAACATAAACAAAACAAGATATAAAAAAAGACTTAGGAACTAAAGGCCTTTTCCTATAATCACAAAAGAGAATAATTTTCCAAAGAGAATCATGGACAAGAACAGTGGTTACCAAAGAGTGTACATTTCTAACTTTCAGGATAGAGTTAATAGTATTAAATAGAAAACTTCAAATGTCTTCATCTATCTCTCTAGTATTTCATTATCTTAAAATCTGTTCATGGGTCAGGGAAGTAGTTCAAAAGGTTAAAGTACCTGATTGCTGTGTAAGTGACCCAGGTTAAAAATTTGAAGATCTGTTTTCAAAAACGTATGTAAACAAATAATCATTTAGCCTCAATTCTAGAGGTATCTGCAGGAAAGGAGAGGGACAAGATAGTATGCAGTGGTAACTTGTCATAGTACTATAACAGACTGGAACTTATTGCAAAAAATGTATAAAGCTCCAGTTTTAATATTAGAAGAAAAAATAAAACTTAAATCTTTGGAATTGGGGGCTGGAGAGATAGCACAGTAGTAGGGCATTTGCCTTGCAAGCGGCCAACCCAGGACCCAACAGTGGTTCAAATTCCAGCATCCTTTAAGGTCCCCCATGCCTGCTAGGAGCGATTCTGAGCAGAAAGCCAGGAGTAACCCCTGAGCACCGCTGGGTGTGGCCCAAGCCCCCCCACCCCCAAAAATAAAAATCTTTGGAATTGAATGTCAGTGACATTCTCATTCATTGGTTGGTTTTAAAAGGTAAATTTGAAGGACAGATGGGACTGGAGCAGTGGTGCAAGCCGTAGGGCATTTGCCTTGCACTTGCTGACCTAGGACGGACTTCAGTTCGATCCCCGGCATCTCATATGGTTCCCCAAGCCAGGAGCGTTTTCTGAATGCATAGCCAGGAGTAACCTCTGAGCATCAATGGGTGTGGCCTCAAAACAAACAAACAAAAAATTTAAAGGAAAGAGCAGGCAAAGGTAAAGGACACTTTCCTTGCATGCAGCCAACCTGGTTTCCATTTCCAATTCTACTTGTAGTCTCCCAAACCCATCACAAAGAGTGACCCCTGAGTACATCTGATCATTGCCCCAAAACAATAACAACAAAAAGTTTTTAAAAAAAAAAAAACTTTAGGGCCGGGGAGGTGGCACTAGAGGTAAGGTGTCTGCCTTTGCAAGCGCTAGTGTAGGATGGTCAGAGGTTCGATCCCCTGGTATCCCATATGGTCCCCCCAAGCCAGGGTTGATTTCTGAGCTCATAGCCAGGAGTAACTCCTGAGCGTCAAACAGGTGTGGCCCAAAAACCAAAAAAGAAAGAAAGAAAGAAAGAAAGAAAGAAAGAAAGAAAGAAAGAAAGAAAGAAAGAAAGAAAGAAAGAAAGAAAGAAAGAAAGAAAGAAAGAAAGAAAGAAAGAAAGAAAGAAAGAAAGAAAGAAAGAAAGAAAGAGAGAGAAGGAGGAAGGAAGGAAGGGAAGAGAAGGGAAAAGGAAAAAGGAAAAAGGAAAGGAAAAGAAAAGAAAAGAAGAAAAGAAAAAAAAGAAAAGAAAAGAAAAGAAAAGAAAAGAAAAGAAAAGAAAAGAAAAGAAAACTTTAGGGGCCGGAATGATAGCATAGCAGTAGGTTTTCACTTTGCATGCGGTTGACCCAGGTCCAACCAGGTTCAATCCCAGGCATCCCATATGGTCCCCTGAGTTTACCAGGAGCAATTTTTTTTTTTATTTTTTTTTTTGGTTTTGGGCCATACTCTGTGATGCTCAGGGGTTACTTCTGGCTATGCACTTCAGAAATAGCTCCTGGCTTGAGGGACCATATGGGATGCCAGGGGATTGAATCCTTATGCATCCTAGGTCAGACACATGCAAGGCAAACGCTTTACCACTGTGTCACCACCGCTCTGGTCCCCCAGGAGCAATTTCTGAGTGCAGAGCCAGGAGTAATCCCTGAGCACTGCCAGGTATGGACCAAAATTGAAACAAACAAACAAAAAACCATAGGAATGGATCACTTTATAGATAAAGTTCCAGCCTAAAACCCTGATTGGGATTGGTTTTATTCTGAGTTATCCAGAAAAACTGACTTGAGTGGAGTTTAAGTCATTTATTTCTTAGTGTTTACTACTAACATGGGTAGGGACTTGGTAACAGAAGCCAGGCCTCAGGCTTGTAGGAAAGGTCTAGTTGGCTGATGACAGAAATGAAGCTTCCACCAACTCACTGCTCATATTAATGAGAAAAGAGCCTGTCAAAGTTTCTAAAGAAAGCCTCACATTGTAGTATTTAAATATGATTTCAGCTGAGCTTCAACAGTTACGTGTCATCTAGCCTAAAAGACTGATCATGAAGCCAGAGTGATAGTATAGTGGGCAGGGCACTTGTCTTGTGCATGGCTGACCTGGATTCATTTCTTGTCAACACATATAGACCCCGAGCCCCACAAGGCATGATCCCTGAGCACCAAGCAAGGAGTAAGTCCTGAGCATCACTGGTATAGCCCCAAAACAAAACAAACAAACAGACAGACAAACAAAACCTGATGCAATTCCTAGTGGACTTTGTGATCTTAATCTCACTAAACACCACACATCTCCATGACAATGGAGTTTCCCAATCCATTTATTGACTGGGGTCCCTGTAGGTTTTGTCACCATAAGCAGACTTCAGTTTTCTAAAAACTTTGACAAGAACAACTGTGCTTTTCAGATGAGGACAATGGATACAAAGTTCTCAACTAAAGCATCTTTCTCAGAACTGCCACTACATACACCCATTTTGCTCATAGAGAGGAAAATGAATGGCCAGAGCTGATAGAGAAAATAAGAAGAAGCTATTGAGATTGCATTGTTTAAATTATTCAGTCCCCTAGATATAACAGGCAGAGACTATCTATCACTTAGATACTGGTTTTTTGTTTGTTTGTTTGTTTGTTTGTTTGTTTTTGGGTAACACCTGGAAGTGCTCAGGGGTTACTCTTGGCTCTACACTCAGAATTGCTCCTGGCAGGCTCGGGGGACCATATGGGATGCCATGATTCGAACCAGCATCCTTCTGCATGCAAGGCAAACGCACTACTACTGTGCTATCTCTCTGGCCCTAGATACTTATTTTTAACAGTATATACTAGTCAAGGGAACCAGAATAAAGAACTCTTTTGAGAGATGACTAGAGCTGGAAGTGGAGCAGAAAATACATAAGGTGAATCTAGAACAACTTACAGTGTGAAAGGAGAAGGAGGAGCTTCCTCCTTATAAATAAATTAGCAAATAACATACATGATGATTGGGATATGCCAAAGGGACATAGGAATGAATTCAAATAGTTACCAAGTAGTCACCAAATGCCAAAGTTGGAACTATTTGAGCAGTAAATAAATAAAATAGTATTATAAGTGTAACAAAAAATATGTCTGAAGCTATAGGGAAATAAAAATATGATTAAGTGGGAAAGATAGTTTCAACAGGTCCAATGACACCAAATATGAAAATATTTTATCCCCAAAAGGATGGAACATGATTCTCTACTGCTTAAGTATGGACTTGGTATAATGATTTCACCCAAAGAAAACAAGTATAGATACAAACACAGCTTTAATAAAATGCTGAAGGCCAACATCAGTTCTGATAAAATGATACTTTCCCTCTACCTTCTTCCCCTCAAGGACATATAACCTCTGTCTACTCATAAGAAAAATACCAGACAAATCTCAGCTGAGGGCTTTTCCTAATTAATATATCTGAATAGTAACCTACAAAAACTCTCAAGGTCATTGAAAACAAATGGTTGAGTAATTATAGGAACTCAAGGAGGCCCAAGGAGCCCAATTATAGGAGCCCAAGGAGGCATGACGACAAAAGATAACCTAGAGGGAATCCTTACCTAGAAAACTGACCAAGGCAGTCTGGGCTAGAGAGATAGTACATCAGGTAAAACATGTACTAGCCTTATGCACAACTAATCCCATTTCTACACCCGGCACTGTATATGAACCCCCAAGCATCACCAGGTGTCATCCCTGAATGAATGGCCGGGAGTAAGTCTGGATGTGGCCCAAACAAACAAAAAATTACGTAGGTCCCCCCAAAAAGAAGTGAGAGTATAACATGCCAAGTATTATAAGAAGTATAGTAAGAAGCCCAGGAGAGAGCTCGAATGATCGCATGCATCATTTATAAGTAGGCCCTATAAAATGCGACACCTAGTTCCTGCTATAAACCAGCTGATGAATTTTGGAAGGGGAGGGGACTTGGGGACTATGTGGTGTCTAGCCTGTGTCCTACCCATTAGACCACATCCATGATTCCCCACCTGACAAACTTAGAAAGTAATGCATTTGGATGGTATCATTTACTCAGATTAAAGTGAGTGTTTTTGTTGTTAATAGACTGTCACCGAGAAGCACAAAATGAATGTTCCAGAAACGATGAATGAAGTTCTTGATATGTCTGATGACGAAGGTATGAACATATCTTTTCAGCTCATAATATTAAGATTGACTGTGTGTGTGTTTCCTTACAAAACACGTCCATTGCAAGAAAATGTTTTGTTGTGATTTCTAGAGGATGCCTTTTCACATTCTTACATTGTCCGCTTAAATCATGCAGTGCGTAAAGCCAACACCCCTGAAATACTCAGTGATGGTGAATATCTCTCAGATGGTGAAGAAGGTATTTGCCAGTTTTTATTATAAGACTTACCTACCAGATTCACCTTCCATTTCTTTGAATTGTAACACTGAGTTACTAACTTTTCATTTTCTCTTATGATGCTTAATCTGTCATTTCAACAATTTGTCTTTGGTATTACTGATTCTACTTTAGTCTTTTGGAAACAACTCCCCCCCCCCACCCCAAACCCAATCCTTCAACCTGATTTCGATCCTGATAATATAAATGTTACTAATGACCTGATTACCTTATTTCTGTGTTTCTTTTATGCATCAAATTGATGTTTTTATTCCTCACATCTGAAATTCTAGAAGGGAAAACTGATCAATAGCTAAAAAATTACAATATCTTCAGAAAGTATTCATATAGGTAAATACTAAATGCTCTTTCCAAAAATTATTCTAAGCTTTATAGTGAAAATCAGGTTTTGATCGTGGAATTATAAGGAAAATTCAGCTGGAAGAAATATACTTTTAGCATATACATTTCAATAACAGTTTCGTTTAAGAGATAAAAATATAAACAGCTGTTTATATTTTATAATTAGTTTATGTTTATAAATAGTTGTTTATATTTTATCTCTTGAATGAAATTGTTTTTCAACTGTATTTCATATGCTTAAAAGAAACTGTTTGTGTTCTGCATTACTTAAAAATCAACACATTTGGGGCTGAAAAGATAGTACAGTGAGTAGGGCACTTGCCTTGTATGCAACTGACTCGGGGTTCAGTCCCTAGCACCCCATATAGTCCTCCAAGCCCTGCCAGGATTGGTTCCTGAGTGCAGAGCTGGGAGTAAGCCTTAAACCCCACCAAGTATGGTCCAAAACCAAATTTCAATATATTGGATCATATATATATATATATGTTTTGATGAACAATATCTTTGAAAGTGTGTTGGAAAATAGCACTTTCACAGTGAATATAATAAAAATGGCCATTTTTTAATCAATTTTATTTTTTAATATAATTTTTATTTTGATCATAGTGGCTTACATATTGTTGACAATAATATTTTAGGTACATATTTACATAAAATCAGGGGGGGTTTTCATCACCAATTTGTCCTCCCTACACTCCGTTTTTGTCCTACCTCCCATATGCTCTTCCCTCACCCCCAGGGCTGCCAGAATATGTGGTCCCCTCTGTATCTAGACTACTACTACTTAGTAGTCTTGCACCTGTTTGGTAAAAATGGCCATTTTTAATTTCCATTGAAAAAGTCTGCTTATTGTAAAATATAAATTATATTTTTCTCCCTTATGTGATTTGATTTTAAAACAATATCATTTTATTGCTCTACCCATTTGCCATTTCTCATGTACTAGTTTTTCTTTGTTCAGTTTTATTATTGCAATCTTTTTCTGCTCTTACATAGTCTTACAGCTTTAAGTATTGGTTCCATCTTTGATTTATGCAGATTTCATCAGAAAGAAGAATAGGGAAATCTTTCCTGACCCATAGTCACAAACTGTTTTCAGTGTCAAGTGACTATCTTCTTTTTGTTTTGAAAAATCGCTCTTTCAGAAAGCCCTGTGGTCAGTTAGGAGCCTGGGAAAACCCTTTCCCTATTTGCAAATGTTGCTTCGATGAATTTTAATGATTTTACTTTTTTCCTCTTTTTGTTTCTTTTTGTTTTGTTTTTTTGGGGCCACACCCATTGGTGTTCAGGGGTTACACCTGGCTGTCTGCTCAGAAATAGCTCCTGGCAGGCATGGGGAACCATATGGGACACTGGGATTCGAACCAACCACCTTTGGTCCTGGATCAGCTGCTGTGCTATCTCTCCGGCCCCCCCCCCTTTTTTTTTAAGTCAATTATGCCAGAGAGATAGCATGGAGGGAAGGTGTTGGCCTTTCATGCAGGTCATTGGTTCCAATCCCGGCATCCCATATGGTTCCCTGAGCCTGCCAGGAGCGATTTCTGAGCGTGGAGCCAGGAGTAACCCCTGAGTGCTGCTGGGTGTGACCCCCTCCACCCCCTGCCAAAAAAAAAAAAAACTACAGACAAAAAAGTCAATTATATGTTTACTTCTGTTTATTTCCAAATGGGTAATTATTGTATCATCTTTAAGTCTTTAACATGAAAATGCCTAGCATTTTCATAGTACATTTCAAAATGTATTTTTTCAAAAAATATTTTAAAAATGTATTTTTTGCAGGGAGGGTTGGGTTTGTGGGCCACACCTGGCAGCATTCAGCTCTGTGCTCAGCAATCACTTCTGCCAGGCTCAGGGAGCCATATAGGATGCCTATATGGGTTGGCCACTTGCAAGGCAAACGCCCTACTGGTGTGCAATAGCTCTGGCCCCTCAAAATGACTAGTTAAATATTTGTAGAGAATTTCTTTTATTTTAGGGCAGTGCTTAGGGCTATACTAGCTTTATTCTCATGAATCTCTCTCTGTGGTGCTGAAGGGACCCTCCTATGCAGACCATGTGCTCTGCCCATTGAATCTGGCCCTTAAGAGAACATTTTTCTGTGCAAAATTTTTGATAAAAATAAAATGTCTGGGCCAGAGAGATAGCATGGAGGTAAGGCGTTTGCCTTTCATGCAGAAGGTCGGTGGTTCGAATCCCGGCATCCCATATGGTCCCTGAGCCTGCCAGGAGCTATTTCTGAGCATAGAGCCAGGAGTAACCCCTGAGCGCTGCCAGTGTGACCCAAAAAACAAAACAAAAAGTAAAATGTCATGTGCTCATATTCGCATGTATATAGGTTTAAAGTGATTATGAAAAATGTCTGTAAAATGAAATTAATGTGAAATATAACAACTAGAGACCTACAATTTGGTGGTATTTAAGAAAACATCTGCATTGATGAGAGATCCTTTGAATGGATTATAAAGTGGCACTGTCTGTGTGAAATGCTAATACAATAACTTCCTCCAAAGGTGAAAACATTTCACTCCCTTCCTTTAAGATCATTGAATATGAACTGATAGTCATGATCAATTATCATTATCAATTGATAATGTCTATGTCTCAATTTGGGCATTTCAAATCAGTAAGCAGATCTTATCATTTATCCTTTCTTAACACATTAGTCTTTGCTTTATGCTATTTTTATGGACTGTTGGAGTCAAATGACCTTTGATTATTTTTTTTCTCTTTTCAATGTTTTATTGAAGTGCCAAGTGGTTAGCTGTGCTTACTATAGCCATTCCATGCATACAGTGGTCTGACACTACACCCTCCATGACAGTTTTCTCTTCTCACTATCAGTGATCCCTGGTCCCCTCTTAGCCACCTTTGTTAAGCTCAGGTGTGGGGTCCAGTTCTCAGGTTCTGATGCCTTTTCTATTTGTTATTCTGTAATAAATTTCTTTATGTCCCACATATGAGAGAGATTCTAATTATTATTATTTTTTTGTGTGTGTGTGGTTTTTGGGTCACACCCGGCAGTGCTCAGGGGTTATTCCTGGCTCCAGGCTCAGAAATTGCTCCTGGCAGGCACGGGGGACCATATGGGGCACCGGGATTGGAACCGATGTCCTCCTGCATGAAAGGCAAATTCCTTACCTCCATGCTATCTCTCCGGCCCCCTCTAATGTTTTTGTCCCTCTCCTTCTGGCTCTCCTCCACTCAGCCTAATACCTCCCATTCCAGTCAAGTACAGGAAGTTAATATGATTTTATCTTTCTTTTCCTTTTAGTTTAATTTTCGTTTCTTTTTCTTTTTGAGTCCCTCTTTACTGTACACAGGAATTATTCCTACCATTGTGCCCAGGGCTTAGGGGACCATATGCGTTGTTGGGAATTGAACCCAATAGACTGTATAAGGCAGATCCACCATACTTTAACACCAGCCCTGATTTTATCATTTCTTAAAGCTTAGTACTATTTTGTTTATATATGTATACATATATGCATATATATATATAACAATTTATTTTTATTAGTTTTTTTGGGGGGTGAGCACTCCTAGTGATGCTCAAGGGGGCATTTCTAGTTCTGTGGTCAGTAGTGGCCCCTGGCAGTGCTCAGGGGAAGCCTATTTGTTTTCTTAGATTCAAACTGAGATCTACTGTACCATAATCACATGCAAGGCAAGTGCCTTACTTCCTATACTATTGCTCAACAAACTCATTCCACTGTTCTTTAGTCATAAACACTTGGGTTGTTTCTAGATCTTGGTTACTGTAAATAGTTCTGCAAGGAATATAGAAGCACAACTATATTTTTATCATGTTTTTGAACCTTGAAGGTAGACCAAGAAGTGGAACTTTTGGTCATATGGGAATTCAATTCTTATTTTGAATCCCAAATTGTTTTCCACAGGGGTTAAACTTGTCAATATTTTTTTCTTTTTTTTTTTTTTTTTTTTTTTGGTTTTTGGGTCACACCCAGCGGTGCTCAGGGGTTACTCCTGGCTGTCTGCTCAGAAATCGCTCCTGGCAGGCATGGGGGACCATATAGGACACCGGGACTCGAACCAACCACCTTTGGTCCTGGATCGGCTGCTTGCAAGGCAAACACCGCTGTGCTATCTCTCCGGGCCCAAATTTGTCAATATTTTTACCAACAGTGAATGAGGGTTTCTTTTTTCATCCAACTTAGCACAAATTATAATTGTTTATGTTTTGCATGCTCTGGGCTTGTTTTAGGTTCTGTGCTTGGGATCACTTCTAGCAATGCAAAGGTCAAATGCAGTGCCTGAAATTAAATTCAGATTGACCTTTTGTAATGCAAAGCACCTTACCCATTGTATTATGTCTCCATTTTTTTGATGTGTGTCAGTCTCTCTGGTGTTAGGTAATATCTTATGTTTTAGAATTTCATGTCGAAAGGTCCCTCAATCAGAGCAACTCTTCCATGAAATTTTCTGATTATGAGATCCTTTGCCAAATGCCTCAATATGGGGGTATTCCCTAAATCCCCTAATTTCCAAGGTCCCTGTTTCATTGTGAAAAATTCTGACTTTTAGAATTTTTCATTTTGCTACTGACTTAATGATTTAACTAGATGTATTTGACAATTTTTAGAACATGTTATTTTCTTCCAAATGTCTTTCTGATGTTTCAAAACATCTTTTCATTTTTATTCCTTCAAATATATCATTGATACCTTTTCCACCATTCTTGCACCATCAAAACCAAATCCTACGTCCACTTCAACATTTTTGTATCCAACTTGAATTAAGGTGGCTTAATCCTTGGGGCCCGGAGAGATAGCACAGCGGCGTTTACCTTGCAAGCAGCCGATCCAGGACCAAAGGTGGTTGGTTCGAATCCCGGTGTCCTATATGGTCCCTGTGCCTGCCAGGAGCTATTTCTGAGCAGATAGCCAGGAGGAATCCCTGAGCAACACCAGGTGTGGCCCAAAAACCAAAAACAAAAAAAACAAAAAAAAAGGTGGCTTAATACACCTTAATTCACACAAAACATGATATTTTAGGTATAGTTTGATCATAGTGCAGCAGGCTTATTGAATTTTTCATGGAAAATATTGATAATCTGTTATTGAAGAATAAGATCTTTTATGATTATATTTGACTTCTTAATATTATTGGCATCTACTGTCCCCAAATTTTTACATGTCTAATCATGTATAAACTAGCATTACTTCTAACCTCAAAACAATTCATATTGGAATTTTATTTTATTTTTCAAATTTTTTATTGAGACCATAGTGAATTACAAGTTCGTCATAGTTGTATTTCAGGAATATTAGCACCATGAATTAGGGCCATTCCCACCATCAGTGTTGACCTCCTCCCACCAAAGTTACCAGCGTACAGTTCATACCTCCATCGTTAGACCCTGGCCTACTAGTGAAACGAGTCCATATTAAGTTTATATTGTTATAGTTTGAGTCTCTTGATTCTATTGTCATTGACTTTGATTTGCATATTTAGTTCTGACCTTTTCTTTTTCCACCCAATGTACCTGAGACAACTTGGCCCCTGGGTTAAAATTTTAATTCTAAGAGAACCTCTATATTTTAATAACATTTTTTTTATTCCTGACTCACTTGATACTCTTCCTAAAGTTCTGCCACTTTAGATTTGTTGCTGCTTATTTCATTGAGACCTCAGTGTTGGTTTCCCCTGACAATGGAGCATGTTGTGAGGGTATCTCTGTTTTCAAAGACCACACTGTAATCTCAGGGGACTGAAGATGCCAGGAGCTTTTCAGGGCTAGTAACAAGCATCATTACCATAACACCACCATTATAGATGGTCATTTTTTCTTTATGTGACAACATAACATTTTAATCCTGAGTTATAAAAATCAAGTAAATAAGGAAAATACTAAGCAAGGTGTTACCTTCTCTCTCTCTCTCTCTCTTTCTCTCTCTCTCTCTCTCTCTCTCTCTCTTTCTTTTTCATATTTTTTACAGTCTTCCTTCTCTTTCTTTGGTCCACTGCAGGAATTTGGATTAGGTGAAAGAATGTTTAGATTAATTAGAAGAACAAAAAAGCTGAGGTTTGGGGAAAAAACAAGCCCAGACAATGTTGTCAGTCAAAAAGAACAATGGAACCAGGTTATAGAGGGAGCAAAGGTTGCAAGTCAGCAGAGTTAGGCAGTAAAAGAAAAAGACATAAAACAACCTTATTTAAGGTAGGTCTTTAAAGCCAGACATTATATTGGTGAGGGATAAACAGAATTCCTTAGAGGGACAGAACGATTCACAAATATTTAAATGTTCCACTATCTTCTTTCCCAGAAAATATTCCACAAACACATAAAGTAAACACATACATATAATTAATGTTGTTTCTTGTTCTAGTTAGAGTATTAACTTTTTATAGTTCAATTTGTAATGAGAAAAAATTGGTAGAGGCTGGAACAACTGTTCAATGGCTAGGACATTTGTTTTGCATGTGGCCAACCACATTCCAGCATTCTAAATAGTCTCCCTGGACTGCTAGGAGTGAGGAAAGAAAAGAAAAAGAAAAGAAAAGAAAAGAGGAAGAAGGAAGGAAAGAAGGAAGGAAGGAAGGAAGGAAGGAAGGAAGGAAGGAAGGAAGGAAGGAAGGGAGGGAGGGAGGGAGGGAGGGAGGGAGGGAGGGAGGGAGGGAGGGAGAGAGGGAGGAAGGAAGGAAGGAAGGAAGGAAGGAAGGAAGGAAGGAAGGAAGGAAGGAAGGAAGGAAGGGAGAGAGAAGGAAGGAAGGAAGAGAAGAAAAAAGGAAGAAGGAAGGGAGAGAAGGGAGGGAGGAAGGAAGGAAGGAAGGAAGGAAGGAAGGAAGGAAGGAAGGAAGGAAGGAAGGAAGGAAGGAAGGGAGAGAGAAGGAAGAAAGGAAGGAAGAGAAGAAAAAAGGAAGAAGGAAGGAAGGAAAGAAGGAAGGAAGGACGGGAGAGAAGGGAGGAAGAAAGGAAGGAAGGAAAGAAGGAAGGAAGGAAGGGAGAGAAGGGAGAAAGGAAGGAAGGAAGGAAGGAAGGAAGGAAGGAAGGAAGGAAGGAAGGAAGGAAGGAAGAGAAAGAGAAAGGATGGAAGAAGAAAACATATCGGTGAGAGAACAGAGAAAGAAAAATAATCTAAGAATAAAAAGGCAAGAGAGAAAAGAGAGAGGAAGAGTGGGGGAGGAAGTGAGAAAGTAAAGCAGAAATGAATTAAAGGCTGATCATATGCCTGCGTGGTGGGGCACTAGTTCCATCCCCACACTTGTTGGCTTCCTTGCACCACCTGGCATTGTCTGCATGGGTCCTAGCACTGCTTGGCAGCGTAAATAACGAAACAAAAAATAAAGCAAAAACATAAACAAATAAGATGAAATAAAGGGTCCAAGTTATTTTTAAGTTTAGGCATTTCCCTGAGTCGATTTAACAATAGACTCTGGCTCAACATTGCATTTTACATTATATGTTTCTATAAAATTCTACTTGGCAAATTTGAAATAAAGTCACAAAATGAAGTTTGATGAAACTATACCATAGGCAAATTAATAGAAAGAAGAGTTAATTTCCTATGGAATATTTCTGGTCACAAAACAGCACAAACATTCTAAGCCAAGATGTCTCTTATTTCTAATATTAAACAATGATTTGTTCATTCACTCATCTGTCAGCCCACTTTAAAGCAGGATGACAGAAGTCTCCTGAACAGCTCAGTGTTCGAGTTAGAAATCAGCCCTGGAAAGGACCTCGACCCACCAGGCAAATGTATACAAACCAACACTTGGTCCAACTGGAAAATTCAGATGGGTCCTTGGAGTCAATGTGCACATCTTTGGGATGTGGTAGGAACCACAGAAAACTCTACAAGCTCACACAGATAGTACCTTTACTTTTTACTATTAAACATGAAAATAAAATAAAACAGCAGTTATTATTCAAGAACTTGCTGTGTACAAAAACCAAGAGTGTTTTTTTTGAAGAATCCACAAAATGTGTGCATTTAGAAAAAGTAAAAGTCATCTTCTCTGAGTCACAATGTGGGGCTGGAGCAATAGCACAGTGTGTAGAGCATTTGCCTTGTATGCAACCAATCTGGGTTCAATTCCTGGCATCCCGTATGGTCCCCTGAGCCTGCCAGGAGTGATTTCTGAGAGCAGAACCAGGAGTAACTCTGAGCACCACCAGGTGTGGCCCATAAGCAAACAAAGAGAAACAAAATAATAATAATGATAAATATACAAATCTATATATTTTTATTTTTATATCAACAAATAAATAATAATTTATTTATCTGTTTTATTGAGGCACTGGGGTTTGTTCATTGTATAGTAGAATTTAAAGTATACAGTGTTCCAACCTCAATCCCACCACCACTGACAACTTCCCTCCACTAATAATGAGTTTTTCTTAAAGATCTTTGGGTCAGAAAGAGGGGATAGTAATTAAGGTGACTTTCCTTGCATTGAGGCCTCAGCTTGAAACCTTGGAATCACATCAGGGCCATCTAGCACCTAGTATAACCAGGAGTAATCCCTGATCACAGAGTCAGGTGTAAGTAAGTTCTGAGTATCACTGGGCATGGCCCCCAAAAAGCTCTTTATGAGACCACAGTGTATATTAAACTCTATTCTTAGCATCTTGACAGAAATTTGGGCCATTCCTAGATTGAGACTGAGATTAACCTAGATAATAATAACCTAAATAACCATAATAATAATAATAAAGCCTTCTTATCTATGTTTCCTGTTTCTATCCATTTCTGTAGAGCATCACCCTACAAATGTGGTTGCTGTTTGTTGGTCAGGTGAAGACAATAGAGTTCATCAAAGCAGGTAGCACTAAGCTAAGAATGCAATATTAGATAGTAAGTCTATAAAAAATTAAAAATTTAAAAACAGCAAAGAAAAGAATTATTAAGACTTACAGGTGTGGGGTATAAGATCCATCTGACATAATGATGATTCAGTGTGGAACCTAAATGCTTTAGATTTCATTTTTGGAAGATAAGAATTGTGACCACTCCCAACAGAGCTCAGAGTCTGTTCCTGATTCTATACTCAGGGGCTCATAGGCAATACGGTGTTGGGGGACAAATTAAGACTCACCTGAATGGCAAGGCAAACATCCCAATTCCTGGACTGTATCTCAGCCCTAGATGTTCTCTATTTTGTAATAATTTGTTACAATGCATGTACTCATCCCTGGCAGTTATGTTTTATGATAAAAGTAGCCTTCAAACAATGCAAACACAATCAATGAGGACAAATACAAAACCAGACAAAAATGCCTCGAAGGTTTTATGTGGTACTTAGATAAAACATGGATTATTTCTATGGTTGATGGCCCCCTGCCATCTCTTTTTCTTTCCCCTCTATCATACTTCTGTATTTCGAGTATCAAACTTCTGTAAGCTCATCTCAATTTATTATTCATTTAATATTGAGGGACAGCAAAGTTTTTCATAAAGAGATAATATTTCTGGATTTTCTGGCCAGATGGTCTCTGTCCAAAATATCCAACCCTGCCTTTGTAGCAGAAAAGCTCTCAGAGACAATGCCTAACCAGATGGGTATGGTTATGTGGCAATAAAACTTGTTTATATAAAGAGGTGGGAGGCTGGATTCAGCCCAGGAACTATAGTTTGTGAACTTGTGACTCATTTGCATTCTTTCAAGCTAGATGATTTACTCCATAAGACCAGATTTATCTTATGCCTGTCAAAGATCTCAACAAATACATATACACACATATGTACATATATATTATATGCATGCATATACATATATGTATATGTATTCTATCAGTTCTCATTTCTGGGTGTTTCTTCCACTGGCCTACTTTTACTTGAGTCTCTGCCCTCCCAAAAGATCTAATGCAAATGAAGAGACTCAATATCATCAACCAAGTTTCTGCCAGTTACTAGGTGAGGTGCTAAGCTACAGATGTTTCACACATTATGTCATTCAGCCCATATTGTGACCTTCTAAGAGCCATTGTAACTCCTATTTCATAGATGTGGAAAATCAGTTCCAGCAGTGTGAAAATCTTGATAAAGATCACACTGGATTTATATTTATATTAACTTCTACTCAACCATCAATATTACCAGGGAATTTAGATAAGTGCCTGGTAACCATTGGATCGTTAAACAATTTAAATGGTGCTTAGCTTGTACATCTCAATAAATGTTAGTTACTTGATATCGTAACTTAATTTTTGCAAAAATAGCTAAGAATATCATGGGCACTAAATTATTCCTAATTATATTTAGTGCTAATTTAAAGCCCTAGTGAAACTTTTATTGGTCCTAACTTACATTAAAGAATCTAAAACTCAAAATATTGCTATTGTTGGCATAGTTAAAAAGAGTAAAATTAGATTTGGGAGAGCCTTTCCCAAAGATGCTCAGGCTTACTCTTGGCTCTGCTCAGTGACCCACTCCTTTGGTGTCTTGAAGGACCATATGGGATGTGGGTATCAAGCCCACATTGGCCACATGTAAGGCAAGTAGCCTACTCACTATAATATCTCTCCATACCTGATTGTGAAATTTGAATATTCTGCCTTTAATTTTTTACTAAAAATGATGCAGGAAGAGAAGAACACATAGGGAACTGGAAGACAATTCAGAATTCTGGAACATATCTCTGTAAGTGCAAAGCCCAGAGTTTGATCCTCTGTACTGCATGCATGCCCCCTCCCCAAATACCCACCAATTGAAGTTCTGGTGGGCCCTTGTACCTCTGGACCTGAAAAAAATAGATTACTAAATAAGAAAGCAACTTAATAAATACATTTTCACAAGGCAGAAATTTGTGGCAATGAGAGTAAACAAAAACTGAGGGTGAGTGGGTGGTGGGTGAGGGAAGAATAGAAAGAACTATAGTCCAAGTTCAAAAAACACTCTGGACAGGTGATAGTAAAACCCCACACAAAAATTCAGCTCACAGGCTGGGGAAGCAGGCAGGGACGTGGATGGGGACCCCAGAACAGGACACACACAGAAAGAGAAGCTGTTTTCGGTTGTTAATAAATTAATAGTAATAGTAATAATAATAATAATAATAATAATAATAAATTGGCACATTAACAGAGAAGGAAAAGGAAAATGCACAAAGGAAGGGAGAGAACCTAGGAGAGAGGAAGCTTGAAAAGTATTTTCTAGCCAAACCTGGTAGAAACTCTCCTGTGATGTCTGGGGAATGCAGTTTCCCTGGTGACACAGCAGCTGCCATGTCTATGGCATCAATGAACATCACCCAAGAGAGTAGCTTCACTGCAGGGAAGAAAAGTCGGCGAGGGCGCCCCCTTTGTCCGAGAAGCTGTAATTGCATGTATAAGTGAGGAGCCCTGTGGAATAAATGTAAAAAAATCTATTATTGACATGGTTATTGATCAAAAACACAATTGTTAACTTTCAATTTTCCCTAAACCAGTTATAACTTTGAATATGTTCTCTCCTTCCTGTACATGCCATGCTTATACATGCAAATACACTCTTTCATACACATACACTCTTGTTTTTACTCCTGGGGAGGCTGTTCTGCTTCCCAATGATAGCAGATGCTAATCCTACCATCCCTGTTTCCTTATTCCCTTACATTGAGATCCTTAGTAATTGCAAGAAAAATGGAGGATCTCATCAGTGTGGGCCAGGATAAGACAGAGTGGCAGGCAGAGATCTGAGAAGAAGAGAAGACAAGAACCCAGGGAAGATGTTCCAAAAGGATTGGGTTGAGCTCATCATATGTGTCAGATTGCAGTGATGATGAGAAATAGCTTCAGGACTGTTGTCTTAACCTTGTATGAACACATCTTCTAGGTGTGGGTCGGAAACATAACACCAAGTCTTCAATGAATTCTTGTAGCCCAGCACGATGAAAGATTCTTTAGGGATACGAGGACAAATTCTTGCCTACAAAGTGTACACAATCCTGATGACTCCCCAGTACCTGGGGATACTGAACATGTTTTTGGATTGTATATTTGGTTCATCACAGCTCGGTAAAGAAAAGCCAAAATAAAGAGTCTGTATTAGAACTTAAGATTAGACCAAGAGTTAACTAATAATGAATAACTATTTATAATGAATGGAAGAACCAGTCAACGCAATACCTTGGATACAGCTACTGAAATTCTTTGTAGAAACAAGGCAACACCATTTTAATGCCAACCACATCTGGCTGCTTTGTGATTTGTAGTAATTAATTGTGTAAGCTCCTGTTGCAAGTCAGCCCTTGAAGAGGTTGCCTGATGGAGGGATGGAGGATGAGACCTTTCTCTTCCAGCTCGGAGCACACATCTGCCATCCTGTCTAGCCGACGGTTCTGAGGTGAAATGGCGGGTAAATAGCTTGCAGACAGTCAGGCTTGTGGAAATATTAGCTTTATTTGGTGGACAAGACTGAAGTCCAAAGACTCAGCCTCAGTTCCAGCAAAAAGCCCTTGCCTTCCACAGACCCTTGTTTTTATCCCCCCAAATCAGGTACCACCCAATGGTGGGATCAGATACCACCCAATGGTGGAAGCAGAATCAGGTAGTACCCTAGGGTGGGGGCAGAATGCCAGGTCACACCCTAGGGTAGGGCACAATCACGATCGTTAGGGTCAGTAACATAATAATCCCCTAAAATATTTACATACACAACAAGCTCCTTTTCTTTTTTTTTTCCCCGCCCACCCCAACAAGCTCCTTTTCAAGGAATGTAATTTGTTTTTATCTTGAGTACAGTGTAAGTCTCCTCCTACTCATTCCCACTTATTTCTGTCCTTAACTTTAGAGGTTCACTTGATCATGTCAGTGTAATATCTTTTCTGACAGAGATGACAGAGGGAAATTTCAGAATTAGTATGCAGGAACGTAGAGGAAAAATAGGAACAAATCACAGTGTCTGCTTCAATGTCTTATCACTTTACAAGGAAGACACGGAATTCTTCCTTTCTGGGATTGGTTTGTTTATTAACCCGATGAAGATCACAGGGAATGCTTTTCATTGCTACATCTGGAAAATTTCCAAGACACAGTCATGAATGCTTACTTTAGAAACTACATATAGTTTCTAAAACTGCTATAGAGTTGTTTTTTTCTTTAACTATATCTAACCACCAAAAGTTGAACAGTGTTAAGGGCAAAGAATTAAATGGAGTTTCTGTTCTAAAAAAATAAATCAGCTGGAGCAGAAAGAGTGTTTTGAGGAGAAGGAAGAATTTTTTTTTTGCAAATTTAGAGGTTATAGACTTTGCTTTTCAAGCTGATTCCTTTTTGGCCGCTTAGAAGCAGAGGATCTCGAGAGCACCTCAAGTTGCAAGGGAAGAAATAATGTAGTTGTCAGCATTGCATAAAGCATTCAATTTTGCAGCCTGGGTCAGCCCTCCTGTTTTACCTCAGCTAACTTTTCTCATCCAGCTTCATTGTTCTCATATATTTGGGGAAGGAAAGGACATTTCTTTTTCAGTACTTGGTTTATGGTTTGGACAAATAGCATTTCTAGAGAATGCTGGAAAGTAAAAGGTTAAATGAACCACTCCCTTACACAATACTGAGAGGAGACCAGAGGAGGGTGAAGGAGATAGAGTTCAAACACTGCCAGCAATGTTTCTCTGAGACTTCAAGCGTTCCAGAAGGTTCCAGGGTCTTGAGTAGCACCTTGAACCTCCAGCTCTGCAGCTGGCACAGCCCCATCATCTTCCCTGTTTCTTCTCCTCAGTCTCAGAATATTTTCAGGGGATCCTGCTTAATACAAACCTTGGCTCAAAACTGTGACACTTCCTGTTTCCAGTCCTCTTCACTTAGCTTTCTTCTCACACCCTGCCTTGAATGTCTTCCAGCTCTTCATTCCAAGGTGATGGCCTTTTCCTTTGAATTCGCACAGTACTTCGTCATCTCCTGTGTTCACCTGTCATGCTATGTAGTGGTTAAGAGTTTTAATTCTAGAGATCAGAGACATAGTATAGAGAATAGGGCACTTGCCTTGCATTGTGGGCAATCCAATTTGATCCCTGGTGCCACAAGTAGTCTCCCCCAACCCTGTCAATAGTGAGAGTGCACAGCCGAGATGAAGCCTTGAGCACCACTGGAACTGGCCTTAAAACTCATTTTCAATTCTGCAACTTGACAAGTGTTTTTTTTTTGTTTGTTTGTTTGTTTTTTTTTTGGTTTTTGGGCCACACCCAGTAACGCTCAGGGGTTACTCCTGGCTATGCGCTCAGAAGTCGCTCCTGGCTTGGGGGACCATATGGGACGCCGGGGGATCGAACCGCGGTCCGTCTCCTAGGCTAGCGCAGGTAAGGCAGGCACCTTACCTCCAGCGCCACCGCCCGGCCCCCTTGACAAGTGTTTAACAACTCTTCCATCAACTGGAAACTTGAGTTCCAAGAAAGAGCTGGTCTTTTCTGAATGGTTCTTTATTTCTAAAGGAAGAATAGTGCCTGCTTCAGAGAATTGAACATTACATTAGATGAGGATCCATAGATACATACACAATGTATATTCTTTGGTTATCACAGCACTTGGCACGTACAACACACAAATTGTACCATGCAGGAGAAGTAGAAAGTTCAGGATTTGCAGTATTGTTTATATACTAGAGACCAAATACCACAAAGGCAGTAGTAGTGGGGGTCTACTCATAACACATCACCTGTGTCAGGGACAATTCCTTGCTGTTCAAAGTGTGGTTTTTGGTCTCCTATATTTTCAGTATAACTTAGGATTTACCCTAAGCCTTTTTTTCTTCCTTCTTGTCTTCCTTCCTTTCTCCTTCCTTTTCAAGGGAGTGAGAGAATAGAGCCCCTCTAAGTGGGGGTAGTGGATCTATCCAGGAGAATGATAGTGGCCTTGGGTATCATTGGGAGACAGTCTCTGTTCACTTACAAAAGAAAGATGTTTCAAGGGAGTTCTGAGATACTTCTTTGTTCTGAAAATGTTTTGGGCACCTCTACTAGATCTATGGAATTAATATGTACAGTTAATAGGTTTGTTTGAACAAGATAGACATTTATTATAGGAAATTGAGAAACACTGCACTCAGTTATTTCTGAGTGTAAATGCTCAATAAATACTAGCTGAATTTTGTGGTGTGATTTCATCTTACTACTTTAAGCAGTAGCTCCAAGCTCACAATTACCTGTGGGAAAATACATATTCATCTCTGCAAAGTTAATATTACTGAGAAAAATTTAGTTTCTTGATAAGATTCTAGACTAGTGGTTCTCTCTGTGCAATGCCCAGACCAGAAACTTATTAGAAATGCAAGTTTTCAGGTGATTCTTATGTATTCTAGAGATTGTTTTTTAACATTGGGGTTATCAGTAGGATCTCATTAATAATAACCATCTTTTCCTTCCTGCCTTATTATTATATTTCTTCCATTTCACCTCTTGAGAGGTATGTAAGGCTGTATACCATTAAGTACTGAATTTCTTTTCTAGGTTGTTAGCTCCGTGCTGGGTACAGACACCTCTATCTGACAGGCCTGTGTATGTTGACACACATTCCTTGCTCTGGAACATCTGGCTTATCTGAGGTCTTTGTATTTTATTTTGTTTTATCATGTTAATTTTACCCATTTTTTGCATAGGTAATAGATGCTCATGGTATAAAATTCCCAAGGTACAAGAGTTTATGGTGAAAAGTAAGTCTCCATCTTTCTCCTCACTCCGTTAATATAATCACTGTCACCAAAGGCAATCACTGGAATTAAATTCTTTCTGTGTATTTATTGAGCACTTACAGTACAGCAGGCACTGTTGTAAATAGTGGAAATGAAACTAACACACACACACACACACACACACACACAACCCTGGTCACAGGGAGTTTACGTTAGCAATTATTTATTAGTTTTCTAAATTGTCTATATCTTGAAATTTCCAGTAAATAAATGTTGAGATCTCTCTAGAATTCAATTAATTTCAAATCCAAACTTTTCTATATTCTAAGGATTTTTGGATTATTTACTATGCCAAATAACTATTTTAAAAGATTATTGAGAAAATACCATGTGATAATGAATAGGAACAAATAATGTCTGAGTATAGTAAATGCTCAATACATACTAGAATTGATTTTTGTGGTGTGATTTCTTCTTGCTATCCTATCACATTGATTGATTAGAACTGAAAATGATTATTTTTCTCAATCGTTTTTATTTTCTTTCTTTGTTATGTGTTGATTAAGAAAACACTTTTTGGGGGGACAAATAATAGTAAATATAAGTCTTCTACATTCTATTGAATAGATTTTTGTCATAAAGCAATTTGCTAAATTCTATTATTCGACCCTCATAAATCAGTAGGAATGAATTCTGTGTTTATAGCCTGTGCTCTTTTCCCCCTCCTACCTAGCTTATTTTTTTTATTCTAAGTAATTTAGAAATCATATCTGATTATTCTTTTGTAGGTGTTTTGTACTACTAATTTCAGCTTTTAAATATTAGAAAATATATAGTTTGGGAGAAAAATCTGCAGCAGAGGAGTTCACTTTTAGCATACTTTTTGAAATATAATTTGGTGACCTTTATCAAAGAATTTGATTTTTTTCCATGTGCAAATTAGAAACAGTCATTTTCATCATCTAAAGTGTTACAGAAAATAACAAAACAAAACCATGACTGAAAACAAAACTAACAAACAAAAAGTCAACTCCATCTGCATAATTCTATTTAGACATGGAGGAATTAAAAAAGAAGCTAGACTTCATGGATTTCTCCAAGACATCTGACTTCTGATTATCCTTTTTTACACTAGACATCTGATTTAGGTTTTAGGTTCAATAGCTTCAGCATTAATATAACGTGGTGGTAGAGAGATTTTCCATCTATACTTTAGTGCATTTATACAGCATCTCTGTCTACGAACATCTACATCAGAGAAGGACATTCCTGAATATCCATTAACTTATATCCATATGCCATTACCATTCATAGAGCATAGTTTTTATTAAGGTTCACTCTTGGTATACAGTATATGGGGCTTGAAAAATGTATAAGGATCAGTATTTATTATCATTATTATAGAATCATAAGATGAATTAAGGAAATTCTCCATATCAATTTTTCCCTCCCCACTAAACCCTGAAAACCACTAATACTTTTACTATCTCCATAAACTTGCCTTTTTAGAATGTTATATACTGAAGTAATATAGTATGGAGCATTTTCAAACTGTCTACTTTTTTTTTTTGTTGTTTGTTTTTTGGGCCACACCCGGCACTGCTCAGGGGTTACTTCTGGCTGTCTGATCAGAAATAGCTCCTGGCAGGCACGGGGGACCATATGGGACACCAGGATTCGAACCAACCACCTTTGGTCCTGGATCGGCTGCTTGCAAGGCAAACACCGCTATGCTATCTCTCCGGGCCCCTCAAACTGTCTACTTTTTTAAAAAAAATTATTTAACACCATGGTTACAAGGTTGTTCATAATACAGTTCCTTCCCCCCTGCACAGATGAAGTTGTTCATGATAGAGTTATAGTCATACAATAGACAACAACCTTCACCAGTGCCCATTTCCTGCCACCAAAGTCAACAGTTTCTCTCTCACCCTCCCTAATGCCCTCTTCCCTCCCACTCACCCTCTCACCCCCGCCTCTGGGACAGGCATTTTACTTCTTTCTCTCTTTCTTTCTTTCTCTGTCTCTCTCTCCTTTATTGATATCGAAGTTTGCACTTCTGTTAATGAAATGATAACATGCATGTTACTTTATCCCCTTTCAGCACCCAGTTCTATCAAAGAAATGTGGATATATATATTTTATTATTTTAATATATTTACTAAAGTAGTTTTTCCTTGGGGTCAGAGTGATAGTAAAGTAGGTAAGGTGTTTACCTTATATGTGGCCAACCCAGTTTCAATCCCCAGCATCACAAGTGATCCCTCAAAACTATATGTCAGGAGTGATCCTTAAGTGAAGAGTCAGAAGCAAGTCTTGTGAACATCTCCCCCACTTCAAAGGGCCACTGTTGAACATAATAAAAGATTACAAAAGTTGTGTTAAATCTGCTTTCCTGTGCACTGATCCTGAACCATGGAATCTATAAGGTAATGAGGACACATATATTTGATACAATCCTGATAATTTGATTAATTTTCTTTCTTGGTTTATTTTTACTGTTGTTGGTGCTGCTATTGGGTTTTGGACCATATCCAGCTATGCTCAGGACTTTTTTCTGGCTCTGTGCTCAGGGATCATTCCAGGTAGTATTCAGGATACCATATGTAGTTCTGGGAATTAAACCATATTTGGCTGTGTGAATTAACAAGTGCATTAATAAGACAAGTGCATTAAATCCTGTCCTGTCCCTCTCATTCTCTTGTGTTTATGATTCTATTATGTATTGTTGCTTGATAGATAGCATTTATGGATCTTTGAGTGGATGATTGTGGTACAAAAAATTTCTTAAGCTAGTTTTTAATAGTTGTATAAAAAAAAAAAAAAAGGAGACAGGGCCTGGAGAGATAGCACAGCAGCGTTTGCCTTGCAAGCAGCTGATCCAGGGCAAAAGGTGGTTGGTTTGAATCCCGGTGTCCCATATGGTCCCCTGTGCCTGCCAGGAGCTATTTCTGAGCAGACAGCCAGGAGTAATCCCTGAGCACTGCCGGGTGTGGCCCAAAAACAAAAAAAAGAAAAGAAAGAAAGAAAAAGGAAACAGTTGAGAAGTTCAATGTCTTATATTAGTTGATTAATAATATCAGTTTATATTAGTTGATTAATCATGGGATCAGGGTTGATTTGGGGTTGGCGCCCCTCTTGAAACATTGTCCAGTCTTTGGTATTTTATTGCCAGAAATAGATGAGTCATAAGAACAGTTATGCTGTCAGTGTTGGAATGCACAAAGTCTGTATTAAATAACTGAGGCTTCTGTAGTGCTATTTACCATTACTTCTCCTGGACTTTGGCTACATCAGTCGTACAATGTACTACAGTGCTAACTCTAATATATTAGGGATTCCTCAACCAACCAGTGTTGGTTATCTTTAGATAGTGTTGGCTTACCTTTAGACCTTTCATCCATGTCTTTTCTTAAGCCACTGTAACAACCCACATCTAAACTCAGTGGTTTCATGTTTTAATCACCTGCCCTGATTATATCAGTTAGCTGGGCTCAGTAGAGTTCTTGGGATCTCTCATGAGATTGTAGTCAGAAGGCAGAAGAGGCAGGACAATATGGCAGGATGATCAACAGGTGTCTTGTTTCATTGGTCTGTCGCCTCAGTTAGGATGGCTGGAATACTGTGATCTGGACATCTCACAGGATAAAATTCTTACATAAGTTGCCTTAAACTTGAGGCTACACCAGGCAGTACCCAGGAGCTATCTCTGGCTCTGTGCTCTGCTAGTGCTTCAAGTTCCATATGGTGCCCAGTATCAAACCATGTATGCAAGGCAAGCAAATGAACCCCTGTATCATTTTCCAGTTCCTGATCTGAACTTCTTTATAGCATGGTGACATCATTATAGTCACTTTTTTTTTTTTTTACAATAAAAATGGCTTCTCTTAAACTTTTCTGAAACTTAAGGAGAGAAGCACGAAACTTTCTTTTATTGAGATCATACAGTATGCCAGTCATCAAACTTGTTTTGGGGTAAAAATGCCAAATTGTTGTGGCATGTAGATTGAGGATGGGAACACAAGTAGAGATGTCTTTAATAAAAGCTGTCATGACTCATGGAAATCTTTATGTAGTAATTACAATCTCCTCAGGCCGGAAAATATTGGTTCCCAATCTAGGGGCTTTCCCCATCTAATGGAAGAGACTAAACAGATGTTTTTCTTGGGGTTACTATCCATGTGAGGAACTCAAAACTAAGATGGGAGATCTAAGAACTTGATAGGTTCTGAAGCCAGAGCAACTGATCTGAGACACACAGGCTGCTAAAGCAAGGAGCATTTTTTGAAGCCCAGATTCCAGCATGCTGGGGTCAACCACTTGCAGTGAGGTAGTGACCTCAGCCTGACTTATATCCTTACTTTTATACCGAGTTTAGAGACTTTTCGAATGGGCTCGGTGACGGGGATTGGCTACACATTACAACATTGTTTATAGGACCCTAGGTGATTGATTTAGGGGAGAAAGCTATACCTTATAAGGACTTTATGGCAGTTATAACCATGATGTAAACAGGATGTTGGTTGGTCTGGGAGTAGGGGATGCAATGTTGCAAGCAGGATATGTAAACAGGATGTTAGCCTGGGGTTTGACTGGCTAGCTGGGGGAGTATGGAAAACTTGTGAAACTTGTGGTATTTCCAGGAATCTTATCGCCTCATGTACAGTTAAGAGGCCTACTGTAGCATTTGAAGCCTGTCATGGCTTCTGTCTATGTCTAGTTCCTTTCAAACTTTTGCAATTTGGGGAAATAACTCAGGTGAAGAAGAGGGAACATTTCTGTTGAGAGAGAACACGTTGTATACTGGTTCAAAGTTGAAAGAGCTTGAAGCATGGTAATAATTGAAATAAATTCTGTATTACCAAAGTCAGGATGGAGTCTAGCGTGACCAGCAAGAAACTGGCCATGAAGTCTAGTCGAGTAAATTTTGACTCCACTTGGCAAAAGTTGGCATGAATGACAGTCATTGAAAACATTTTGCTCAAAGCTTGGATTGGGTGGTACAAGGGGAAGTGGTTGGGCCACAACTGGCTATAGTAGGGCTTACTCTTGGCTCTGCACTCAGTTATTACTTAGGCTGTCTTGGGAAAGTATATGGGATCTTGGGATTGAACCCTGAGTTGACCACATCAAGGCTAATATTTTGCTCACTGTGCTATGGCTATGAGCTCTTGTGGGACCCTTAAATTCATGCCAACACTCTTGGATTTTAAGTGCAGATGTGGAAACATGAATTTTCAGGCCTTGTCACCATTTTAATCAGGAATCTGTTCGTTCTTTTTTTTTTTTGGGGGGGGGGGGTCACACCCAGCAGTGCTCAGGGGTTACTCCTGGCTGTCTGCTCAGAAATAGCTCCTGGCAGGCACGGGGGAACCATATGGGACACCGGGATTCAAACCAACCACCTTTGGTCCTGGATCGGCTGCTTGCAAGGCAAACGCCGCTGTGCTATCTCTCCGGGCCCTGTTCGTTCTTTATGGAGCTGGATTGAAGGGGGTAGGGAGGGGAGGGAACCTTGAAAATATTTTTTCAGTAATACCAGGTTTTATACAAGGCTTCCCTTCTATTTGCGATGTTGATCATAGCCAGACTTCTCAAATTAAAGCATGGAGTAACATATAATCTTATTATTAGATGAGTCATTGATTCGCTCATGTATTTATACACTTATCTAGGAAAAGCCAATTTGCTTCCCACTTTTCCAGTGATCCAGATTGGATTTAAGAGATTTTGGTTGTAGTTAATAAGATGCATTATTATGCAAAAGTCCTGTAGATCATTCCAGCAAGACTGTTTGGAAAACACGCTACTCACTTCTTAGCCTCATTCTCCCTTTTTTCTGAGAAGCCACTGAAATGACCCAAATAGAGGGTGAAAAAAAAAAGTCCAGCGAAGTGGGGTGGAGCCATTGAGCTTCGAGGTCAGGCTGCTGATAGGGGAAACAGTGTAGCTGCAAAGTGGCAGCCACCTCCGCAGGGGTCAATCTCCAGAGACTTTACAGGAGGGAGAAGAAATTTGTGTCTTTTGTTATTAAAGACTTAAAAGAACTTGTGTCTCTAAAATAAAACACAGTATTTCCATGCTTGCTTTCTTTCTTTCTTTCTCTCTTTCTTTCTTTTTCTTTCTTTCTCTCTCTCATTCTTTCTTTCTCTTTCTTTCTTTCTTTCTTTCTTTCTTTCTTTCTTTCTTTTTTCTTTCTTTCTCCTTCTTTCTCTTTTCTTTCTTTCTTTCTTTCTTTATCTTTCTTTCCTTTCTTTTTCTTTTTCTTTCTTTCTCTTTCTTTCTTCTTTCTTCCCTTTTCTTCCTTTCTTCTTTCTTTTCTCTTTCTTTCTCTCTTCCTTTTTCTTATCTTTTTCTTTCATTTCTTTCTTTCCTTTTTCTTTTCTTTTTCTTTCTCTCTCCTTTCTTTCTCTTCCCCCTCTTTATCTCTTTCCTCTCTATTTCTTTCTCTGCTTTCTCTCTCTTTCCTCTCTATTTCTTTCTCTTCTTTTTCTTTTCTTTCACTCTTTCTCTTTCTTTCCTCTCTCTTTCTCACTTTCTTTCTTTTCTTGCTTGCTCTTCTCAAAATCCTGATGGGAAGCAAAAGAAATGTCTTGGATTCTCCAAGACCACTTAGAGAGTTCTGGGAATCAGTCAGGGCCACTTCTTCCCTCTGTCCGTCCCACAGTTTCACAACCTCGACTCAAGGGCAGGCCCTCCCTTTGCCTCTCCCCCTTCCTTCCACCTGACAGGGACCATAAATAACCCAGGCTCCCCCTGTTCCCAGCAGAGAACAAAGTTGAAAGTTTGCCTGCAGCTCCTGCCTCTTCCCTTCTGGGCCACTTCTTTGGGTTTTTTTTGTTTTGTTTTGTTTTTCTGGATTTTTATTTTTTATCTCTCTCTCTCTCTTCTTCTTCTTCTTCTTCTCCTCTTCTCTCTCCCTCCACCTGGATTGGCCATTTTTTCATTCAAATGGAAGAAGACTCCAGTCGCCTACTCTTGGAAGCCACTCTTCCTAGGCTCTTTCTTGATTTAAGGCTGTCTCTGTTACCCGGCCAGGCTCCGAGCATTGGTATCAAATTACTGAAAGTCTACACCGGCCAGTCCTCATATTTACATACAAATAACTCCAAGGGCTTGCATTTATGTCACCATTCTGTCCTGCTAGAGGCTTGCCAGAAGAGTTTTTAATCCAATCAGAGGGAGCTTTGAAAGGATGTCTGCCGAGTGATCATAAAAAGGATTCTAATCTCAATTTAATGTGGCCAGGTTTTTCTGCTTTTTAATATTTTTTTTTCTTCTGATCTGAAATATCGAAAAACTTTTTTGTACTCTTGAGTGAGGGAAAAAGATGTGGGATTCCACAGTTGCCTTGGAGGAGAGGAAGATGCTGAGAAGAGCTTGGTGGTGGTGAAGATCGTGGATACAACCCAGGTTTTGGTTTGTTGGGACTTGATTGGGAGTTTTGAGTCTAAGTCACTGCCTTAAGGAATTCCTGGAAACATCAGGAAAGCGTTTGATCAGCCCAGCCTGGTGGAAATGGCTTTACTACAGAGTAAGCTCTTATTTTCAGTTGTGCTTGGTGTGTACTGTTTTTGTGTCTCATCTGCAGCAAATATTCCAGCTGCAAATAGTTATTAAAAAAAAAACCTCTTGGTGCTTGGTAGCAATAAAGAATTGATGTGTTTATTATTATATTCTCTTTTTTATTCTATTTTACAATTGCAAAAGCAGTTGTTGTATTTTTAGATCGGATTAGTAGTTTAAAACCTGAACACTTTGTGGTTCCCTGTGTCTAAATGAATGGAAACTATAACTGGCACTGAATGAAGGGAAGGAAAAAACTTATCTGGAAGAGATGAATCACTTACCTTTTCAAAAACATAGCAGACAGGCTCATGGAAAGCTCTCCTAAGTCAGCCAAGCTTGTGTCTATCCGGGAAAGGATGAGAGAGTTGTAGAAAGCAGATAGTTTTGCCTTAATCCGAAAGAACTTTTCCTCCCCAAGTTGAGAAGGATGGGAAACTTCCCAGAGGGCAGAGACAACTGCAAAACCTGCCCTGTCACTCTCGGAATGTGGTTTTTCCATGTGAGGTCATGTAATACACACGCAGCTAATAAAAATATTTTATGCGATTAACTCTGAAGTGAGAGTTGAAGGAAAAGTGCTTTTTGAGGATCCTGAAACACCCACCCCTCCCTGTTTGATGACTGGAAGAGAGGGGTTGCTTTCCTAGGAGGGCTTATTGGCTCAGCTGGGCCAAGTTGTTAATTTGATAGGTTGAGAAACAGCTTGCAACTGATGTGTTCCAAGGTGACTCAATTGAACAGTTAAATAGTTCAAGAAAAGAACTTTCTAGGTTGGTACCTAAGCCCCCAAGAATGTAGTCTTGTGAGGAGGAAGACCATTAGGGAAAAAGGCCTGTCTTTTCTACTTTTCATTTAAAAACTGTAGCAAAGTTTACTGACTTTTCAGTCCCTGTCCATTCAAACAAACTGACTTCACCAATGTTGACTTGAGTGAGGAAGAGGGCCTAAAAATATCCCATTTTAATGAGCTGGGACTTTCAGGACTGGGGACATAGAGGTGGGGCACAGTGGTAGTAAGTTGGAGGCTGGGAAACTTGACTTGATATACCATTGATGGTCCACATTTGGATATGGTTTACTTCAAACCAAGAAATACCAGTGTCAGCATATTGGATTCACTTTTAAAATTATCATTAACCTTTACCTGTACTCTTTCCTTCTAAATATTTATTTCCTTCTAATATTTCCTTCTAAATCTTCCTTACAAATATTATCCAGGAGATAGAGGAAAGGCGTATGCAAAGTAGGTGCTTTGCTGGTGACAAAAGGAAGTCTTTTTCTTTACAAAGGCTATGTTCTCACCAAAGAAGCTTCTGATTGGGACTGTTTTGTGCATTCACAGGTGAAGATGCAATGACAGGAGACACGGACAAGTATCTTGGGCCACAGGATCTTAAGGAATTGGGAGATGACTCGCTTCCAGCTGAGGGTTACATGGGCTTTAGTATGGGGGCCCGTTCTGCCAGGTATTTGATGATCATTGTTGGTTGTTATTTTTTTTAATAGTTAATTAAGAACTACCATGACTTGTCATAAAACCCAATGTCATTTCCATTTTTTTAATTTACATGTCAGAATGTGCTTTTTGGGATGAGGATGTGACTTTGATGAAATGTTCTCTGCACCAGTGTACATGGCTCTATTATCTTCTTTGGTCCTTAATTTTGTGCGATGGCACCTGTTAATCATGTGTTCTCTTTTCACCCCACCTTGCCATCATGCTTCAAGCATATAACAGCAAAAGAGCTCACTGAAAAAAAAAAATTTGGAGAACTGATCTGGGTTTAAATGTTTCCAAATTCAATTTTGTTCTATGTTGAAAAGAATTATTTTCCAGTAAGTGAAAAATGTTTGTCATTTTTTGGTTCATGCTTCTCTTTTCATTCCCCAGTCTCTCTACTGAAAGAAAACTTCATGATTCAGCTGTCAAAGAACATTGGAGGGTCAGGGGGATGCATATTGTTTCTCATTTAAAAGTGTCTTCATGTTTCAGTATCTCTATTGAAATTCTCCCATCAATTTATTTACAAATGACATGTTAGGATTTAATAGTGAGTTCCCCAAAGTCACAGACCAAGAATGGTGGTATATTTGATTCTAAAAATGGAGGCATTAAAGCTTTTGTGATTGGAAAAATGTTGGTTCCATTTCCCCTTACTCTGGTTGAAAGAAATAGAATCTTTTTTCAGAATTTGGGAACTTCTTTTCCCTGTTTGGACTGTTTGCTGACAGTCAAGTTATTTTAAAGCTAATAATTAAACTTTTTAAACCAGAGGCCTCAGGACATTTTCCTATAGTTTAAGGATCTGTTGTAAAAAGTTTCATTGTCTAATAGTTAATGCCACGTCCCACAAAGTAAACCTGGGAGTTGATTTTTTTAGTATCATTGATGTGGCTAGCTTAGGAACAGAATGTTTTTTTAAAAATTTTCTCACGTTAGTCTTTTCTTAAAAGTTATTTGGAACATCATGTAAATTAGTAGAATTTATGCTTTATATTTCTAAAAGATCTGAAAATCTTGCTATTCGAGGTACCATTATGAAAAGGGGGAAAGTCAAGATTTAAAAAGGTGATGTTTCAGGTAGCAATAAGTTACAAATAAGCACATGTAGAATCTTAAAGGACATCAAAGATTTTATTCTGAATTGCTGTAGCTTTTGTAATCCACTCACCAAGCATCTTCCTTCCCTTTGAAGCTATGTGACATTTTAAAAAATCAATCAAATGACACAGGAAAAAATGTAGCACCCGACATCTAGTGAAATATGAAACCAGACTATTTTCTCAACATATCTTTATCAAGATAGTGCCAAGGTGTTCACACGCCTAATTTTGATTGCGACATTATTATTTGTGGCTATTATATGTGACTCATTATTTTACATTGACAGTTTATGTTATCCTCAGAGGCAATATTTTAAAAAGAACCCATAAGGCTAATATCTTTTTAAGTATTGTGACAATATTACCAAGTGTCATATTCTGAGTATAACATTTAAGAAAATACATTAAATGTGTAATTCATTCAACCATAACATCTTTTTTCTTTTTTTTTCCCCCCTCCTGTCTGGTTTGTTTTTTGCTTTCTACTTCTGTTTTTGTTCCCCAAAATACTTTAAAATAGTCCCAAGATCAGGTAAGAAGACGTAGCCTTGTTCCTCTGCCCTTCCCTGATGCATTTTCTCATTTTTATTTTCAGCATTGTTCTGTGATGTGCTGTGATATGCTTCAATGTGCTTTTTTACTTTTGAGTTTTGCTTAGCACTGGAATCTGTCTAGTGATTCTTGAGAAAATTAGCAAGTAGCAAAATGTGTGAGAAGTAGTTACTGATGTAAACTTGGGTGACTATTTGAGGCGATTCTTTCCCTTAACACAATTTGTGTGGTGCATGAAATAACTGAAGACACTACACCAGTGTTTAAGAAAAGTTGACTTGTAAAAGGTTCTTTACTGGTTGCTCTTTTACTTAAGCTATGCAAGGTATGTCAGTATAATTGAACAAATTTAAAGCTTGTATTTTTCTCACACTTCTTGTGTTTAACACAGAATATACTGAAGGCTACAAATAATGCAGTTGAAATTAAAACAATAAATTTGCTAGTTAAAAGGTACCTTAATTCTTTGTAGACCACTCTGCAAATAATCTCTCATTTTAATAGCTGAGTGTACTTCAGTGTATTCAGAGTAAAGTTGATGTGTTTAATGAGCTCCATCTGCCAAGTGGAAGTTGGTCTGGAGCAATAAGGAGTGGAAACTTGAACCATTTTTCGAACTGAAGATCTTTTCAGGCCTTTGGTTGATAACATCCAATTCTCTGTTCTCTAGTTGTACTTGTGTAAGAAGGAAGATGTTGGAAAAAATATCAACAAATCTTAGAGGTTTTTAAAAAGATGGAATCAAAATGAATATGCAGTTCTTTGGGAAAAACTTCTAAGTTTCTACATTTAAAATAAAACTATTCTCACATACCACCAGTCTTACCATGTGCTAGGGAAACCCTCCTTTAAAGATCTGAATGTCCAATGCACAATAGAACTTCTTACTTACTCTCCAAATCATATCATGGAGCAAAGTGAATGTTGTAGTAAGAACTTAGAAGTGATATTAATAGCAGAGCCCCTTGCCCATAAAGCTAATAAAAATGAAGTTAACTGAAGTTAAATAAAACAGACCTTCTTCTTCAGTCACACCAGTGCTCAGGTTTCAGATGTGACCACCATTTTGGGACAGTGCAGATTTGGAACCTGCAGAACATTACAGAATGTTCTATTGGATGAAGTTTTGTTAGAAAGTAAAAAGGGAGTCTCTGATTTTTTGAAAGCTCATACTGTATCTGGAGAAGATTATAGGTTAGAATAGTGAATAGCAAGAAAAAATAATTTGCAACTGAAACAAACAAAAAGATACAGTTATAAATCACGGGATTGGGCAGAAAAGGCCATATACAACTTTCTAACAGGGAGATGCTTTTTTTTTTCTTTTTGTTTTGGGGGGGTGGGAGCTTTTACACCAGCTTCTAATATTTTCTTTTGCTCAAATAGTCATTGAATAACAAAAAATAATAACTATAGGTGTGGGTGGTAGGATGGGTATTAAAGATCTTTCATAGGTTCTGGTAAAGGCCAAAGTTTCAACTCTAGAAAAAATGTGCTGCCCACTTGTGTAAATATTCAGAATAATTTGTGTAATTCTGGGCCCTTGGTATCTTGTTTTGTGTAAAATAAGGCTTTATTCCTATTTACATATTTTACATTTTCCTGTCAAGTAGACACAAGACAAGGCCAAAGTGTGGTTGATTCTACTAGTAAAGATAGGTGTAGACACCTTGATATTGTTACTTACCCAGGCAAAGATGGGTGCAAATTTCCCATGGTTTTATTTTCTACAATCAAAAGAGGACATCACCTATAGGATGTCTGCATTGCTAGTTTTGGGGTATCCCATTATTGAGGTACCAATTCTAGACTGCATTTAGATGCTTTCAAATTTTCCACCTTCATTCTAAGGAGAACAAGTCACCTCAAACTTTATTTCCAAACAGGAGTAAAATCCTACCTCATTCCAGCTGCCCAGATATTATGAGAAAACAAGGAAAAGATAGTCCATAGCATCTCTGCCTGGTGTCAGGCTTCCAAGTTATTAGAAGATCATAGGTATCCACTGAGACTCAGATTGCCTGCAATCCCAGTCTGCTGTATGGCCTGTGTGGTTGTGTGTAGGATTTTCAATGTGTTATGTCAGAGCCAGTCTTTTCTGTTTCTTTATTCTATTTTCAGTTTAGAGTCCTCATGGTGACAGGATTTCAGGACATCAGGTAACATATACTCTAGGAAAATCAGGGGCTGTATAGAGGATTTGAGAGAGGCAGAAATGAACTAGTAGAAGGAATTAGAACAAAAAGTATTAGAACAAGGAAAGACAGAGTAACTATACATGAAATTTGAATTTTGAATCCCAAAAGTAAAAAAAAAAAAATAAGATAGTAGGTTTATCTGTTTATTTTCCATGAAGAACAGCCATAATAATAGATCAAAACATACGTGGTTCCCAAAGATTAATAAACAGACCCATTTTGTATACTCCCATTCAATGGTTTAATTGCCTAATAGTTATGAACTAGGAACTATCACATGTGCTTAACACAGGAAAACATCTCAGGTTATATAGATGCATCTGATTCTTCTCAATCATCATATCCATTCAACTGTTAAAGCAAAGCTTCCAGATTTCATGCTTATCACCTTCTTGCACACTTGACACGAATTGGCCAACTATTAAACAAAACCTGATGATGAGGTTGTTCAGAGAGTCCCTCAGAGATTTTTGATAATGTCTTTTAAAGAGCAACTTTTGTTGATATTTTTAGTCATCTTGCTTGTTCCTATAGTTGCATGCATTAATTTTTTTTATTCATCTCATTATCATCTGCCATTCTTGAATGGGTAACTGTAAAACCAACAGCCTCCGCTCCTTCAGTTCGGATAGGTCTTACACCTTGAACAGAAGCTCCTATGCACGAGACAGTATGATGATTGAAGAACTCCTCATACCATCCAAAGAGCAGGTATGTTTTTCAGAAAACTTCGTTGATTGTTAAACTTTACTTATATGATTAAATCAAGCTCCAGGACAAAACCACTTCTGCATGTTTATTTTGCTTTTGTAAAGATCATAGTCACATTTAATAACCATGTTAATGACCATGATCTTATCATAACCCTCTCTTCTGCAGGAGAGTCTCTAAAATATCACAGAAACTCCAAGTTCTCTAGAAAACACATGCATAACTAATGTCTTCATCAAATATTTTCATTATTTTTAAAAGGGTTAATAATTGGTAGCTAAAGTTACTAACATCCATATGTTTGATTTTGCTAAGCAAACTAGGTATTCATGTTGGAACTTGTTAAAATTATTTTGAGAAAATAACAAAAGATTAGATTGGTCATGTTGTTGATCCATTAGCTTTGAAGTTGCCTGTTGTGGACAGGAAGTGATTGTGTTTTGCATTCTTCTAGAATATCTGCCAGATTGATTTTTTATTTGTTCAACCATTTTAAAAATTGTGGTGCTGAGTAGATACTACTTTCATACAAGAAGTGTCAGCAGCATAGCATTTTGCATTTGAACATGAATGGTTTATTCATTTTTTTCAAGTCACACAATATCTTGTTTTAATGAGTACAGTCATGCTTTGATGTTTGCTTAAAATGTTTGTGCCATAAAATGAACTTTGAATATTCTTACAATGTTCAAACAGTTTAATTGGTGGTCTGCTGGACATATTTATTCATTGCATAATGAAGACAAATTGGAGCAAATGAATAAATCTAGAGATACTGAGATATGTCTAGATTATCTAGGGATAAATCTAGAGATGCCCACAAATATAGAGACTCAATCTAGAGACTCAAGATATATGTACTGTTTATCACAATAATTTTTGACTTTATACTTTTCTAGAACCTTTTATTAATATTCAGGCCTTATGGAGGCAAATATAGTGAGTATACAGTGTTGGCTGAACAAATAAGAACTTTGGGTAGAATGATGGTAGGTACAATCGAATGTCATGTCTAAATGACTGTTGGCTTTAAAGAAGGTGCTTATTATGAAAAAGCTAAATTCTTGCGTGTTGGTGACTATATTGATAACTTTATAATCTGGAAATGCCTAACTCCCTATGTTCTGTGAAAAACTCACAAAAATTACAAGGAGATAAAGGGGGACCCTAAATGTATAAGCCACAATTTACCATTAAATAAATATGTCCCTCATTATGTAACGGAATAGCAAAATCCTTGCCTCAATTGTGATTTATCTTTCCAAATATCTATTTGATTTAGGTCAAAATTAGGATTACCGAGGCCAGGGAGGTAGCACAGCTATCTCAGGACCCTGGACCTAAGGTGGTTGGTTCGAATCTCAGTATCCCATATGGTCCCCCATGCCTGCCAGGAGCTATTTCTGAGCAGATAGCCAGGAGTAACCCCTGAGCACCGCCGGGTGTGACCCCCCAAAAAAAAAATTAGGATCACCATCATCTCTATGACCCCATCATCACTGCCATGTTCATCACTCTTAACCCATAGTTATAGTTACTTCCAATTTCTACAAATCCATTTTGATATAACTGTGTATATTTTCTATAATTGTTAGTGTGTAACACAGCTTCAAGCTGCTCCTGGGAGTTCCCAACTCTTCCCTAACTACCTGCTACCAAAATTTGCTTACTTAGGTAGAATAAAAAGGTCTGTATTTTCTTATATTAACTTTTTTAGTTTTATGGGATTTTTTTTTGTTCATAGCCTGCAGTGCATGGGTTGACTCTTTGCTCTGCTCCTAGCAGGTTTGGGAAACCATATGTGATGCCAGAAATCAAACCTGGGTTTGCTGCATGCAAAGCAAGTGCCCTATCTACTGTACTTTCTCTCTGGTCCCATATTCTGGTGACTTTTTGAAAAGATATAAGGATAAAGAGAATTTTGAGTTTAAATTGGTGTTTATTGCTTTAGTTTCAAAAGCACCTCTAGACATCAGAAACACTTCGATCTATCAGTGGAGAGTTCTTATGACATCTTGAAACTTTTAAAAATGAATTTTAGGCTGATGGCTATTGAACTAGGACTATACTTTCTTTAATGATTGTAGAAAAGCTTGTGATCTATTAGGCCGTTCCTGTAGAGCCTGTTAAATGAACTCACGCCATTGCTCATGATCTCAAAAAAATAATCTTTGATAAATTTATCAGAGATGTGAAAAAGGAAAAAATACAAGAAGACATTTTAGGGATATGTAGAGGTTATTTGACAACATATTTGCTATATTTTTAGGAAAGTATTAAATGTTTAACAACTATAATATTGAATTGTATCTGTGTAGAACGATGTCTACTATAAGGGTATATATCCCAAGGCTTTCAGAAGTGAAGGTAATCCTTAAGTCAACTAATTTAAAGTGACTTAGACAAAAAGAAAAGTAGATGTGTGGCCGGGAGAGATAGCACAGCGGCGTTTGCCTTGCAAGCAGCCGATCCAGGACCAAAGGTGGTTGGTTCGAATCCCGGTGTCCCATATGGTCCCCTGTGCCTGCCAGGAGCTATTTCTGAGCAGACAGCCAGGAGTAACCTCTGAGCACTGCCGGGTGTGACCCAAAAACCAAAAAAAAAAAAAAAAAGAAAAGAAAAGAAAAGTAGATGTGTGGTGGGTTGAGGGTAAAGAAAAAAAACAAAATCAGAAAGATAAAATGTGATAAAATGTTAATGGTTGACTCTAGGTGGAGTGTACATGGATAGTTTTTGTATATGTTATATATTTAATTTAATTTTATTGTAATTATATATCTATAATTGTTTGTATCCCAAAGAGTTCAGGAGATTTCAGAGCTCCTCCTGGTAATTTTCAACAACTGGGCATGGTTTCGTTCTTGGATGTTGCCACTAAGGCTCTGCTGTGGTGGGGACCACCGTGCTAATGCTTGGGCACCTCCAAAACTCCATTTGGTCATGTTCAGGGGATCACGTGGTGCCAGGAATCAAACTTGGGTATTCTCATGTTCTCATGTAAGACATGAGTCTTAACTCCTATGCTATCTTTTTGCTTTTTTTTTCTTTTTTTTTATTTGGTTTTTGGGTCACACCCAGTGGTGTTCAGGGGTTACTGCTGGCTCTATGCTCAGAAATTGCCCCCAGCAGGCTCGAGGGACCATATGGGATGCCAGGATTCAAACCACCTTTCGTCCTGGGTCGGCTGTGTGCATGCAAGGCAAATGCCCTACCGCTGTGCCATCTCTCCCACTCCAACTCCGACTACGCTATCTTAAAACCTTTTTAAGTTCTTTTAATTATATGGACACCTGCAAAATAAAAGCTTAAAATGAGGAAAACAAATTCTAAGACAGACATATTAGTTTTTTGAATTCACAGTGTCTCATTTATTGTGTAAGAGAAGAGACTTATTTCTCAAACTATGTTTGTCAGAGGAAAGAGTGCCAATGCACGATTGAAGATTAATGAAAAGTGTTTACTTCAGAAGCACGCTTAAGTATCATGTGTTAGAATTAAATGGCAAAATATAAAATTTACTCTTATAAACGTAAAAATAGAGTTTTCCCACAGTGATGATTTTGTTTGAAAGCATGCAGGAGATCATAAATATTTTGAATTACTAAGGCACTCTGATACAGATTTTAAATTGCCTTGTCATTGCCCAGCTAAAATTTCTTTGACAAGTAAAGCAAAAGTAGAAAGTTAATAAAAATTAACTCTCCATGAGATTTTCTTTTCACCCAGCATAAATTTTACCTAGATGAAGCAAAAGTTGCCTCTTTCCTATCCTACTGCTTATTAATCAGTTTCATATTAACCACACTAAAGAAAGTACAGTTAAAACTCAGGAGAATAAAAAAAAAAAGCAATATTCCTAGACCTGTGATCCAAAATGTGTCTGGTTGAAGGCAGAGATAGAAGTCAAAGCAGGGTAAAAAGAGGTTAGAAGGAGTAAATTACCCTATTTCCTGTTGGACCTTAAAAATGAGTTATCAGGTCCGGAGAGTTAGCATGGAGGTAAGGTGTTTGCCTTGCATGCAGACAGTCGGTGGATCGAATCCAGGCATCCCATATGGTCCCCTGAGCCTGCCAGGATCGATTTCTGAGCCTGGAGCCAGGAGTAACCCCTGAGCGCTGCTGGGTGTGACCCAAAAACAAACAAACAAACAAAAACAAAAAAACAAATGAGTTTTCAGTAAACTATTAATCACCCCAAGATAATCTAGAGTGGACTCTTTTTACTATATTACTCTTTATTGGAGTTTTTTTGGGTTCTTTTTGTTTTTGGCTTTTGGGAACCACACCTGGCAGTACTCTGGGTACTTGTGGCTCTGCACTCAGTGATTGTTCCTGGTGGCCTCGAGGAATTTAGGGGCACTGGGAATTAAACCGGGGTCAGCCACATACAAGGCAAATAAATGTCCTACCCACTATCCTTTCACTTCGGCCCCTGTATTATTTTTTGATAGATTGTCAACTCTTGAAAAATATTCTTTGATTGAGTTATCAAAAGTCACCTGCAGCCAGTTGTATAAAACATATATGTAAAAGCAAAGAAACAAATATTAACTTAGTCAAAAGGCAATAGTCATGGTTGTTGTCCTAGTCATAGATGGCATCGTTGTCATCATCATAGTTGTAGTCTCATCGTGGTAGTAGAATAGTATCAAAGCAGAGACTCTCAGGGGGCCGCAGGAGACAAAGTCGGGGTGATCCTTGAGTGCAAAGTCAATAGTAAGCCTTGAACATTGGGGGGTGTGACCCAAACAACTAAAACAAAACAAAACAAAAAAAGATTCCTCTAGGGCAGGGCCACAAAATGTTGTATGGAGGGCTGTTTGCGGCCCGCAGGCTGCGAGATTGAGACCCTTGCTAGGTCCAGTCTATACACTAGGATCTGTACACTAGAATGAACTTTTTAAGAAAAATGTTTAATTCTAGAATCAGTGGTTTTGATGGAATCAGAATTGGTTTTTTTTTTTTGTTTGCTTGTTTGTTTTTTGATTTTTGTAATTTCTTTAAGAATCATGGTAACAGAAATGTTCACAGTTGGGTTTCAGTCATAAAATGTATGCCATCCTTTATAGTGGGAATTTTAAAAAAATATTTTTTAAGTTTTTAATCATTGAATTCCAGAGCTACAAAGTTATTCATTATTGTTTCAGGCATACAATATTCCAGAACCAAACCCTTCATTGTTCACTTCCTTCACCAATAGTCCCAGTTTTTCTCCCATTTCCATCTTACTTCTAGAGCAGCTAATTTTCCCAAATTTATCCCAAATTTATCTCCTCACCTCTACTCTTTATGAAGTTTCTATATCCCACATATGGAAGAGATTATTCTGTGATTTTTCACTTTCACTCTGACTAATGTCACTCAATATAATACTTCCATATCCATCCACATAACAGCACATTTCCTAATTATCATTTCTTACTTTGATTAGTATTCTATTGTATATATATATATATGTATGTATATATGTACCATAGTTTCTTTATCCAGTCATATGTTGTTGGGCACTTGGTCTGTTTCCAGATCTTTGCTCTTGTAAATAATGCTGCAGAAACAAAGAATGTTCATTGCAGTGACGTCTTTTCTGGGTTTTGCTTTTTGGACCACTAGGGTCTATTCTAAGGACTGGGATTTGGGGGTTTTATGGAAGCTCAGTTATTTTGAATGATGATAACTGACTTCCAAGAAGGCTGGACCAGTCAACCTTCCCACCAACAGAGAATGAGGGTTCCTTTTTCCCACATTCTCATCAAAACCAGTTGTGCCTTTTGACTGGTGAAAATTGAGCAAATGTAAATGCATTTAAGCTTCCTTTCAGGTCTTTGGATCAGGACAATGAAGGACTCACCCAACCCTGTCTTGATTAGATTGTTTCCTTTTGCATAGTTCTCCTTTCAAACCAGATAGACCCACTGAGTTGATGCCTAAGGGGACAAAGTGACAGGGCTTCAAAGCTTGGCTAGAAGGTTTAACTAAAGAAGTCTGTAGACAGTTGCTTTGGCTGTTTGAATGGTAGCTGCGGAGATAATGCTGTATTCAGTAGCAGTGTGAAAGGCCTCAGAGTAAGCCTCCATTTACCCAGAGGAGCTGTCATCCTTATCACAACAGATGCTTCCCAAATACCACACAACCTAGAAGTCTATATCCTTTTTCTTCAGAGGAAAACTTAACTGTGTTTTGTACTTCTTGATATAGTAACACATAATAGGCATAGTGAAAAATTCTTCTGGAGAAAGTGCAAGTTTATTATTCATTTTTAATATCTAGGCAATTTGTAGCCGTTAAGTAATTGCAAAAAAAAATACCTAACTCCAAGTGGCTGGCTAAGCCAATAGTCAAGCCTTTCTCTTCTACCTCTCACTTCCCTTTCACTCCTGAACCCCCCCCCCCACATCAGCAGATTAACCTTTCTGTTTCTTTCCTTTAAACTCATTTCTTGTGGGACTCTCAGAAATGTGCATGGTAGCAGAAGGTAGCCAGCCTGGGATTAAAGATTTGCTAGAGAGATAGTCTCCTGGAAGATAAGCAGCCACCTTTGACTAGTGACATTTAATATGCTGCTATTTCTCTTCAAAGTGCTGTGCCAGCATTCCTTAGAAGATCCATTCAACACCTCTCACAGATCCTCAGTCAGATTAAACAGTTTTTGCAAGCAGAGAGGTTGGTGCTGTAATTTAAGGTAGTCCAATTAGCTTAGACACTTCACACTGGGTGGTGAGGTGTCTACAGACTCACCTTCACACTGACATTGAGCCACCTTTAGCTGATGTTGGGACCTGTTTTTTAAGTCCATCCTATTTGGAAATTCTACAGAACCGGGCTGCATTATAGTTTCTATTATAGTTTTGAACAAAGATGTCTGGAATGGTCATAATTATTGATACAAGACAAATAATTTAGAAATAAAGAAAACCTGCTTTCACTCTTAAGGTTTGAATCTTTGTATCTGCTTCTTGAACTAGTTTTTCTTATGGAATTAATCTTCCTCTCCCAGTCCAGGTATGCAACATATGTTTATATCATGTTTTACACATTGTAAAATTGTTATCACAATAAAATTGACATATTATATCATTGCCCAATTACCTTTTAAAAACAGGGAGCAGAGAGGGACAACTGAAAGGTTGTAGTCTTTGGTCGATATCTCTTCCTTCCCCACCTCCTCACCTCTCTGCCTATTACTGTGAGTTCCTTTTATTCAAAGATGGAATTCTTCCTTTACTATTCTCGTTTCTTTCTCTCTTTCCCTCCCTCTTTTCTTCTGTCTCTCCCTCTCCCTCCCTCTTTCCTTTCTTTTCCTTTCCTTCCCTGCCTCCCTCTCTCCCTTTTTTTCTTTCTTCTTCTATCTCCCTTTTCCCCTTCTTCCTCTTGTTATGTTTCTTACCACCTCACATATGATCAAGGTCTGGAATACATTTCATAAAATACTGTTTCCAACATGGTGCACAAAATGTCCAAACAAACCTTTCTGTTTAGGTACTGGTTTGTTTTTCATTCACTACCCATTATAGGTAGATCCTGACAATCCGTTGTGTCTTTCTTTTTATAATTCTTGCCACAAAAATGTATGAACTGGACCATCTAATTTCATGCTTTCTGTCACCTTATAAACTCTCGCTGTCAATTGTTTCCATTGTGAAGACTAAACAGATCGGAACCAGTATTTCAATTGACATTAGACGGGACCGTTGAGAATAGTTCTTAGATATGATGGCTGCATGAATCCATTTTTTGTGATGAGCACAAGGAACAACATTGCTGTCATTAATGGGACATGCAGCTAAACTGAGTTGAAGGTTTAGATGAAGGTTTAAATAAAAACTTAAAGATATTATTTTTTAAAAAAGATGAGTCTCTGAAACAACGTGTATGGATTGCTGTTGTCAATCTAACAGACCATAATTACCTGACGACTTGCTATCCTAAAAAAAGATGCACAGAGCACTGCTTTATGGCACTTTGAGGACTAAGTTATCTTCCACTAGCAAAACCATATCTGAGTATATTAGAATGGCTGTGCTTTTTGTTTACAAGTATTTATGATGTTATATTACTCTTCCCTTAATTGAATGGTTCCATTTTCACGGAAACAAGCCAGTTAATAACAGCCTCTTCTCATGCAGAAATGAAAATCAGTGAGATTTGGGATGTGTCATCCACATGGCTATGAAGCAGGGCAGCCTAAATTAAACCCAGATCGTCCCTTCCTCCCCCACTTGGGGTATTAACACCCTCATGACTTCCCCATGCCCTAGTCCTGTCTGATTTATGACCGACCACAGGGTGAAATTATCTTTGAGAAGTCTTTACCTCCTGGGGTTCCCAATCTATGGGTCTCATCCAGCTGTTCTGGAGGTTTTTTTTAGATTAGATTCACTGAGTCTTGCCTGTGAGCTGTTATTGTTTGATTAGCATGTCAAGGCCCACCTTTAATCTCTTTAATCTGCAGGACCAACTCCTCTGGCCCCTGGGGGTAGCAGATTTGACTGATAAAAACCAGTTAAAGGAACTGACCTGGGGAATGAAGTGTTGACCCTTCTGGAGAATTACTCAACATTAGATTTAATTAGATTTCTCTTTCTTTAGCCAGCGAGCCCTTTCCTCCTTCCTACCCCTTTCCTCCCAGGCCTGCAACTGCTATTTCCAGACAAGGCATCTGGGTGAGTCCTTGTTTGTAAGACCAGTGTGTACTTGTGTTCTTCTTTCTTCTGATGAATAGCACTAGTGAGAGACTATTTTTGGAAAGAAGTAAGCTCTTGGAGACAGTGATATCATCATTACTCAGACTTTGGATCCCACTGAATAATGGCACTTTGATTTTAATAGTAATCCTTGACATCATTTTCAAAATTAAAAAAATAATGGTACACTTTTTCTATTTCATTTTTGAAGGGGGAATAAAAGTCTCGATCAATGCAATCTTCTCTTTCCTGTTCTAAAAAAGCCATACCTGCTTTATATTGTCAGATTCTTTCATTATATCTGAAGATTTTTTTTTTCTTCCACTCTGAAATCAATTTGCTGTTGCCTCCCAGGCCAATAGTTTCATGCTCTGAGAATTCAAGAAATAGGGCCCAGAGAGATAGCACAGCGGTGTTTGCCTTGCAAGCAGCCGATCCAGGACCAAAGGTGGTTGGTTTGAATCCCGGTGTCCCATATGGTCCCCCGTGCCTGCCAGGTGCTATCTCTGAGCAGACAGCCAGGAGTAACCCCTGAGCACCACCGGGTGTGGCCCAAAAACAAAAAAAAAAAGAGAATTCAAGGAACAAATGAATGTAAAAGTGAAGGGCAGAGAGGGGAGGGGAGGGGAGAAGAAAACAAAAGTGAAGGGCAGGTGTTGACAATGAAATGACAGTAAGCTGTGGTCTTCCTAAAGTAGGAATTAAAGACTGTTGAGCCAGTAAATCGACCTGAGGAATTATAAGATGCATTTTACTAACAGAAAGACTTACACTGGATTGGTATACATATTCTGTGTATATGTTTCCTGTAGATATAGATATAAAGTTGTAAATGAATGTATATTGCTGGTAATAGCAGATTTTTATTCTTTCTGTGTCTTCTCCCACAAAATTATCAGTTTTGGACAAATAAAATAATATAAATGCAAGTCTTTTTAATAAGCAGAAATAACTTTATACATATAAGGAGACATTGTTATGATTTCTTGTCAACATTGACATTGATGCCGGGCCTTTTGGTGGGGAGAAGGGAGCAGCTGCTTGGTGCAGGAGAAAGGTTTCATACATACCTGGCAGTGTTTGTGGCTCTGTGCTCAAGGGACTTTATGTGGTGCCTTGGGTTGAACTGATGTCAACCATATGAAGACAAGCGCATTAACTTCCGTACTATCTTTCTGGCATTAGCGCCAAATTTTAATCTGTATTTTCTTTGGCTGTTCATAGCAATCAATCTCAATTGGAAAATAAGGAAATTGAGACTGGAATAAATTAAAAAACATTATAAGGCTTACAAAAACAGCAAGTGATATTGAAAATGGCCAAAGGATCATTGAGTAAATAAAGATAAGGCCAGATCTAAAGCAAAATACCTCCTTTCTTGGGCCTGGGAAATAGTCTCTCTAACCAGTACATGATGCAGTGCTGGCTCCAGTCCCCAATACTACATGTTCTCCAGGTATCAGAGCACAAGTGGGTTTGGCCCCCAGACAAACAACTTTCTGATGAAAGTTAAAGTCAGACTTAGATCTTAAACCAACGAGCCTGTTAGCTAAACCTCTGCACTAGGCAGACATATTTCTTACCTAGTTGCCTGCTGTCAGCTTAGATCATACAACAAGGAGTGAGTTTGAGGAACAGAGGACAATGTCTCTCCCTGTGACTGAGCACAGCCTGAGAGAGTAAGGACTGCATTTGAGCATAGGATTCCCCCAAATTGTGGCCCAATATAAATGTACATTTCCTCAGCAAGGAATAAGACCCAGGGTGCAAATGAACAACAGTGACAAAGTTGTGTTGCTGGTCTTAAATTGAAAACCCTTAGAAATAAACTTAAGAAATGGAGGGAAATTGTTTTTTTCAGGGGCAAAGGCTGCTTCCAAGTCCATTTCTTTGGCTCTACTTCAAAGCCAAGCTTTTCTAGGAAGCTCTGGAAATACCTCTTTGCACAGTCCTATTTATCACTTTAAATGCCTATTTGTCCAGTAAACAAATGAAGGAAAAAACAATTTTCATTGGTATGATGGTGCCATGCACATAATAACCTTTCAGAACAGTTTGAAATTCAAATTATTTATGAAAATAGGTCAGTAGTATAAACTTAACATTTTAGTTTTAAATAAACTAGTCTGTAGAAATAAGTGTTGAGGAACAAGTGGTTTGAAAATAAAGCTCCCAATTTAGTCTCTTTATACAAAATCCTCAGGTTCAATTGAATTGACTTAAAACTATATTTAGTTGCACTGTAAGAAGAGCGTTTTGTTTTGTATTTTGTTATTGAAGTTTGTAGTCTGTCCCGAAATCTAAGTACTAACCCTTTGTAGATAACAGCAACAAATGTTCTCATTGAATGCAGAGTTAGCTATTCTTCAGTTCTGTGTACATTTTCCTGGCATGTAGAGACATGGTGCCTTGCTTATATATACTTTACAAATTGTTTTTCAGTTAGAGTTCAGGGCTAGTTTTAATTTTAATTCAGTTTAGCTCATAGTTTTGAGCCAGTATCCTATTTGTGGTCCAACAAAATTTCAACAAATTGTTTGAGTCAAAAGCCTTACCAGAGAACTTACAGGAATGGGGAATCCCAAAAGACAGATGCTGTCCTGCCTCCATAAATATTCCATGACAGCAGTGATACCTTTTTGTGTGGTATAATTCATTGTTTCAATAATTCATGTCTTGCGTGCATGTCTGTAACTGTCCTAGGTAAATAATTTACTGTAATTACCAAAGAAGCATGATATTATTTATTTATTAGAACTTTATAAAAATGGGCTCATTGTCAACAGTAACCTCAGGGCCTCAAATAGATTATAAGATCACGAAGGAAAGTCATCAAATAAACAGCAGCACCCACTTTGTATTAAGTGTTTTTGCTTTTTTCGGAGGGTGCATAGTGAGGCTTTTGAAGGTCAGTAAAATGGGAAATGGGTAAAGAAGATCAGAATAAATTCAGTACCTAATCTTTCATTTCATTGTAAAGCATTTGGAAACTTTCCAAAGTGATACATTTTCTTTAAGGTTAGGACCTTGATTCTTTTTTTATTTAAAAATATATTTTTTTATTGAGGCCATTGTGAATTACAAAGTCCTTCATAGTTGGATTTCAGGCATACAGTGAGAGTGAATTTGAAAATTTGTTATTTCAGTGCTCTGTTGATTTATTCACTTTCTCAATGTCCTTATCTTTTCACTTTGTTCTTAATCACACTAGTTATAGTGAATGGTAATTTCTTGTAAACTTTAAAATATCAAATGAGGGCCCCGATGATAGACTAGTGATAGGGCATTTGCCTTGCAGGCAGATGACCCAGGACGGACCTGGGTTCGATCCCTGGCATCCCATGTAGTCCCCCAAGCCTTCCAGGAGTGACTTCTGAGTGCAAAGCCAGAAGTAACCCTTGAAAACTGCTGGATGTGGCCCAAAACACAAACACCCCCCAAAAAATAAAATAAAATAAAATAAAATGTCAGATGATCTTTCTAGAAAGTCTGTAGTTTCTATCTTGTTCTTCTGTTGTTGTTGTTGTTATTGTTGTTGTTATTCATGTACTCTGGCTATACTTGAACATTTTTTCTCTTTGAGGCATTATTGGTGACTTAGAGGAACACCTCAGTGCTCAGTGGTTACATATTGTTCTGTTGCAGGAATGACCCTTGGCCAGTGCTCAAGGGGTCACATTTTAACCAGGATTATGACCAACACACCCCCATGCAAGTGCCTTGCCTCCAGTTCTATCTCTGTCCCCTCCTCAATGGCAATTTTCATGGCTACTAGAATTGATATGCAGACGAATTATATAAAAACATGTCAGATAATACTTTTATAGAGGATTCACCCTCCCACTGCTAGACAAATATGGTGGAGATTATGTTAATTTCATCCAGATTTTGTGTAACGAGGCCAGTTTCTAGCCCTAGAAAATTTCAGGCTACTCCCAATTTGTCCTTGACCCTCGAAAAGTCCTCATTTTCTGGTGTAATCATTAAGTCTCATCCCCTTACAAATCCCAAACTCTAATTTTTTTCTCTCATAAAACTGCCAAAAAGTCCCATTTTATGGTACAATTTCTCATTTCATTGTTGTTTCTTGGGTAATTCGATTACAATCCCATTTAACATAATCATAGTACCGCAGTTAGTGTTGTCACATCCAAGTGTGAGTCACACCGTGATATATGCCATGTCAACATGTGAAGTTTGTGGTACTGATGTGCCAAGTTACTATGAGGTACCACAGTGCTCATTGCCCTCCACCTCTGTCCTTGGGTCACCTCTGATTCAATTGTCACTCCTCTCCCATTGCCATCTCCCCACCCTCAATTGTTGATAGATTTGTAATCCATGGCTCAGGGTTTGTCAACACTTGATATTCTCTAGTCTTTTATTTTTGTCTCTATTATTCCACAAATGAGTGAGATCATCTCTTTCACACTAGCGAGAATGGCATCTGGTGCAAAGGCTAGAATCAAGCAATTTAATCAACCCAATAAAAATCAATCCATTTTTGAAGATATTTTTTTGGTTAGGTGGTTAACTCCCTTGTCCTGCATAGTTCCAGAGTTAGGCAAATGTTTATAGCAGAAAACTGTCAAACCCTGAAAGGTACCAAATCTCCATCAAGACATTCTTGATTTCTCTGTGTCCCCCCCCCCACAATAACTCCTATAGATACAGATTCCAGGCTCTGCATGGTAATTGTCAAAAGACCCTGTGTCATAAACAGCAATTTTGAATTTTGATCACATAATGATAATTGCCTTCATGAGTGTTGTCCTGCCACTTAAGATTAATATGTCAGAACATTCCTGGAAATATGTGATATTTATAAATAGTGTTATGTGATAATGCATGTTATATTAATTGCATTGACATTGATAACAGGTGTAATATTTAAATGTATTCATGTAGAATGAATTAATGGGAAATGTATCCATAATAGTTTTATGAACACTGATTTTTTTTAAATTGGCATCCAAGAGTAAAGTCTGACACTTCAAGTTCTTTCCCTCTCAGTGCCTGGTGTTTACAAATTTATCTGATTTAGTTAGCCATGCTGCTGCTGGCTTCTCTGGCCTACTTGGAAGCAGAAGTCATCAAGATTGAATTTTTCATTTTGAGATTCAGAAAGTAATTTTATAATCATGGTAGGGTTGAATTTTTATTGTGAGTATTGGGTTCTAGACTGAAATATAGATGTCTTTTGTAGGTGCAGAGAACCAGTGTTTTGAGTTTTTGATCTGTTTCTTCCTTTCCTTTTCAGCATCTAACCTTCACAAGAGAATTTGATTCAGATTCTCTTAGACATTATAGCTGGGCTGCAGACACCTTGGACAATGTCAATCTTGTATCAAGTCCTGTTCATTCCGGGTAAGTGACCTGAGAGCTATTTTTTTTTTTATTCTGTTAACTAACATTATTGCATTTATGATTTTCAGTAATAAATGTCATTTTCCAAAGCATTGTATATATGAAAATTGGATCTTCTAAAAGACTTTACTAGTGAGATATGTATGTTATCAGTAAATATTTTTAAGCAAATAGTCTATTATTACTGGGAAACTAAAGGATTGGAGGTTAACTGTATTACTGGTATGTTGCATTAATTATTAATTATAAAATCCAAGTGTTGAGGTGAGACATTTCTCGACTTGGCCTGGCTCCTGCAACCCCTTTGGCTGACGGGTCTGTAGGTTGCAGGGTGGTGATGGAGAAACTCACAAAGAAGTCAGATAAAGTTTTGGGAGAAATCCAGCTTTATTACAAGACCCTAACAGCTATGTGCGTATCTCCACATGATCTCTAAGCTAAGCTATTTTTTTTTGGGGGGGGGGCCACACCCGGTGATGCTCAGGTGATGCTCCTGTCTATAAGCCCAAAAACCGCTCCTGGCTTGTGGAATCATATGGGATGCTGGGGGTCAAACCCAGGTCTATCTTAGGTCAACCACATGCAAGGCAAAGCCTTACCACTGCGCCATTGTTCCAGCCCCTAAGCTAAGTTTTTATAAGTAACCTCCATCAGTTGCCTTTCATGTATCCTGACTGCTTCTGCCTCTCTGCCTTTTCTGTGTCTGCCTCTTTCCTCTCCTGTCCCCCATTATCCTCAATCCAAAATACACCCCCATCCCAGGCGTGGGTGGGTCTGATCATCCAGGTGAGATTAGCATATGGCATTGCAGAGGGGTAACACTGATACATTAAAATTTCTAAGCCATTCTGTACTGTCTATAGGGCTCTAATTTTTCCTTTTCATTTAAAAAGTTATAGTGATTTCTCTTTATTTTCTTGAAAAAAAATTTTTTAATTTTGGGCCACACCAGGTGACGCTCAGTTACTCCTGACTATGTGCTCAGAAATCGTTCCTGGCTTGGGGGACCTTATGGGAGGCCAGGGGATCTATCCCCAGTCTGTCCTAGGCTAGCACTGGCAAGACAGACAGATGCCTTACTGCTCTGCACCACCGCTCTGACCCCTCTCTTTAGTTTCTTTAAGAAAAATTTTTCTTGAGTGTCTGATTTTTCCTTTCCAATAAAATATAAAAAAGTCTTTATACATTTTCTTAATATTTGACTGTTGTTTGCTCAACTTCTAACAACACAAAATTCCTCTTAAATACTTAGCTTTTTGTTTTTTGTTATTTGGTTTTTGGTTTTTGGTTTTTGTTTTTTTTTTTGGTTTTTGGGCCACACCCGGCAGTGCTCAGGGGTTACTCCTGGCTTTCTGCTCAGAAATAGCTCCTGGCAGGCACGGGGGACCATATGGGACACCGGGATTTGAACCAACCACCTTAGGTCCTGGATCAGCTGCTTGCAAGGCAAACACTGCTGTGCTATCTCTCCAGGCCCAATACTTAGGTTTTTTACTTTAAATTATACTAGACTATATTATTCTATATAGTATAATATAATTATTTATATAGTAGATTATGCTAATTATACATATACATTATACATATGCTATATTAGACTATATAACTTCTGGGTTTTTTTAGGTATGTGTTTCTGAATTGTCAAATACTTTAGTCTTTTAATATTTCTAATAAAAAGGAAAAAATTTAAAATAGAGTTTTGGTATACTAATCTGCCTAAAATAAGATAGTTTTTAACATTTAAATTCACTTAAAAAGTGAGTGTACAAGTGTATGCTAGATTTGTCTCAGAAGTTCTTTAAGAAACCATAAAAATAGATTTGAAATAGATTTGTTATTATTGTTCCTGTTGGTTTGCAGCATTTGAGACAGGCAAAAGGTAAACCCTGGCAATTACAGAACTGATCATATATTTTAAATATGTACTGAATTTTTCAATGTTAGCTATTACAACTTTAAATTATTTGCATCCATACAAATTAAATCAAGTTAATGACATTAATGTAATTCTCACCTCTGAAGTTAATAGCAGGCCTTAAAGTAGTTGTCAGGTAATCCAGGTAAGAGTAAATTAATATTAATTATCTATTATATAAATATTATATAAAATATAATAGCCAATGAATATAATAATATTTGTGGAGCGTCAGTAAATTATACGAAGATTTGCTCTCTGTTTTTAATTAAAATACACTATGTTAAATCTTGTATATGTATGTTTTAATGCTATTTTCATTTAATTTTATTTATTATTTTGGTTTTGGGGACACTCCAGGTGGTGCTCAGGAGTTACTCCTGGCTCTGCACTCAGAAATCACTCATGGCAGGCTCTGGGGACCGTGTGGGCTGCCAGTTCATATATGTGAACCCAATCACAAGTGAAGCAAATGCCCTACCCGTTGTACTATCACTTCAACCCCACCTATTTTAATCTTAATGACTTTGTGATAGATATTTTTGGGGTAGTTATCTTGGCTCTGCACTCAGGAATAACTCTTAGTGGGCTCAGGAAAATATGGGATGCCAGGGTACAAACCTGGTCGGCCATATGTAAGTCAAACACTCTACCTGCTGTACTCTGATCCCAGCCCCACTTTGAGATAGATATACTCATTTTATTATCATATGTACAGATGTAAAGTCCTAAAACTTATTAATACTGGGGATTATTTTAAATATCCTTATAGCATAATTCTGAAAATTCTGAAAACAAATCACGGCCATGTCTTTATTCCCCACAATGCTTCGTAAATTATAAATTACAAACTGAATTTGAGTCATGAGTATTATATTTTTATCTCAATCAGAAAAATTTTATGTTAAATATGCTTAAGATATTATTTACATCATATATATATATGAGTATATGATTGTAAAGCTATAAGAAAATAAGCATTGAGAAGAAAATGTAGAACATATAGAATCTTTTCTATATGTAAGTAAGCGATCATTTTGCAAAGTGGTGAAGAGTTTTTGAATCAAGCTTGGTGAACTGCCACCATATTACAAAGATTACAGTGGTCCTCAAACTATGGCCCGCGGGCCACACATTGTATTTGTATCTGTCTTGTTTCTTCATTGCAAAATAAGATATATGCAGTGTGCATAAGAATTCGTTCAAAGTTTTGTTTTTACTATAGTCAGACCCTCCAATGGTCTGAGGGACAGTGAACTGGCCCCCTGTTTAAAAAGTTTGAGGACCCCTGAAATTCTAGAACATTCGCTCTGTGCTCTATCGAGGAAAGAAAAGTAGTAGAGTTTCAGTTGGCAAATTATTAGAATTCTAAGTGAACAGTCTCACATATGGGAGAACAGTGAAATATTGGAATATATAAATTATCTCTCCCTGAAGAGAGATGTGCAAAAAAAAAAAAAAAAGCCACCATAAAGAACAGGTAAGTGAGAATGCTTGAAAGGGAAACATAGATGTAGTTTGCATTGGAAAATACTTCTCTACTGCCAGTTCTATAGTTTACATCGCCATGGAAAGCAAATATCTTTCAGGCTTATTTCACAAATGCAAAATGCATTGGCTTCATTTTTTTAGTTTTTCTTTTGCTTGTCATTGGCATTTTTCTGTTGCTGGCTTCTAATTATCTGGCATTAATTTTTTCCATTTGCTTTCTACATTATTTTGCAGCTATCCTTCTCCACTTCCACAGTATGATTCAAGGTGATCTTTGTGTCCTTTATGTGACCCATCCTTTTTGTAATTTTTAATTTATGTAAATTTTTCTCCACAGTTAGATGTGTAGTGTCTATAGTGTGTGAGCATTTGTCATTTGTCACCCACTATTCCTTAAACTAGTAGCCTTCATTTGTTTTTAGGATCGTGTGTAGAATTCCTGCTTTGGTCGAAATATTTACAATATATGATTAAACATCATATTTTAATTTGTTTCTATAAGTTACGTTGCATGAAATTTTATTTTTCACGGTATATATTTATATGTATCTATAAGGAATGGGTTTCAAAGTCAACTTGTTTTATTTCCTAATGTTATTAAATAAAGCACAAATCCTATTTAACCTCTACTCTCTTTCCACAGTCTTTTGGATCTATAATATTTTTGGGTTTTTTTTTTTTTTTTTTTTTTTTTTTGGTTTTTGGTTCACACCCGGCGGTGCTCAAGGGTTACTCCTGGCTGTGTGCTCAGAAATAGCTCCTGGCAGGCACGGGGGACCATATGGGACACCGGGATTCGAACCAACCACATTTGGTCCTGGATCGGCTGCTTGCAAGGCAAACACCACTGTGCTATCTCTCCGGGCCCGATCTATAATATTTTTAAACTATGGAGCTTAAGTGATTATTAATAAGCAACAAATATGCAGTGAGTACTAAGCAGATCAAAGAGAAAAAAATTCTCAATGACCAACCTGGCAAGATAGCACAGGGGTTAGGGCACTTGGCTTGTATGCAGCTGACCTTGTAACCTGTGCACCCCAGTTATACCATATGTGACCCCAAATCAAAACAAAAAATATGCTTGTAGTTTGTCCTTTAAATCATCTTAAACTCTATTCACTAAAATTTATCAAAGACATAGTTCTGACATTCTCTGGATGTGGCATTTACAGCTCCATTCACAGCTGCTCAGATCAGGTTTTTAAAATATATATATATATTTGTATGCCACCTAGATCTATATTTTATTATTATTAAACAGGTTTAACCTGGGCCATTTCTAAAGACAATTAACAAGTACTTTTGTTCACTGGTTTTATTCAATAAATACTCATTGTGTGCAGGAACTGTGCCCAGTTATGCAGCTCTTCTAAATTGCTGTCTGTATTGTTGAGACTTTGAGGTTTCTTGCCAGGGCAAACACTGCCCTTTCAGTGTAAACAGTCCAGAGTTTATTTGTACTAAAACAACTGACTTTTCAAGCCCAGGGCTTGTCTCAGGTTCTTTCAATTCTATTCTTCTGTTAGTATTCCCTGTCACAAGATTTGAACTACGAAAGGCTGAGAAAGATCAGTTTGGCTTACACTTCTTTATACTAGGGCTCATTGCCTTTGTCACCAAGTAAAAATGGTCGCTGAACACATATCTAGGAAAATGTCATCTCCCCAGAACTGGTTCTGTTGAATCTTTTGTCATTTCGCTTTGAGGGGTTCAGTTTTTTTCTTCTTCTTCTTCCTTTCAAACTGTCATACTGATTGCCTTCTAAGTAGAGGGGTGCAAAATGTGCATTAATCCAGAGGCAAATGGCTGGATATGAAGTAGGCAAATGGGTGTGAAGGCAACTCCAACACACTAATTATCAGAGTTGGTTCTGAATATTGAACGGACTGAAAAATGATCCTGTTCCAATTGCTACTTACCAGGGGGTGGCAGGTCAGTCTGGTCTGTAGGAGCAGTTACTCTTCTCAGATCAAGAGAAAAGGATTGATCCTTTGTTTTAGGGCCACACCTGGCAGTACTCAGGGCTTACCCCTGGTTCTGCCCTCAGAGATTACTCCAGGCAGGCTTCCTTCCACACCTAGGGAATACACACCATAAGGGAAGCTGGAGGTTGAACTCAGGTCAGCTGCATTTAAGGCAAAAACCCTACCTGCTGTATTATGGCACTGGTCCCAGGAGAAAAGAATCTTATGGATCTCTAGCTTTGATCTTTATGCAAGCTTCTAAAAATCTATTTTGGGGATGGTAGAACTGCTTTTGGATAAATCAAGAGTAGAGAATTTTTCTCTCCCCTCCAAAGACCAGAGGGTTTTGTCTTTTTTTGTGTATGAGTGTGGTTTTTTTGGGCCACACCTGACCACAATCAAGGGTTAATCCTGGCTCTGAGCTCAGAAATCACTCCTCCCAGGTTCAGGGGACCATATGGAATGCCAGGGATTGAACCTGGGCCTACCCCGGGTTGGCTGCAAGGCAAATGCCCTACTGCTGTGCTATCTCTCTGACCCTTAGATTCAGCTTTAAAAGAGTAAAAGTAAAAATTGTTGTATTAAATAGACATTCACTTTATGAGAAGTACATGTTTCGATGGATTGTCAAGTTAAACCTATGATAGAGGAAAGAGATTCCATAGTCAGTCAAAACAGCTAAAACCATTCATGGTTACAAATGATCTGAAATATACCTTTAACCACCTACAAAGTGCATATAGGCCACTTTGGGTGTAGATACATGTCATGTATGTATGGTGTGCATACATATGCATGCATGACATTCTTTAGGAACCGTGCTTGTATTCCAAACTTTGAAGGCATCGTAGTATCTTCAATTTGAACACCTGAGAAATGGCTGGCTTCTGTTAGGAGGCCATGGACCACCTGTTCACTTTGATCCATGCACAAGTTAAATGTATGTGCAATGTGACTATTTGTGTTTACTTCCAGTTTATTTAGAGAAGGAATGATAACTACATGGTCACTAGCCTTTCAGCACTTTGATTTCATCATGAATGGAGCTCATTTATTTCTGTCTTTAATTTGGCTTCTATTCTTCTCACTCAGGTTTCTAGTTAGCTTCATGGTGGATGCCAGAGGAGGCTCCATGAGAGGAAGCCGCCATCATGGAATGAGAATCATCATTCCACCACGAAAGTGCACGGCCCCCACCCGCATCACCTGCCGTTTGGTAAAGAGACATAAACTGGCCAACCCACCCCCTATGGTGGAAGGAGAGGGATTAGCCAGTAGACTGGTAGAAATGGGTCCTGCAGGGGCCCAGTTTTTAGGGTAAGTTATTTTATCAATTCTAATCTTGACTTGACCCTCAAACCCCATCTTTGCTTTATTTATTTCTTTGCCCTGGTTAATGCCAGAAGTCAACTGTTTAAATAACCTCATTGGACCATTTGGAATAACCCTTTCAAAGATCACCAGCCTGTGTGACTCAGTGGAAAGCTCCACGTCCATAGGCCTTTAACTCTGCTTGCTGGGCAAAGCTTTTACTAACCAAGATGCATGCTGTTTGCTCAATGAGCAAGGTGGGGACCTCAGAGGACCCAGAAATCCTTAGAGAAAAAAAAATAGATACACTGAACAGCCGGCCACTTTGCACCCAGGGCATCTTATAAATAATTTTAGAGAAGCACTGTGTTGGCGAGAAGGAAACATCAAGTTGATGTCATTTTCTGAGGTGGCACTCGGATGACGAATCAGGCAGGCTCTGCCACAACTGACAGTTTGTTCACCATCTCCCCTTCTTGTTTCTCTTCCTGCTGCATGGATGTAATTCAGTAAACTGCATCTTCCTACCAATCCTCCCCCTGTAAATGAGGGTGAGAGCTTGGTTACCCGAGTCCTGCAGCTTGGGCCTCAAGGAACAAAATTCATTGGGTAGGATCTTCATAGACAAGATACAGAATGTCTACAATTTTCTCTTTCCGTTTCAATTTTTTTTTTCTGTCACCCCCATAGTCTTTATTCTTGTCTCAGCTTTTCTGTTGACCTTTTTAAGTTTTTTTTTAATGCTTTCAGTTGATGTGTGTCACTGAAAGAAGGAAAAAAAAAATCATAGTGGCTTGATGTAGCACTGTGACCTCTCTTGTACTTCTCAAGCATGTGGAATTTATGGCAAGCATTCCGCTTTCATTCCCGTGTACTCTTATAAAACCTTCGAGTTGGAGCATTTCAACTGAATACTGTCATTTCGAAGATTGCCCAGCAGCCTAGTTTTAATAGCACGTAAGAGAAACTCTGTCTAGGCTTTGAATCGACATTTGCTCAAAATGAAACATATGTGTTTGTATATATGTACATATAGATGTGCCTGTTGTATATCTATATGTGTGGAGTTATATGTGGAAAAAAATAAGTATTAAGTAAATAATCTTTATGGGCTTTGAAAGGAAAAATACATCAATAAGTAAACTGATTTTAAAAAATGATGGGGATACAGACATCTGAAGAAAAATGAAAAAAAGAAAGGCAACAAATAGAATATTCTCCCAAAGTGATTACCTTGTTTTGTTTTGTTTTGTTTTGTTTCGTTGAAGCTAAACTGTGTTGGTACCTGTCTGTTTGCTTGTCTGTCTGAGGGGTCTCTTTGCCTTGGCAGTATGCATGAAGAAACCTGTAATGAAACCTATGCTTGGCTTTCACCTTGTTCGACGCCCTTGGTCATACCTTCCTTTCAGTATTGTTGAATGTCATCCACCAAGCCACTGTCCTTAAAATATTTACACAGACAGTATCTGATACATTAACCTGCAAAGATTGTATCTAGTTCTTTGCCAAAAAAAGGAATGTCTAACTAATTATCAGGTGTAGTTAAAATCTATGGAAAGTTTCTGAACCAGAGTTCAAGTTATAAGTAGCATTAATTAATTTTATTTTGTATTTCAAAAGTAAAAAATTGTGGCATTTAAAAAATAGTTGTAATCTTCATTATTTGACCAAAAATAAAATTACTATGCGTTATCCTAACTTAAGTGAATGCTTTCACTTTTATTGTAATAAGTCAGATATTTGTATTTGTTGATCATTACAACCATTATCTCTCTTCTGCTCTGATTTTCTCATGTACATAAACACATAGACTAAAAGGAAAGGCCACATACAACCTCTGCAGGAGAATAATGATACTGTCTATTTAAATGTAAGAAAGCTGCACAATCCAACGTCATAAACTGTGTGTGATTGTGGTCTGCTGGCTTCCTTTCATCTCTTTTTAGCATTTATTCGATTTTGAAAATTAACAAAATTGTTCCATGGCTTTATTGGCTCTAGAGCCATTCTTTCACATTTGTTTGCAAAAGGACACTGTCAAAAATTAGTGTGTTGTTGTTACACAGTAATTTCAAACCAACAAGTGCTTTTTCAGAAAGTTTAAATATTTCTCTGCAGGTCACGCTAGAGTTAGGAAATTCAACTCCCCACTACTGTTTTACTAAGTGAAAATCAGAGAAACTGTCTTTACTATATATAGGCCATGAAAGTAATGGAAACTATTAGAGCGGATGTTGTTTTGTTTTATTTTGTGTGTGTGTGTTTTTTTAAGGAGAAATAATGAGTAACATATCAAAATAGGAGATTTACAAACTTTCTTTTTACAATAAATGAAGTGACTGTGTCCTTTTTAAAATGGACCAACTTTTTTATGGTCGATTTTAATAACTTTCAAACCTTTGATTCAGAATTCCTGTTTATGTGCTAAAGACCCTTGTCCCCCCTCTCGCCACCGCCCACCATTAAACCCAATGCCTCACATATGGTAGGTTCTTAAGAATTGTTTTTGAATGAGTGAATGATGGCATGTTCTCAGGCTTTTAATATAGAATTCCAAGAGCAAATGATTATGCAGCTTTGAAATCATTTCCCACCATAGTGGCACCTCTGATTTTCAAATGACTATTCTAATTGAAATACTTTTTAAGCATGACACTCTAGATAAGATGGATAGATCTCTCTCTCTCTCTCTCTCTGTGTCTGACTTGATACCAAAATTTTGTGGATTTTTTTTTCCAGTCCTGTCATAGTGGAAATCCCTCACTTTGGTTCTATGAGAGGAAAAGAAAGAGAATTTATTGTTCTTCGAAGTGAAAATGGTGAAACGTGGAAAGAACATCAGTTTGACAATAAAAACGAGGACTTAACCGAATTACTTAATGGCATGGATGAAGGTAATGCCAACAGCTTTTTACCTCTACATATCCTTTTGAGCAATTCAAAGGAATGACTAGACCAAAAGGAAACAGAATTTGAATTTCACATATGAAATCTAAGTGGTGACTCGATATCCATGTTTTCAGTATTAATTGTTGTTTTCTGTATTTAAGTCAATCTCTGCTTAATCTATCTCCTTTTTGCCTTCCACACATAGTACCAAGTGTCTAAATAGTCTGATGGCTCTTTGATCAAACATATCAGTCTTTCTAATATCCAGGAAAGTTTTCTAAGTAAAAAAATGTGTAAGGAGGGGGTGAAATAATAATGGAAAGTATGGAAAGAATGCAGAGCATTTTCAAAAAAATATGTTCACTTTTTCACGCTGCAATTATTATTTCCAGACCTTTTCTTTCATCTCATTTCATTTTCTCCCTGGTTATTTCAATAGACTTCATTAGAACTGAATTTAGAACTTAATTTCTCTTGGGCTATGATCAGTTTTTAAAAAATAAGTTTTAGTCCAGTCATTGCAGTCAAGTGCTTTACTGTTGTTCTTTTGGACTGAGATACAGATAGGCATGCTCACTTTTTCATACACATCAGCTTCAGGCAATAAAATCTTCGAATCATAGCATTTTCTTTTTCTGAGTAGACATTGGGAATAGATATAAAAGCAGGTATGTGATAGTTTTCTTTCAGGATATATTAATTTGAGAGGAATTTTGCCATGAAATAGAACTTACCTTTGCGTTGACATCCTAATCACTAGAAATACAGTATTTATTTTAAATAACACTTTTTTTTGCAAAGTTTCATTTTTTTTAATTTTTTTTAAATTTTATTTCATTGAAACAATTGAGTTCTCCGAATTCTTCATAGTTGAATTTCAGATATACTATGAGTCAGAGCCCTTCCCACCACCAGTGTTAACCTCCCTTAACCATTGGGCCTAGAGTGCATCCTATCCCACCACACTTTGCCCCCTGGCATGCCAGTTGAATAGGCCCGTTTAAGTTTAGATTGTTAAAGTTTAGGTCCCTTGATTCTATTATCGTTGATTTTGGCTTGGATATTTAGTTCTGTCTTTATTTATTTCCCACCAGTGTATTCAAGATCACTTCCCAGCTTTTATTTGATCCTTTCTTCTTAGTTTTATTTATTTATATATTTTTTGGTTTTCTTTTTTTGGTTTTTGGGCCACACTGGTGATGCTCAGGGGTTACTCGTAGCTATGTGCTCAGAATTTGGGATGCCAGGGATCAAACCAAGGTCCACCCTGGGTCAGGCGCATGCCCTACTGCTGTGCTATCGCTCCAGCCCCTCTTCTTAGTTTTATAGAAAAATGCTGGAATATGTAAATAATACTTTTTTGAAGTATAACTGATATTACGTAGAATTCACTTTTGGCATTTGAATCACTGGTATTCAAAAATACAGCTAGCATTTTCTCACACTGTGGACAGAAGATCTGAACGTAAACATAGGGGTATTTGAGGGATGACACAACAAGTTCTTTGATCCCTTTAGACTTCTAATACTTCTATATAATGGAGATTACATTCCTCATTTCTTAGTGATATTGTCCATGCATAATTATGCAGAAAGACACTTATATAGCCCTGGTCAGATAGGAAAGCCATGGCAAATATCAATTGTATCACTATATAGTCAGTCTAGAAAAAATATTGTCATGCCAAAGTTTTGTATAAAACACAGTCACAACCAACCATTAATTCAAAGATGCCTTTATAGCAAATTATGGGGAAACCAGATGATTATTCAGTGTATCATATTCATAGCATTATTCATGATAAGTGACATTTTATACCTGTCAATTTTAAAGTTAGGCCAAGTACTGCAAATCAGTGATGGTTTAAATCCCCCTTTTTCCCAGCTTTCTCATGTGCTTTATTACTTTTGTGTTTTCTTTGTCTTTGATGTTGTATTTTATTTATGAGTAAATGGTTTAATTGAATCACCGTGAGATACACAGTTACAAAGTTGTTCATAATTGAGCTTCGGCCATGCAATGTTCAACACCCTTCATCTGTGCACATTTCCTGTCACCAATGTCCTGAGTTCCCCTCCTTTAAATGAGTTGATTTCATTTCCAAGAAGGCAAGTGTCAAGTAAGGTTATCCTAAATAAGTAGAGCAGGAGTTAAGAATAGTTCCCATGTTCTTAAAGATGTTTAACTATAAATTCCACTTATTTTAGAAATGTGGGTTCTGTGAAGCGAAAATGAATGTAAAGAAGAAAATTCTTGCAAATCTCGATATTTAAGAACTCAAAATATCTCCAGTGTGTTGCACTTGCCTTAAGTGCACATTAAATGCTTACACATATACAGATATTACAAACCATCTATAATGCCCCGTGATTTTTAATGGATAGGAACATGCCATGTAATTAGCATTCTGACTTTTTATTACTGAAAATTGAATGCATGAAATATAGTCATTCTTCTATATGGATGTTTATAAGAAAGCACAACAAAAATATTAAGGAATTAATCCAAACAAAGTAAATTGAATTAACATTTATAAAAATAATGAAAGAATACAAAGGACTTGATACAAAAATAGAGGAGAGAAAAAAATGTCTACTTATTTCTTTTTTTGTTTTGAAGAAAGTAAATTATAAAATAATTTTTTGTAACTGTCATAACATGTCAAAAGTAGATACTGTAAGCTCCTTTCAGCAGGACACATGCCTAATAACTTTGACTCTCCCATATCCGACACACAGCTGATATGAATGCTCACTCATTCCTGGAAAACAGGTCAAAGGAAGACTTCACAGTAACACTAACCATCTGGACAAGAGTTTTATTAGTTTGCTCCTAAATTTTATTAACATAATTTTGAGGAGAAAAAATATTAATTAAAGTAAAGTATTCAAAAAAATGCTTCCTTGAGAAAATAATAGGAATCTAGAAAGATTGTGGAATATTCTTAGAAAATACTCACCCACCCATCAGAATGTTCTCAATGATGGAAATAGTCAATAGCCAAATTATCCATTAGTCACACATGATTCATAAACATTTGAAATGTAATTATGCAACAGATGAAGAAGATTTCAAAGTTTGATAGTTATTCATATTAAATCACCAAATGACTAGCCACTGTTTACCTCTTCAGACACTGCAGTATGAACAAGACTCATTTTTGAGTCTGTATTATTACTCTTGCATATCAGGTGAATAGAATTGTTTTCTTTTTTTTTTTTTTTTTTTTTTTTTTTTGGTTTTTGGGCCACACCCGGTAACGCTCAGGGGTTACTCCTGGCTATGTGCTCAGAAGTTGCTCCTGGCTTGGGGGACCATATGGGACACCGGGGGATCGAACCGCGGTCTGTCCAAGGCCAGCGCAGGCAAGGCAGGCACCTTACCTTTAGCGCCACCGCCCGGCCCCGAATTGTTTTCTTTTAATTTAGATTCACTTGGGCTGTAGTTTCATGATGTGCTTATATGTCTTGGTTGTATCTTTAGTAAACTAACTTTTTTTTCTTGGTTTTTGGGCCACACCCAGCAGTGCTCAGGGGTTACTCCTGGCTGTCTGCTCAGAAATAGCTCCTAGTAGGCACGGGGGACCATATGAGACACCGGGATTCGAACCAACCACCTTAGGTCCTGGATCGGCTGCTTGCAAGGCAAACGCCACTGTGCTATCTCTCTGGGCCCTAGTAAACTAACTTTTAAATAGACATTCAGTCATATGGTTACTTAAATTGATGCCCTGACATTTCCGTACAGAGGTTGTTAAATATCTTCAAGAAATGATAATATAAGCCAGAGTCATATCCCTTGTGTTAGCCTTCTGTGATTTAATTTTTAAAACCAGAGAAAATGTGATTCCATTTCTAGATCATTTAAAAGAAAATGGAAATAGTGCCGGTTATAGGAATCAAGAACCAAAGACCAGTCTGGCACAAATAAAGAGAAATGAGGACTTTGGGGGTTTTAGGTTTTTGTTTGTTTTTTGTTTCTTCAGCTACAGCCAGAAATACTCAGGGGATGCCAGAGAGCTGCATGCGAGGCAAGCACCCTCCCTACCCACTACCCACTGTGCTATCAACTATGGCCCCAGATGATTTCTTTGATTACTAAATTGGAAAAAGATTTTGATGTAACCACCAAACCCACATTATGAGACTCAATTAGATTTCATATCAAGCTCAGACCTCACTCACTGCCATTCTTCTGTTACCATTCTTGTCTGAGCATACCTCTTCAGAGAGAGGCCAAAATGAAAATTCATCTTAAAAAAAATGTTGGGGGCCGGAGAGATAGCACAGCAGTAAGGAGTTTGCCTTGCATGTGACCAACACAGGACAGATCCCAGTTTGATTCCCAGCATCCCAGATGATCTCCCTAGCCTGCCAGGAGCGACTTCTGAGTGCAGAGCCAGGAGTAACTCCTGAATGCCGCTGGGTATGACCTAACATCCCCCCTAAAGAAAACCTTCTTCCAAAGGTTCAACTTGTCTAAATTCCCATAGAGACAGGCCCATCACCACAATTTAGGAGATCTCATGTTATGTTCAACATTCTCCACTGTCTCTCTTCACTTTCCCAAATTCAAAACAAACTCCATCATCAGTGGCAAGTTCTTCTTAAAATGCATCTGAGTCTAGAACAACAGTGCAGCTGGTAGGGCACTTTCCTACATATGAATGACTCAGGTTCAATCCCTGGCACCATATATGATTCCCAAAGCCCCACCAAAGGAATGACCCATGATATCAGAGCTAATATCTTTCATTCTAAATTTCTCTTTGAACAATCTTCTACAGAAGAGTTCTACGGTCTATTCTGTAATGATTCTGTTTTGTTTTGTTTCGTTTTGTTTTGGGTCACACCTGGCAGTGCTCAGGAGTTACTCCTGGCTCTATACTCAGAAATCACTCCTGGCAGGCTGGGGGGACCTGATGGGATGCCGGGATTCGAACCACCGTCCTTCTGCACGCAAGGCAAATGTCTTACCTCCATACTAGCTCTCCAGCTCCACAATTCTGTTTTTTAACTATGTTACTGTTGTAGTCCATCCCTATTATCTCCTCTTCTTTGAAACCCTTCAAAACCAAAATAATCAACATTTGATTGCTGATCTGCACGAAAAGTGTAATTATAGGCTGGGGAAATAGCTCAAAAGGTTGGAGCATATGCTTTCCCTGCAAGGGCCCCCAGGTTCAATTCCCAGTATCACATCTTCTGAACATAAAGATCCACACAATTTATTGAAAAGTGGTTCTATAATATTTCAACACTTGAGAGTCCTTCATATTTGTATAATAAAAAATTTTAGTTAATATTTTTATTTAAGTGCCATAGTTACAAGCATGTTTGTAGTTGGGTTTTAGTCATAAAAAGAACACCCCCCCTTTCACCAGAGCAAGCTTTCCGCCATCAATGTCCCCCATTTCTCTTCTCCCCCTGCCCTCTGCCCATCTTTGAGACAGGCATTCTATTTCTCTCAATACTACTGTCACGATAGGTATTGGTGTAGTTATTTCTATAACTGTGCTCATCAATCTTGGTGGTAAGCTTCATATCATGGGCTGGTCCTTTCGTAAAATCAAATTTTAACAATAAGAGTAACTCCAGGCTAAGTTAGGTTTAAGGAGCAGGAGAATTGGCCCAGTGGTTTAGATCGTGGTAAATATGGATGTCACAAAGACCAGAACTCTCCATTCTGGCTCCACCACTTACTAGCTGTGTGGTCCCAACTGAGAACTCAATTTGTAAAGCGAGGATACCTCAAAGGAAGGTAATGGAGAACAGATGAGCTTTGGAAAGCTGTTAGCACAAGGTCTGGTACATGAGACCTTTTCCATGTTAATCATTGTCATGGCTGCTATAACTCCTGTCTTTGTGTTGAAGAGCCAGTGGGGCTGAAATCTTGCAGCTCTCTTGTGCCAAGCCATCTGCTCTGTTGCAAGCCCATACAAAGAGGTTCTTTCTGAATGTGCTCAGAACTTGCTGCCAATACACCACCTGCAGGGCTGTGTCTACTCCCAAGGGAGCAGTCTTGTCCAAAGTCACACAAAAATATCACCAGGACATAGGGAAGTCCATTTGATGTCCTAGTTACCTAACTCAGGAAGATACTACTATACAGTCTGGAAAGAGAACATAGATTTAGACAATCAAATTTGCACTTCTAGTTCATAGTCCTTGAAGGAACTTTGCATATAAAAATGCTTTGCATTGACCAGAAAGGTCACTTCATGTCAACAGCTTTATAAGATTTTCAAGGTGAACTCTTAGTAGTTAGATGACTCAAAAGGATATGGTATATATTTAGGAGGGAAGAAGAATATAGTTTCAAAATAAAATGGGAGAGTTATTTCTGTCACTTGCAAGGTAGGAAGAAGAAACTGGGTGGTTATGCTAATGATATGGTGCCATTGAAGCTCTACTATAAAGACTAAAGAAAAATAATTTAATTCAATTTACAAAGTTCAATTAACCTCGTTTAAAATTGTGCCTCCAAAATGGCACCCTAAGAGGCATTTTGTAGTTTGTGGTAATGCTGGAGTATTTACCTATCAATAGGAGGGCTGCCCTCCTGAAAGGGGCTTCACTGATTCATTGGAGAGCCTGAGAAACACGCCAGTTTTCCTTTCCTGTCCACTATAATATAATATCCGCTAGCTGTGAATGATACTTAAAATTGGCTGATAGAAATTGAGGCAGGCTGCACATGGAAAATGCACCGGTGTAGATATAAATCTCAAGAGTCAGCTTTTCTTTCCTCGCTGCATGTTTGAAATGATTCTTTCTGGGACCAGAGAGATAGCACAGTGGTAGGGCGGTAGGGTGTTTGGCTTGCATGCAGAAGGACAGTGGTTCAAATCCCGGCATCCCATATGCTCCCCTGAGCTGGGAGGTGATTTCTGAGCGTAGAGCCAGGAGTAGCCCCTGAGCGCTGCCGGGTGTGACCCAAAAAACAAAAAAATAAAATGATTGTTTATACTGAACTAAATTAAAATTCCCTGTTGAGATAAAATTCATGCCACCTATTCCTTTTGCTTTTTAGTGTGCCTTAAAAAGGAACCTTTAGGGGCCGGAGAGATAGCATGGAGGTAAGGCGTTTGCCTTTCATGCAGGAGGTCATTGGTTCGAATCCCTGCGCCCTTGTGCCTGCCAGGAGCAATTTCTGAGCCTCCCCTGAGCACTGCCGGGTGTGACCCAAAAACCACACACACACACACACACACACACACACACACAAAGGAACCTTTAATATATAGTGCTGCTTTGGGCAGTGCATTATTTCAAAGTCTGAATTCCAAAATCCAGACTATTCAAAATCTGTTAAATTTTGGAATCAGTGCCCCTGGTACTTAGGGATAACAAAGATGCTAAAGATATAAATAATATGATTTTTAAGTAACAAGCATTTTGTTGGTGAATTTTTCCAAGTAATTTGAGATTAACAGGAAAATATATTCTCATTGCTTGTTTTTCATGCAAGATTTTAAGATAATAGACTTTAGCACAGTGATAGGGTGTTTGCCTTGCACTCGGCCAACCCAAGACAGACCTGGGTTCCATTCCCCGTATCCCATATGGTCCCCTGAGCCTGCAGGAGTGATTTCTGAACACAGAGCCAGGAATAAACCCTGAGAACCTCCGGGTGTGCCCCCCTCCCAAAAAAAAGATAATTTGACTATTGAAAATTGAAACAGGAGAGGAAGTTTCTTAACTGTTACATAAAATAATAACAATAAGAACAAATAATAAAAATAACAACTCCAAGGGCCAGAGAGATCAGGAGATAAGATGCTTTCCCTATATGCCCTAACTTTGGATCAACTTCTAGCACCATGTATGGTCCCCAGAAACCCCACCAGATGTGAACATTGCCTGATGTGACCCCAAAACAAAAGCAAAAATAGGCAAGGGAAGAACCCAATAATTTATTTTCTAGATGTAGAAACAATAATTAATAACAGATTTCTCTATTCAAATTATTTTCTGATTGAACCCAGTTATTTTTAGGGTATCAGCCAAGTAATCTTAGATTGTCAAATTGGCTTGTGTAAAATGAGATTTTACAGAAATTGGATTACTCTCAATGTTTCATTTTATGTGTACACAGCACCACCTGCTGGAAAAATCTTGTAATAATTTTAGAAAATTCTTGTGAAAAAAAAAATTGACCTGTGGTTTCATTTAATTAAAAGTAAAAAAATCAACTGTGATTAGGGTAGAGAAAACAAAAAGGAACAGGATATAATCAGGCAGATAAGGCGCTCACCATACACTCAGCTAACCTGGGTTTGATCTTTGGCATATAGTCTCCTTCACCCTACCAGGCATGATACCGAAGATAGAGCCAAGAATAAGCCTGACCTTTGCCAATCATGCTCCCCATCAAGAAAATGGGGCATATACCAAAGATGATTTAGACCTTGATCAAATGTTTTTGGTATCTGTTCCCATAAAACTGTCAATTTAGGGGCCTGAGAGATAGCATGGAGGTAAGACATTTTGCCTTTCATGCAGAAAGTCATTGGTTTGAATCCCAGCATCCCATATGGTCCCCCAAGCCTGCCAGGAGCGATTTCTGAGCATGGAGCCAGAAGTAACCCCTGAGTGCTGCCGGGTGTGACCCAAAAACCAAAAACCAAAAAAAAAAAAAAAAAAAAAAAAAAAAAAAAACAACTGTCAGTCACCACACCATCCTTTGCAGAAGAGAACTAGACTATCAGAACAATCCTCCCCTTCCTATCAGTTGGGCAGTATGTGAACATAGGACCAAAATAGACCATAATTAAAAATACTAGGTTTTGGGCCCAGAGAGATAGCACAGCAGTGTTTGCCTTGCAAGTAGCCGATCCAGGATCAAAGGTGGTTGGTTCAAATCCTGGTGTCCCATAGGGTCCCCCGTGCCTGCCAGGAGCTATTTCTGAGCAGATAGCCAGGAGGAACCCCTGAGCACCGCCGGGTGTGGCCCAAAAACCAAAAGAAAAAAAATATTAAGTTTTAGCTGCATCTATAGGGTGTTACCAGCAATGGCATGTCTTTGTGGACCATTCATGAGTCAAATTAATGGCATCAGATTGTGCGTCAAAGGCCAGGAAGAATGGAGCTCTTCATCCATTCGAGCTCTGAGTCAGTAAAATGGCTCTGAGGAAGGGCTGTAAAATGAACACACACACACACACACACACACACACACACACACACACACACACACCAGCCTGTCCTGATGCTTAGAATTCAGTGCCTATTGGTATGAGCTGTACATCCAATGATTGTGCTTAACTTTAAGACATTATGTGGTACTGGATTTTGAAGATAGAATTCTGTTGGGAGGGGGTTTGCCTGCAAATAATTATTAGTATTACTTTAAACAAAATTATGAAAAAGTGATAAAGTACAAAACATGCCGGAGCTAATGTCGGAAAGGAATGCCATTATATTTGCACACAATAATGTGGAAGTACATCTTTAAAAACAATCAAAGTAACAGCAATCTGGGCCAGGGAGCTTGATTGAATTGTGTACATGCTCTGCATCTTGGAGTCTGAGGTTCAATTTTCAGCACCAGACACTGCTCTGATCACCATCATCAGAAACCTGCTCCTTAGGAGCCAGAGCAGTGGTGCAGCGGTAGGGAGTTTGCCTTGCTTAGGCCAACCCAGGTTTACTCCCCCGCATCCCAGATGGTTCACTGAGCCTGGAATAACTTCTGAGCACAGTACCAGGAACAACCCTTGAGCGCCTCTGGATGTGGCCCACAATCCAAAAAAATAATAATAAAAGTGAGATGGGAGGTGGACAGGCAGAGAATGTGTTGGGCCACAGTCAGTGGTGCTCAGGGCTTACTCCTGGCTCTGTACTTGGGTTACTTCTGGCAGTGCTCTGGGGAAGGGACAGTATGCAATATCAGGGATTGAACTCTGCATGCAAGGCATATGCTCTACCCATTGTACTTACCTCTTCAGTAAGAATGTGAGATTTTGGCAGTCATGGAGGAAAACAGAATTCTTTCCAACAGGGCAAGATATTACTTCCTTCTCTTTCTCCTGGAAACTTTCCCTAAATTATGACTAAGTTAGATACACCTGATCTAGATATTTACAATATCATGTCATATCTTTTGTATATCTTCTATAACAAGGAACTTTAAACTCAACGGTCTCTTTTGATGGACTACAAAATCCATGAGAACATGGACTAGTTCTGATGAGTTTGAGATATTTTGTCCAGTGCCCTGAACACAATTCGGTCATTACACCTCATTTTTCACTGAATATATGCAATGAAGGAATGTACCATATTTTTTGCTCTATAAGACACACCTGACCATAAGACATACACAGTTTTTAGGGCTCTCCTTCTCTGCACTCAGGCTTTAGTATCAGGTGGCATTCACTCCATCAGACACACTTTGAGGGGGTGTGTCTTATGGTATGAAAAATAAGGTAAATCCCCAAGTATCTATCCCAAATGTCTTGGCAATCCATTTCCTCAAGAATCCACCTATCCATACCCAAGAGGGGAAAAAATCTATTTTCTAAGGTAAGGACCCATCTCTTAAAGAAAACCAAAAATTCTACTTACTCTTAACTTGATAAATTTAGCTTTCACTAATAAAACTTTATTTAAAAAAAAATGAGGAGCTGGAGCAATGGTACAGTGAGTAGAGCTCTTGCCTTACATGCAGCTGACGCAGGTTCAATCTCTGCATCCCATATGGCCTGCAAGCATCACCAGGAATAATTTACTAATGCAAAGCCAGAAGTAGCCCCTAAATATTGCCAGGTGTGGTCCCAAAACAAACAAAAACACCTGAAATTAAAACATTAGTCATGGGGCCGGCGAGGTGGTGCTAGAGGTAAGGTGTCTGTCTGCCTTGCAAGCACTAGCCAAGGAAGGACCGCGGTTCGATCCCCCCGACATCCCATATGGTCCCCCCAAGCCAGGGGCAATTTCTGAGCACTTAGCCAGGAGTAACCCCTGAGCATCAAATGGGTGTGGCCCGAAAAACAAAACAAAACAAAAAGAACATTAGTCATTTATTACACTGTAGAAACACAAAAGTATGAACCCAGGGCATATGAGTCTAACCCCCTCTCAATCCATATTTTTAGACTTGCCCCTTTGAATTCTAAGGTTTTATTTAAAATTCTCCATTGTTATAGAATATTAGTCACTAACCTGATCAGAAATTAATCCCGGGATGTTAAAAGCATCTTTTCGAAACCTTGTAGTTATGTTTCTACAAATAATTTACTTAAATCGATCTAGGTCAATCTCAAGCAACCACATGTGATATAGGAAAGAGAATTGTGTCTCCATCTGAGCAAATTGTGTAGACATCTAATCATGTGCATATATGAACAAGTCAGAATTTCTCAGTCTGGTCCAAAGCTTTATGAGTAACTCATTTACAGAAAACATGATTTCAACCTTTTACTTGGGCTTTACAATCTCCCTACCAGTTTTGATGAGAAGTATTTATGTTCCATTTTGCTTTGTTGCATAACCCAATCAAAAGTGAAGGGTCACGTTTTACAAATGAGGAATCTAGGGCTTAAGAATCTTATCATTAATACAGAGACAAGAAAGTGGTAGAACATTAACTGTAGAGTATTTCTATATACTTTACAATCCACAAGTCATATCACCTTTTGGACCAGTTTATTTGAAAATCTACACATTGCTCACCCTTTATCAACTGTCAGCCATGAGCCAGGCACTCTGCAAAGTCACATGTCTCTGTGACTTTACCTCTTTTCCCACACATCTCTCTTAGGCCTCGCATCTTATCTTCAGTCTCAAACAGACCCGCCAAGGTAGTGTGTAGGGTTCATTTGACTTTTCTGAACTTCAAACACCTACTTGACCTGAATACTATGTGAGTCAAATTGGCCCACCACAAAGTGACATTCAGTAAGGGTAAATGTTAAACTTTTCTCCTGGCTGAAACTACCTGTTTCTTTTCTCTTTAGTCATGTGTGTGTGTGTGCGTGTGTGTGTGTGTGTGTGTGTGTGTGTGTGTGTGAGAGAGAGAGAGAGAGAGAGAGAGAGAGAGAGAGAGGGAGGGAGAGAGAGGGAGAGAGAGGGAGAGAGAGAATCTCACTCATAATAGATGAGGGGGCTAGATGAAGAGATTGCTTATATTTCAGATCTTCTCTTATATATCACTCTGAAATATGGCCTGTAACGACTTGAGTTTGGTTGGTTTTGTTTTATTGTTTGTGGTGTCCCTATGAAGTTAAAAGTCTTTAAAAAACAATGTTTATTATTGCCCCATAAATTCCTTTTCTCATGGTGAACTATTGCTGACTAGTTTTTTTTTATAGTATCCTATTGTGTTTGGATAATCACTTGGATTCTGTCTTCTTAAGGACAAAGATCATGTGAAAGTCTAGTAGGACTTCGCTTCTTAAACATATTAATTCATAAAGACGTTTTGACATGAATGTGAAACAGATATTCTGGTTCAGTCTCTGACCTACAAGTGCAAATCTCCATAAGAGAAATCAGGAATCTGTGCTTTGGGTTCTTATACTTCTGTGCAGAGGGGTGAGGGTTGGTGAAGGTATTTGGGCTGTACCCAGCAGTGCTCAGGGATCACTCCTGGCACTGTGCTCAGACCATATTCCAAGAACTGAACCCAGATTGGCTATGTGCAAGGCAAGTACTCTATTCACTGTACTGCTGTTCCAGCCCTTTTCCTGTGCATTTAACACAAAGATCTAGACGGTTAATGATGGGGCAGGTTTGGGATAAACTATCCTAGCATTCAGCGACTCTGGGTATGAAATGAATATGACACAGTATAACATTTGAGCTGTAGGTTATTTTGTTGGGCTTTTATCCATTGGAAGAATAACAAAGATATTTGGTAGTAAGTTTCTGATTCTCTGGCCTATGTCATAATTTTAAAATATTATACAATGGGTCCAGAGTGATAGCACAGTGAATAGGGTGTTTGCCTTGCACACAGCCGACCTGGGTTCGATCCCTGGCTTTCCTTCCATATGATCCCCCAAGCCTGCCAGGAGCAATTTCTGAGTGTAAAGCTAGGAGTAAAGCCCGAGGGCCACTGGGTGTGACCTAAAAAATAAAACAAAATTATATATTAGTTTAATCCAGGAAAGAATGTTGATAGTGTTCATTTATATATCCTTAGACTTCATTGCTATGGGATATATGATTTTGGGGGAGGTCGAGTTTGGGCCACACCTAATGGCACTCAGGAGTTACTCCTGATTCTGTGCTCAGAAATTACTTCTAGTAGGCTGGTGGGACCATATGGGATGCCGGAGATTGAACCCAGCTCAGCTGTGTGCAAGAGAAATGCCCTATCAATTGTTCTATCACCCTGACCCCAAGAATATCTCGATTCTTTTAGTTTTTTGACAACAAATTTTTCAGTAGAGGTACATATTGTCATGGTTTTTAAATTCAGTTTGGGTGAAATCCGTGAAGTAAATAATATGTGAGTTAGACAAATGTTCATACTAGATTTTACTGTGTTTTACAAAGAAGCAAGACTAGAGTCACTTTCTCATATGCAATTTTGAATAAAAATAAAATGATTAGAACAAACAATAGTCAGTGTCCTCTACAACACCTATTTTAGAGGACAATTTAAAGAATTATACAATGTAAAGACATTAAAATATTTTAATGTACAATTTAAAGAATTTTAAAATAAGTGAGTCTCAATAATTTTCAAGTCATTTCTTCTGGGTAGTGGCTACTAGCAAGTTAGTTAAAAGTCTCCATATTAAATATTTAATATAGAATAGTTTAGTAAAAATTATTTTTACTCCACATTTTATGAAAAGAAAATCAACTTTTACTAGACAAATTTTGTCTACATAAAGTTGTCAGACATAAAATAATCTACTGCGGGGCCGGGAAGGTGGCGCTAGAGGTAAGGTGTCTGCCTTGCAAGCGCTAGCGTAGGACGGACCGCGGTTCAATCCCCTGGCGTCCAATATGGTCCCCACAAGCCAGGAGCGACTTCTGAGCACATAGCCAGGAATAACCCCTGAGCATCAAACGGGTGTGGCCCAAAAACAAACAAACAAAATAATAATAATAATAATAATAATCTACTGCACAAAATCACCAATATGATAGTAATCCTTGGGGGCAGGTGTTCCCAATGGTGGGTAATCTGGCCCCACATAGTAGTTTTATTATTGTTGAGTGTCCATCAGTCTTTCCTCATTGCTTCTTGTACCCTTTCAAATAGAATAAGTATTTAGTGACATATCTTCAAACCTACAGCTAAGGGCATTGTATTATATTTTCTTTCCTTTTATCTAAAATAAAAATATTACAAAGAACTATGCCTTGAGTTGAATCTTTACTCAAATACAAATAGTCTAGGGCTGAGGACATAGCTCAGCAATTGGAAACCCAGGATTTAAAATTAGCACCACATAGTTTGACCAAGCAATACTGAAGGTAGCACTAGAAACCGTGGTGGTCTTGGTACTGCATCATATCCTCAGCCCAAGCAATGAACCTCCAGCCTAGCTGATCAGTTATCAATTGGGCCAAGTATTGGTCCAAGTTACCCCCGGGTCTCCCAAGCACTGCCATGAAGCCTTCAACCCCCCCAAAAAAACCAAATAGTCCATTGAAATATTTTAAATATTTATATTATTATCTTATATGATGTAGTCCTGCAATAATACATAGGTATGTAGTTATTATAATAATTTTACCTCTTCCTGTCCATATATAAATTACAGAATTTATATGTGAGTATGTAAAGATGTTAATCACCATGACAAGATTCTATTTTTTGTGACTGTAACAAATATTTGAGAATTTTATATTAGAATGTATACTTCTACTTTATTCTTTTAATACTGCCTAGTATGACAAAAGAATAAATATATCATTATTTGGCTTCCGTTATATTGGTGACCGGTAAGGTTTTATTTTTTTTTTTTGTGAAGGATGTTCAAGTTACAGTTCCATAGTGACTTATTCAATGGTTTTACCTTTTTCCTCTTTCCTTTCTGTTTCTATCACTTATTTTTCTCTTTTGGTGAAAGGAACTGGACCATATTTAGGAGCGCTCAGGGGTTATTCCTAGCAGTGCTCAGAGAACCATATGTAGTGCTGGGACTTGAATCTGGGTTGTCTAGATGTAAAAGAAACACCTTAATCCTTGTTCTATCTCCTGGATCATTTTTGTGTACCTTAAGCACATATCATAGGACACAATAACCTATTTTCAACTACACCTCAAGTAGAGATAATTCTTATGTCAAATTTTTTTGATAACTTTAACTTTTGTTAAAAGTTAAATACTTTTGTTAACGTTTGTCTTTCACCTAAATCACTACATCCCAAAACCCAACTATTCAGTTAAGAACCCCTCTCCCCCCAAATATGGCAAGCTCTGTTTGACATCCTGTGTGAATTGCATCTTACAGGACAGACAGCTTTTATATGCAGAGTTAGGGAATCTGTCTTGTTTGAAGGATATAATTTCACAGCAAAGTATTCTTATTCCTTATACTCTTAAGAGGTTCTATGCCATATCTAAAGGAGAATATTACCACAAATTTGAGGCTAAAGTAAGAAATATGTACTTAGCTGTTGATGATGTGCTACATGGCAATTTAAACAAATTACCAGAATTTTCCAGTCACTCTGATTTATAGATCTGAGGATCAGGTTGTTTTAGATAAGGCAAATCCAAAAAGGAAATAGATCAGTTCTGCACAGAAACTTTTCTGTCATTTCTTAAATAGGTGAACTTAAGTAGCTAAATTTAAATAGCTAAGTAATGCCACTTTTTCCCCCCATGAACTCTGATTCATTCTTGTTTTTCTAATTCTTTGTTCTTCCTTTTCCTTTCTTGTTGCATTCAAGTGAAAAGAGTGCCTTTTTTTTCCACATGTAGGTCTGTACTAGAGCAGTGGAGAAGAAATTTTTGGGAAACAGAAAGGACTAAAATTCCAGTTGTTGTTGTTGTTTTTAAATCTGGGTTGAGCCCTATTTTTCTGCTAGTTGATAATTAATCTGGGACTGTCCTCTTAGAGTTTAGTGTTTGATCTGTAAGGTAAAATGTCATGAATCCAGTTATCTAACCACCTATTTATCACTCCAATTTCTATTTAGAATGAGCCATGATCTCAGCCTGTGTATGTTGGAAATGAAGGAGACATGTCCCTTGTGACAGAACTGTGATGATTGTTTCATCATGTGTTGAAAGAGAGGCTTGTGTGATTAACCTTGTAATTTGTTCTTTTGTTGTTGTTGTTGTTGATACTTCTTATTTATTTGATATAAATAAAACTAGCTTTCTCTCCTCTCTCCCATCCTCTCTCCATCCTCTCTCTCTCTCTCTCTCTCTCATTTCCTCTTTATCTGGTAACTGCTAAAATCATCCAGTGTTAAAGCCAAAGGTAACACTGCCTTCCTCTTCTTTTCTTCTCCTTTCCCCAATGCAAATGCTTATCATCCTGAACTAGCCAGGGCTGACGATTGAAAATAGATCTATAAATTTCTCTTATGAAGAGAGAAAAGTGTACATAGTCCATTTTTCCTCTTTTTTATGCTTGGGAAATCATATTTTAATTCACCATGATTTACAAATTGTTCATATTTGGGCTTTGGACATGTTATGTTCTAGCATACACACACATATATATCGAGCCTTCATGACAAGCACAATTTTACTTTTGGTTGTTAAAGTTTGGGTCTGCATTTAGTGTTTTGGCTCTGTGTGCATTTTTCCTGTAGGGAAGAAGACATTACACATATTAATCTGTGTTTTTTCTCAATGTGCATTCTTTGGCCACAGTCCCTACCTTCTCATTCTTTCCCGCACCCCTCAGCTCTCCCTTCTACATTTCATCTCTCTGAAAAGGGTTTCTCTCATCATCCCATTTCAATGAGAATCTTCACCCTATCTCTTCTCCTGGTCATACTCAATTTCCACCCCTCTTTTTTTTTTTTTATCCTGATTTTGTTTGCTAGAACTTATCCCTGCACTGCCTTTAAAAAACAATCTCTATGTGACCAATGACCCCAATATGCTCTCCCAGAGTGGAACCCAGTGACTAGACATTACCTATATATCACCTTATTTAAATGCTTGGTAAATGAAAAATACGAATCATCTTTCCTGCTAACAAGCTGAGTTTTGTTGATTTTAGTTATTTTTCTTGGGGGTCCTTTAGAGGGGGTCAGAGCCTAGAATGCTGGAGATGGGCCCATGCGGCTGGTGACTATAGGGGGCTTGCAGGCAAGATTCTGGCAAGTAATTTCAATTCTTTTTATTAGAGAAGCCCAGGGACCTATGACAAAACCCTAGGCCAGGAGAGAGAGATGGGTTTGGGGCTAGGGTAAGGTCAGATTGAGGACTTGATAAAAGGAAAAGGATACAGCCAAAGGTCTGTCCAAATCAGGGAGAAAAGCTGTAGAAGAGTAGAACCAGTTCAATTCAATGGCTGCTTCCACTGTCTCTTCTAACAGACAACATCTCTCCACACCAAGTCTTCCTGGGGTGAGGTGGGGCAGACCCTTTTTATGACTGACTGATGGGGATGGGAGTTGGTTTCTGCCCTAAACCTAGCAGTGCTCAGGGGTTACCAAGGGACATTATAGGATATAAGGAATCAAACTCAGGTGGACATCTTATAAGGCAAATGCCCTACCTGCCCTACTATGGTCCAGCACCCAAGTTGAGGAGGTTTATTTTAAGAGTGTAAATGAACTCTCTTCTCTAAACATTCCCTTAAGAACATGCAGGCATGTTCAGGTTTTAGACTTGGCAAGCTAAGCTGCTTTACCTGTGTTTGCACAAAAGATAACCAGGAATGCAGCACAGAGATGCATTCTGCACAGTGAACAGAAGATGGCCATTTACATTGTCAAAATATTAAGAGCAATCATACCCCACCTGAAATGAATGTAAATACTTATTTTTCCCAAATTTTCTCTACACACAAAACTTCATCTTTAATCTCTACCAGAGACCATTGTTTGTCTTCAATAACTTGCCTATTTATAACATTTGACATTCATCTGTTACCTTACCAATTTGCAATTTGCAACTGCTTTTGTATTGAGTATATTAATACTTCTATCATATGTGGCCCTTGTCTTTTCCAGTTTACTTTTTGTCTCTCAAGTTCACTTTTTTGGATATATTTGTACATACTATTTTGGAGGTAGGACCCTACACCTGGCACTGCTGTGGAGGTGCTCCTTGCTCTGTACTCAAGAACTACACTAGGCTAGATCAGGGGTCCTGGGGACTGGGGATTGAACCTGGATTGCTGTATGCAAGGCAAACACACTACAAACTGTACTATTGCTCCAGCCCCCACATTGGTAGATTCTATTTTTTCAAGCTTCTACATGTTATTTTTGTCTTTTCATGTTTACAGTTGTTCAAGTTTATCTTTTAGGTTTATCAAAAGAAACATGCATTTTTTTTTATTATGGTCAAGATTCTATTAGATTTCTGGGTTTCCCCATGTGTTTCTCTTTTTTTTTTTTTTTTTTTTTTTTTTTTTTTGGGTCACACCCGGCAATGCTCAGGGGTTATTCCTGGCTCTACGCTCAGAAATCGCCCCTGACAGGCTCGGGGGACCATATGGGATGCCGGGATTCAAACCAATGTCCTTCCGCATGCAAGGCAAATGCCTTACCGCTGTGCTATCTCTCTGGCCCCCCATGTGTTTCTCTTAACCAAGGTTAAATATACACTTTTAAATTTTTTAGAAGAAAGGAACATTTAAATTTATTTTTAGTTTCTTATCCAAAAGTAGTTTTATTTATTGAGGATAATGATTTCACTTTGTTCTTCCCAACAATTTCTTTCAGTCATGTCAACACCATCTTTTAAATAAAGCATCTTTCCCCACTGATTTGAAATTTAAATATCTATAATTTAAACATATTTCAATATGCATATATAAAAACAAATATAACGGGGCTTGTACATATACTATGTATGTATACATACATATGTTTGATCAAATATATTAATTTTAATGTGTTCTTGAGTTTATTTTTGCCATTTAACTATGTTTATTATGAAGCTTCTTGTCAAATGTTTATATCTTATCATATAAATTCTCCCTCAAATTTACCTTTCTAAATAGCTCTTGGGTTAAGTCTCTAAGATTTCATATTCTTAGTCATCTATTTCCATTAAACTTCTCAGAATTCTGTCTAAAAATGCATTTTTTTTTGTTTTTGTTTTTGGGCTACACCCAGTGACACTTAGGGGTTACTCCTGGCTATGCGCTCAGAAATTGCTCCTGGCTTGTGGGACCATATGGGACACTGGGTGGGGGGGTATTGAACCATGGTCCATCCTAGGCTAGGCAGATGTCTTACCACTTGTGCCACTGCTCTGGCCCTAAAATTGCATTTTTGAAGGAAGACCCACCTAACTGCACCGGATGAGCTGGAATAGGAGGGATGAGTGGTAGAGAGACAGGGGAGGGGCTCAGTAATCCAAGGAAGTCAAAAAAGGCTTTAAATGGAGTAGACTATGGCCTTTATTTACTAAAGATAACTAAAGAAAGTGAATCAAAACTATTTGCCTGGATGATAGGGCAAAAGGTAACAATGGGGACAACAACTGAAATAGGTTTGGAGGTTTACAGAGGAAAGAAATGTTAATTAGGTTGAGTTTGTTGTGTGAGAGCCATTGATGGAGAGACAGAAATGAGTGAGGAAACTAATTACTGGGATAATTTAAATTTTGAAATAGGTTTTTTAAAAAAGTTCTAGAATTTTAAAGATACACTGAAGTGTCTCACTTTCTTGTGAAACACACTTTGTTTTTAATTCTAGCTTTTAGCAAGTTGAGAGCAGATTATTGTAAATGAACACAGAATTGGGCACTCTTAAAAGAGTAGAAATGAGGGGCTGGAAAGATAGCACAGCAGTGGGGCATTTGCCTTGCATGCAACTGATTTCAACAGATGGTGGTTTGAATCCTGGCATTCCATAAGGTCCCCTGTGCCTGCTAGGAGAGATTTCTGAGTGCAGAGCCAGAAGTAACCCCTGAAGGCCACTGGGTGTGACCCAAAAACAAACAAACAAAAAAGTAGAAATGAGTATATATGTGGAAAAATGGCTAGTTTCTAAAAGTTGTGTGTTTTTTTTTTCATCAGAATTATACCTTGGTTTGTCTCAGGTATTGTAAATTTAATTCAGTAAATTTAAAGCAAACTAACACAACTTAAAATGTACATTTTTTTTTTTTTTGGTTTTTGGGCCACACCCAGGGGTGCTCAGGGGTTACTCCTGGCTGTCTGCTCAGAAATAGCTCCTGGCAGGCACGGGGGACCATATGGGACACCGGGATTCGAACCAACCACCTTTGGTCCTGGATCGGCTGCTTGCAAGGCAAACGCCACTGTGCTATCTCTCCGGGCCCTAAAATGTACATTTTAATGAACTAATTATAATTAATCTTATGGCTTTTTTTTTTTCTTTTCAGAGCTTGATAGTCCAGAAGAATTAGGGAGAAAGCGGATCTGCAGGATCATCACTAAAGATTTCCCCCAGTATTTCGCAGTAGTTTCACGGATAAAGCAAGAAAGCAACCAGATTGGCCCTGAAGGTGGAATTCTCAGTAGCACCACGGTGCCCCTTGTCCAGGCCTCTTTCCCAGAGGGTGCTTTAACTAAAAGAATTCGAGTGGGCCTCCAGGTAATTAATATTCACAAGAAGTACAGTAAAGACATAAAGAGAAGGCTCTCTTTTGAAAACGTCTTCATAACTTATCTATGCGATATTACAAATCAAAGCATTACATTGATTAGAAATTGGTCTATATCAAATGAAAAGCATTAGATGGAAAGTTAGTCTAGTTATTGTGTGAATTAAGATGAGTTGTATATTTACATAAGCATAGAACTTTTATATATCAAACTTATATTTTAAAATATAAAATATGTTTTGAAAAATATCAATTTTGTTTTAATATATATTAGATGTTTGTTTTATTATTTAATAATTATTCATGAATAAATATCAAAGTTTTTTATTTGGGGGGTTTGGTTGATACTGCTGTGGTGTGTGTGTGTATGGGAAAAGGCACACTCAGTGGTACTCAGGGCTTACTCCTGACTCTGCTCAGGAATCACTCCTGTTGGTACTTGGAGGATGCCACGGATCAAACTCAGGTTGAATATGTGCAAGGCAAGCTTCGTATCTGCTGTACTACCACTCCAGCCCCAGATGAAAGTTTTTATTTAGTAAATTGGCCTCTTATGTCCAAGAGATCAGGTTTTTTAGAGTTTAATACTGGCTTGCAGTGGACATTTGTATCTAAAGAGATCACCTAACATTGTCATGGTTGAAATTCTCTATTCAATTATCTTCATGTTGAATGTCACTTTGCTAACTGAATAGCAAAGAACCAAGAAAAGTTGGAAGGATTAGTAAACTAGAATTGGAATTTTGAATGTCTGTTACTTAACTCTGAAAGCCTCCATTTTTTTAAATTTTTTTATTAAATATATTTTTTATTTAAGTAACACGATCATATTTGGGTTACAGTCATAACCAGAACACCCCCCTTCACCAGTGCAACATTACCCCCTCCCTGCTTCCTATCCCCTACCTGTATTCGAGACAGGCATTCTACTACAGTAATTTGTTTTTAATTTCAGTAAGTTGTATTTTTTTTTCCTTAAAGGCTAAGAGTAAAAAAGATATAGTAAAGATGTGATAGTGGCAATCGCCAATGTTTGCATAGGTCCAGAAAAATGGAGAAAATGGAAAAAAAGTCCTTGACTTGATTACAAAAAGGCCTCACCCCAGAAGTTTATTGGCATAAGACAGACTCTGGGTTCCAGGCATACCAGTCTATCCAACTCCAGTCATTCTCAAGGTCCCAGAGAAACTTTAGCACACTTTAGCTATAGTTGGTATCAGACTTTTATATTTAAAGACTCTGGATTCTGTGCATTTCTTTCGTCAATGTCAGGCTGATGTGGAGCATCCTCTAGTTTCAGCGTACCATTAAATGCAGAGCAATCTGCCCTGCATGCATGTTGTTGCTGAGTCGCCTGGGTATTGGTAGTACTCTTTGCAGTAAGTCAATGCCAAAGCAGTGGTAGGTCTTCTCTGGTAGAGAAAGCCTCCATTTTTACATGGGTCCAAATAGCCTGTGTAATGTTGCATTATATATTTGCATAGGCTTAATATATATTGGATTCAACATTTGTTGTTCGTTAGAACTAAGCTTCTTTTTTTTTTTTTTTTGGTTTTTGGGTCACACCAGGCAGTGCTCAGGGGTTATTCCTGGCTCCAGGCTCAGAAATTGCTCCTGGCAGGCACAGGGGACCATATGGGACGCCGGGATTCGAACCGATGACCTCCTGCATGAAAGGCAAACGCTTTACCTCCATGCTATCTCTCCGGCCCCAGAACTAAGCTTCTTATCTCCTGTGAAATTTTATTCTCTTCTTTGCAAGACTACAAACAGCCATGTTCTACTCAAGAAATATATGGCTGATTAGTTCTTTCTTCAATTTTAGGCTGTTCTGGTTTTGTACTATGTCTTCCTGAAATTAGAAAGGATGAAGAAGAAAATCTATGTTTGGTTATCTATTTTTGTTGCATTTTTCTTCTTAGTCGACTTTCTAAGCCCTCATTCCCCCCCCCCCAAAAAAAAGTCTGCTTTCATTTATAGTCTTTCTTTGTTCTTAGGCCCAACCTGTTCCAGATGAAATTGTGAAAAAGATCCTTGGAAACAAAGCAACATTTAGTCCAATTGTCACAGTGGAACCAAGGAGAAGGAAATTCCATAAGCCAATCACGATGACCATTCCTGTACCCCCACCCTCAGGAGAAGGGGTCTCCAATGGGTACAAGGGGGATACCACACCCAATCTACGCCTTCTCTGTAGTATAACAGGTTTGGTTATGTGTTAAACTTCTACTGATGCCTTTAAGATTATTCTGTTTAAATAGATAAATACTAGCAAAACATCCATGCCAAAACCTGGAGTATGAAGAAAGAGAATATTTAAAACATTGAATTTATCTATCGGTTCTTATTTGCCTAGAGTCATTTTCTTAGGTGGTGGATGTTGTGATTCGTATGAACTTCAGGAATATTATTTTCCTGCTCTTGGGTGTTGATGACAGGTTATCCAGTATATTGAATCTGCTGGAACTCTCCAGAGCTGGATCATCCAGATAGAAATGATAGCTCTCAACTACAAAAACTGATGGGTATAAAGGAAATCATCTTTCAAATATGACTAGAAATAGAGAAGAGCAGAAAATGTGATTATTCTCATTGTTTTCTGTTCATGAGTGTAATCCAGTTGACTATGAGGACTTAAGAGAACACATGATTTGCCATGAAATGCCCAGGTTGAGCTTGGTTGTTTTAATACATTGAGAAGTAATTAGAAGAGGAAGGTTCTCTCTAAAAAGTGCCCAACGAGCTCTGGGAACCTCTCTTGACAGTACTTGGCCAGCTGAGTAGCGTTGGCACTGCTTGAGCCCTGCAGTGCTCAGGAAGTACCAGGGTCATAGACATTCAGGAGGTCATGCAGTGCCAGGAATCTACCGTATTTTTTGCTCTATAAAATGTACCTGACCATAAGACGCACATAGTTTTTAGATACTCTCCTCCCTTGCACTCAGGCTTCAACTTCAGACAGCATTCACTCCATAAGATGCACTTTGGAGGAGGAGGGGGAGTGTGTTTTATGGTACAAAAATATGGTAATTTGGGGCCAAGTACAAGTCAGTTATATGCTCTCTTCCTTTGCGCTATTTCTCTGCCCCTCAAAGAGAAAATGTAATGGCTAATTCGCCTGTTACCTTGCGGGGGGGGGGGGGGGGGGGAGATCCAGTTAGCACAATATTCGTGGCCTCTTTGAAAAAATAAAGTATGTTTAAAATGTGCTATATGTAAGCAACGTTTGCATGAAGTTAAAGCCATTTATTTGTATTCGGATTTAAAAAATTTTAAATGCAACATCTAAGAGCACACTAAGCTCAAAATGTATTAAAAATGTATTTAAAAAAATCAATGGAGGGGCCAGAGAAATAACACAATGGTAGGGTATTTGTCTTGCACACAGCTGCCCAGGATGGACATGGGTTCATTCCCCAGTGTCCCATATTGCCCCCCTGAGCCAGCAGCTATTTCTGAGTGCAGAACAAGAAGTAAACCCTGAGTGTCACCAGGTGTGACCCAAAAAACAAAGACAAAAAAAAAAAAATAGAAATGAGAAAACTACCTTCATTAGCTGAAAATAAAGCATGTGAGTTTCTGGAGATAGATGGAATGTTGTTGAGCATTTTACGAGGATTATGAGAAGCCCATCATAAAGTCACCTTGTCTGCTGCTGTTCTCTTAGGGGGTACCTCACCTGCCCAATGGGAAGACATCACAGGAACTACTCCTTTGACCTTTATAAAGGATTGTGTCTCTTTTACAACCAATGTTTCAGCCAGGTATGAAAATAAAAAATTTAAAAAATGCCAAGTATTTTAGTCTGAATGACTCTCTATAAAATATTCAACACCAGAATAATCAGTGTTTGAACTTTTGATGGTGCTGTTGCACATAACTCAGAAATTTTAATTTTAATTTTATCTAGTTAAATCAGCTTAATTCTGGTGTGAGACTTAAATTTTTTCCAGTAAATGTTCTAGCATAAAATTTGATAAGACTTTCCTTTCGTGTTTTCCTCCCTAAAATTCCTGTTCCTTCCAACAGGTAGCAGATTAAAACTCTTTAAGACAAGATATAAAGACTTAATATAAGTTTGCTTAAGAAAAAAATAGGGCCCGGAGAGATAGCACAGCGGGCGTTTGCCTTGCAAGCAGCCGATCCAGGACCAAAGGTGGTTGGTTCGAATCCCAATGTCCCATATGGTCCCCTGTGCCTGCCAGGAGCTATTTCTGAGCAGACAGCCAGGAGTAACCCCTGAGCACCTCCAGGTGTGGCCCAAAATCAAAAAAGAAAAGAAAAAAATAAAAGTCTGAAGGGCATGGGGCTGGAGTGGAGGCACAAGCAGTAGGGCATTTGCTTTGCACACACTAATCTAGGATGAACCGGACCATGGTTCAATCCCCCAGTGTCCATATGGTCCCCCAAGCCAGGAGCAATTTCTCAGTGCATCACCAGGCATAACCCCTGAATATCACTGGGTGTGACCCAAAAGAACAAAAACAAAAAACAAACAAAAAAAATTCTTAAGAGCAGAAAAGAGGGGAAAAAGCTTGTGATTTTTGCAGTTTAATAACTAGAAAGGAAAGTCTGTGTTTGGTCAAGTAATCACCTTTGCTAGCTATTAAGTGTACAAATTACTGTTTTGCTTTTATTCCCTTATATATCCTTTTTTTTTTTTTTAATTGAGAACTTTTCTTTTTAAAGAGTTGGCTTTAAAATCACCTTACTCATACTCCTGTTATTCTTAGATTTTGGCTCGCAGACTGCCATCAAGTTTTAGAAACGGTGGGGTTAGCCACACAACTTTACAGAGAATTAATATGTGTCCCATACATGGCCAAGTTTGTTGTTTTTGCCAAAATGAACGATCCGGTAGAATCTTCCCTGCGGTGTTTCTGCATGACAGACGACAAGGTGGACAAAACTTTGGAGCAACAAGAGAATTTTGAGGAAGTTGCAAGAAGCAAAGATATTGAGGTATCTATTGACTGGTTGACTCCCTTAATACCCTAGATAGGGGGAATTATTTTGAAGCCATAAATACCAAGTACATTATTTATATTAGTTTTTTTTTATTTGTTTGTTTGTTTGTTTGTTTTAAAAAATGTAATAGTCATCCTCACTATTTTAAGTGTCTTTGAGTTTATCTTATTTGGTTAAAGTGTAGCTAAGTCCTGGGGACGCCTCATTTGAAAGATGATTTCCTAAGTCCTGGAGATGCCTCAGTTAAGGTTATAGTTTATTTGTGTTACCTTTCTTCAGTCAGTGTGTACTGATTGAATTATTATCCTGATTTTTTCTTTCAAAACTCAGTGACTAGTATCTAAGAGTCAAGGGGAAAAACACTTGTAAGTAACTGACATTATACACTTTAATCAACAAATATCTTAAACAGATAGACGAGAAATAGATATAAAATTCTGTTTGTTATGGGACCAGAGAGATAGCATGGAGGTAAGGCATTTGCCTTTCATGCAGGAGGTCATCGTTTGAATCCCGGCATCCCATATGGTCCCCGTGCCTGCCAGGAACAATTCTGAGCCTGGAGCCAGGAATAACCCCTGAGCACTGTCGGGTGTGAGCCCCCCCCCAAAAAAAAAACACACAAAAAAAATTCTGTTTGTGCTTTATACTTGTCCACAAAAACTATTTCAAAAAATAATCAATTTTTAGTATCTTTGAGTTTATTTTATTTGGTTAAAGTGTAGTTTCTAAGTCTTGAGGATGCCTCAGTTGAGGTTGTAGTTTGCCTGCATAACGTTTTTTCAATCAGTATCTATACTTATTACCCTGATTTTTCTTTTCAAACCTCAGTGATTAAGAGTCAAGGGGAAAAAAACACTTACAAAATCTATTGCGTAAGTAACTGACATTATCCGCTTTCATCAAAAAGTGTCATAAACTTGGGTCAGGAGAGATAGCACAGAGGTAGGATACTTGCTTTGCATGTGGTCGAAGCAGGAGGAACCTGGTTTGATTCCCAGCATCCCATTTGGTCCCCAGCCTGCCAGGAGTGATTTCTGAGTGCAAAGCCAGGAGTATCCCCTGAGCACTGCTGGTATGACCCAGAAACCAATCAGTCAATCAATAAAGATTTTTTTTTAAAAAATATCTTAAACAGATAGACTAGAAATTGATATAAAATTATATTTCTGTTTTATACTATCCATAAGAACAATTTTGATCACAACTATTGAATTTGTGATCCAGTAGTTCTTTCTGTGATAAATAGATTCATAGTAGTAATTTTCTGAGAAGGAGGTAAATGTGACTTAGAAGCATGGCAGTTTTCTAATGTTATGTAATATGTTTTGAAAATTTTTCTTCACTTCAAATTTGTATTAAATTCTGTATTTCTTTTACTCTAAAAGGTTCTGGAAGGAAAACCTATTTATGTTGATTGTTATGGAAATTTGGCTCCACTTGCCAAAGGCGGACACCAACTTGTTTTTAACTTTTATGCTTTCAAAGAAAACAGACTGCCATTTTCCATCAAGGTAAATTGAATGAGTATGAATTTAAAAAAAAAAAAAAAAAAAAACTTCTTACAGTGACAACCCATTGACCTTGAAATACAAAGCTATCAAGTTCTTACAGATGGAAAAGAAATGTTCTACTGAATTTTGTAGTTTCAAATATCCCATAAATGTGAATTCAAAGAAACAGATTGTTTTGTCCTACTACTTCCTGAGAAAACTTTTGAGCTTTATTTTTTTTTTAAAAAAATTAGAAAGCTTTCTAATTGGTGAAAAAGTAGTCTTTACTTCTTAAACATTTATGAAAATGTTTGTTAGACCAAAGTTTATAATAATGAAGTGCATTGTATATGATTAATACTTAGTAATCAAACAATGGACAAACTTATACAGGGAATGCTGAAGAGCCCAGATGCCACCATAGAAAACCAGCATTAGGGACCAGAGAGAGAGTTCAGAACATATCTTGCATACAACTCACCCGGGAAGAAATCTTTGACACCACATATGGTTTCCTGAACCTGCAGGATTGATCCCAGAGAGCAGTCCCAAACCAAAAACCTTCAGGGGCAGTGGGGTGGGGGGAGACAGGCCACTATGATTCAATTATTTTACTCTTCTTATTTGCTATTATTGCTGCAAAAAATGTGGGAAAAGATACCAGGCAGGAAGTAATATCAATAATAAAAGCTATCCAGTACATTTACTGGACACAACAGTCCTGTGTTCAGACTAGAACTGGACAATCTGAATCTTGTTAAAGTGTGATGGCCTTTGTTGACAGTTGTTACTTTTACTTGATTATTCTTGCTCTCAAGACTCCATAAAACATTCTAAGCATGTATAAACAGGAATCCTCAGAGAAATCTCTCTCGATAATGATGGACTACCTAAATTCTTGTAGATTAGAGACACCAGCCAAGAACCTTGTGGTCGTTTGTCCTTTCTGAAAGAACCAAAGACGACAAAAGGACTGCCTCAAACAGCTGTTTGCAACTTAAATATCACGCTGCCAGCACATAAAAAGGTATCTTTCAATACTGGTTTCTTTTCATTTTCTTTCCCTGGTCCTGAGGAGGGAGCCTTTGGTATGTAATTAAGGAATGCTTTGTAACCTGATTAAAGCTCTTGAAACTCCAGTTTTATTAGTCTCTTTGTGTAGATTGAGTAAGTCTTGTTGTTACTGTGGTGTCAAATTCTTATGGTTTGTATGATGGAGTCTTCTGTTTATTGCTTCTGCTTCTGCTGGTAGTATATAGGTTTATGCTTTCAAATAATGTCACACGTTAATTTGCCACGAATGTACAATTCTTGGTATTCTTTTGTTGGCTTCTTTGGATTTGATTTGCTTTCTAAATCAGCTTGCATTTTGTGCTCCCTACTCAGTCCTTTTCATATCCTGATATTCTTTTCCCTGCTGTCCATTATAATACTCCTTGTCTCTGCAATGCATCTTGGAACCAAAAGGAGACAGAGTCAGATCAAGATGATGAGGTAATATGAACACTTCTGCTTTTACTCTATCAGAGCTAGAATAGAAATCGAATCTGTGTGAAAGAAATTGCAGAGGGCTGAAATGTGTTATTTTTATATTTTTTGCAGTTTTAGCTTCAGTGAGATGAAAAAATATATTTTTTTAAAGAATGGCTTAATTCTTCACATATTCATCAGAGTGCTTCAGTATATTCAACAAAATTAAAATTCCGATAATGATTTTTTATAAGTTAAAGTTCTTTATTTTTAAGTGTAATAAATTGGGTTGGTATTTTTTTTTACCTTTTTAATCTGTCTTTCCCTAGTATCCATTTTTTAACTTGGGCATCAAGATTATGGGAACTAAATGGGATTTTATTGTACAGTCCAACTTATGTTTAGCTAACATAAACTATAGACTCAGTGGCTATTGATAAATGTTGTATATCTTTGAAACAAATTTATCTTAGCCATGTTTAAATTTTTGTTTATCAGTTATTGCCTAGTATTTCTCCGTGTCATATGGTAATGAATTTCTGAAAATCACTTGTCAGTAATAGTAGAATTGGCCACCTTAAATGTGACATTATTTTTAATAAAACCATTAACCCGTTGTCAGCATTCTCTATACTTGATACCTGTTAACATAAACAACAGCAGTAATCAGAATGATAAACTCTGTGTGCCTTTTTCCTCCTTAAATGTACTCCAGAAAAATGTACATTGTGATATATGTGCTTTCAGTCCAAATCAACTTGGGAAAATTAATTGCCCAGTATTAGAAGTCTCTGTAACACTCGTGTAATATCTGTAGTTCCTGTAGTCTGCTATGTTAATGCTTTGACATGGGTAAATAATGGCAATTTGATTGAGCTATATGGGTGGGTTTCTGTAATGAAAAGCTGTAAGAAGAAAAAATAAACATTAACATGGTATCAATAAACTATTCCCCCAAATAGTCCAACACTAAGAAAATATCACTTGAAAGATGGACATAGCCTGCATTTTCTTCTTTTTCAGATCGAGAAAACAGACAGACGACAGAGCTTTGCGTCTTTAGCTTTACGTAAGCGCTACAGCTACTTGACTGAGCCTGGAATGAGTGAGTTTTCTAACATTTACTAATCTATAATGGATTTTTTTTAATAAGAAGAGACATTTTTTCTATACAAACAAAATTCTGGGGTCATTTAATTACCCCATCACAAAAGAAAAATTGCCCACAGAAAAACTTTATCGTGAAATCGAATTAATAGCACATAGTTGAAGATGGGAGATCAAACACCCCTAAAATATAGCTTCAAAATAAGCATTGGTGAAGTTTTAGCCATTTACTTTAAACAATTTGAACTGTCTTTAAAAACTTTGATTTTGTTAGGCCATGCTATTACAATATTGTTTTCCAATCAAGGAGAAAATTTGCACTTCTTTAATAAGTAGGATAGTAGAAAAGATGCTAAAAACGACTTTGGCTGTCGTCTCTTTTTCTTAATATAAATAGGACACTGTGTCTTAGTCATGATCTTTGTTTTCAGTTTGAAATATTAAACTTTCCTACCTTCTTGAAGCAGAACTTGTTGACTGATCTCTCCCTTTCACCTTCCCTCCTTCCTGACTCACCCTTTATTAAATATCAGTTCTAAGATTTGTCTTCATTAGATTAGGTAAACCCTTTTCTTCTCAGAATATATATAAATAGGGGCTGGGCGGTGGCGCTGGAGGTAAGGTGCCTGCCTTACCTGCGCTAGCCTAGGACGGACCATGGTTCGATCCCCCGGTGTCCCATATGGTCCCCCAAGTAGCCAGGAGCAACTTCTGAGCGCATAGCCAGGAGTAACCCCTGAGCGTCACAGGGTGTGGCCCAAAAACCAAAAAAAAAAAAAAAAAAGAATATATATAAATATATATTGGCTCATTGATAACTCGCTTGCAAGTGCTAAGATCCCTTCAGTTATGCTCTTTTCTTTCTCTTTCTCCCTCACACCTTCCCTTATCATTTTGGTTATCACTTCTGGTAATCAAGATAACTTAAAGATAAGGATCTAGGGGTACTAAGAGTAGCACTAGATTTCTTCGAATCATCAGAGGAGGGTTATTTTTAAATTAGTGTACCTTTCTGTTTAACATAACCTTAACTTGAGTTTAAGAGGACTGGACATTTTACCAGTAAGAGCCATAGATTTGTTTTACCCAACCCTTCCAGAATTCATATTTCTATGGGCGGACGTAGGCAATAAAATGTACAGCATGAAACTACTCCCCTAAAAGCTTAGGTAATTATAACACACTCTCTGGAAGTCTGGACAGCTAAGGGAGCTTTTACATTCAGACACAGAGCAGTACAGCATGAAAAGAAATTGAACCCTACTCAGACTAATGAATGTCCTTCCTGAACTCACTTTTTCCCTCCAGCATACATTGGTTTCCCAAACCATACTGCTCAGAAAGGCTACAATTAACTCCCATTCTACTGTGAAGCAGGGAAGTTGTGTATGTGTGTGTAGAGTCAGATGATCTTTTCAACCTAAGTCTTCTTGGTTGAAGTTTTGTTTGGAAAACTACTTTGTTATACAACGAAGCTCCTGACTAGATAGGCTGTTAAGACTGCATAAGCTTTGGCCAAGTTCCCAGTCTGGTGCTAGAGTCTAAGATTTATTTTAGGGGGACCATAGATAGTGCCAGGGACCAAACCCAGGTCAACCGCATGCAAGGCAAATGCTACCTGGCCCCATTTTTATTCTTTAAAAGATTTTTCATTAGAATATGAGCTATAGGATCAGTTCTATGCTAAGGAAACTGAGTTATCCCCATTCATGAAAGTAATGCTGATTTTTGACAAGTTCAGTTTAAATATTTATACTTTGTCTTTCTTGACTTTTGATTGAAGAAAAAGGGTACTTTTTTTTCTGTATTGGGAAAAGGAACATAAGAGTAGTGAATGGAGGAATGGAAAGAACTAGAAGAGACAAAAAGGAAACCAGGGAAATGACCTAACTCTTGAAGTGGTGTTAGAACTCGAAATAATTTTTCACGTACTACCTTGCCTTTCCAATCCCCACCACCACCTTCTTAGCCCCTTCCTAAGTATTTCAATTCCTGACCTCTAAACATCCCTTTGATTATATAGGATATCAGGAATCATGTACCATAATTATGAAAGTGTTAAGATGTGTAACTGATTTGCAAGTTGTTTGCTGCATGCAAAGTATAAAACTGTAGCTATGCTTCCAAAGACTTTGCTTGGAGCCAGCTTTCCATGGCAAATGAGAGCTACTTTGCCATTAATGTGGAAAATTTTTATTTTAGCTCTCTTGATACTATTGGACTGAGTTCAAAATCACCGAGTCAAAAGACTCCCCCCAAAATTCCATTTGCAATGTGATTAAGCCAAAAGAGTTCAGCACTATTAATATTGAAAATGATGGCTAGGGGGAATGAATGGGTGGATATTTTTTCCTTCATTCTTCCACTTTTCTTTAGAATGATATGTAAGCCTAGAAAAGAATATGTTCTGAATGTTTGAATTTAAATGTACACTAGGAATGAAAATCTTCACTCTTGTGGGAGTAGCTGCTAATCCAAGGACTGGATTATAGCAAGGCATGAACACAGCATGAAGAGGAGCATAAAAGATGAAGCAGATTCTCATTTCCTCTTCGCATGTCACTCTTATTCTGAACCATGCATTCTGGGAACGAGACTGTACTCGACTTTGTCATAGAACATTAGCCCTTGGCAGGCATTCCAAATCTCTGTGACCAGCTCGGTTTGTTTAGTAGAATCTTAGATGTAGCGAGGACTAAGTTTGTGTTTGTTCTTCCCCAACAACTTTGTTTACCTCATTTGTGTGCTTGTCCCATTGCCAGATGAATGCTTTAATTCACCTTCTTTCCTGGTGGCAGGTCTACCTCATGATTACTCCAGTATTTGGGGTATTCATGAGTCCCACAAATATTTTGGCAAAGGACCAGAATGGGCACCTTTGCTACTGAAATATCTAAACACACACACACATATATATGAAGCAATATACTATATGTCACTGTAGTTACTTAGATATGGGGTGTTAAAAATATGAGTGTGCTTCTAGATTTCCCCTCTGATACCTTTTGAGAATTAAAAGTCAAATAGATTGAAAAATAAATATATTTGAGATAAATGATCAACTTCTATCCATCATAATGAGAGCCAGAAATGGGGCTATGCTTAGATGCAAACCTATTTTTAATATGCAGTATTGTTTGGAGTCTCAAAAGGTACCAAGATTTCACATCACATGGAAAAAGTGTACTCTTCTTTTTAAATGCTTTTGTGAAAGTATTTTGAAGTTTATTATATTGTGCATAATATGGCATAAGAACTGTATTACTTCACTGGCTTGTTTGCCATGATATATTGTGCATGATAAGATGTTTTCAGTTGCTTTGCTTGCTTTTGGTAATCATGACCACATTTTCAGGTTTCTTTATCCCTTTGTGTGTATACACATGCATTTTAAGATCATCTCATGTTATATTATTTTCCTCACCAAAAGGAATAGACTGCATGGAACAAGATAAATGCAAACATTCCTTTTCTTTGTTTGTTTTTTTCTTTTCATTATTTGACTCAGAGAACTTCTTGCTCTTATTGGCTTTTTATGAGTGTAAAGCATAACTGAATTGTGCATGGAAGATACAAATTTAATATCCAGTGGCTTCACAGTTTGCACATCAGTTGCCTGTCACTTAAAACTTATTTTGAAATCTGCATGAAATAGGCTTGAGTGGTTTTCTAAAAAAAATAATAATTTTAGACATCTAATATATAGCTACACCAATCAGTATCATTCCAAGTAGGTGCAATCAATATCAACAAAAGGTTCAAGGAAGGGAACATTTAGAAATTACTAAAATGAGAGGTCGATGGTTGCACAAATCCAACATGGACCTAGACAGGCAAAACAGAATGACTACTGATATTTCAAAACCAGCACCTAAGAAAGTCAATAGGAAGTAAAGGAACAATTTCCCATTGTGATTATTTTTCTCATTGTTCTTTCCTTATGTTTTCTGTTTCTCATTGTTGGCATTTTCAGTTGCGATGTGCTTTCCTTGTCTTCCATCTCATATTGCTCTGTCTTTTAATTTCGTTTGGTTTTCTTTACTTTGGATCGGTTCCATAGAGAAGTTTTATTTCTCTCATTGTCCCCTTTGCCTCTTTCATTCTCATCATGCAAACAATTGTACTTGCTTTTGTAATATTTCAAAGTTTACTGACCAATTTTTTTCTCTGGTCTCTCTGTTTCTCAACCACTTTTGTTGATTTTTGTGTTTGATTTCATTTTCAAATTTAAGAAACAGTTGAACGAAGTGCAGGAGCAGCAAGATCCCTCCCCACCACTTACTCATACAAGCCATTCTTTTCTACTACAAGACCATACCAGTCCTGGACAACACCTCCGATGACAGTGCCCGGGCCAGCCAAGTCAGGCTTCACTTCCTTATCAAGTTCTTCCTCTAATACGCCATCAGCGTCGCCATTAAAATCAATATGGTCGGTTTCAACGCCTTCTCCAATCAAATCCACTCTAGGTGCATCAACCGCATCCTCAGTTAAGTCTGTTAGTGATGTGGCATCGCCGGTCAGATCCTTTCGGACAATTGCTTCGCCAATAAAAACAGTGGTGTCACAGTCTCCCTACAATATCCAAGTCTCCTCGGGTACCCTGGTTAGAGCTCCCACCATCACAGAGGCCTCGCCTTTAAAAGGGCTGGCATCCAATTCTACGTTTTCCACTCGAACCTCTCCTGTGACTACTGCCGGGTCTCTTTTGGAGAGGTCGTCCATTACTATGACACCTCCTGCCTCCCCCAAATCTAACATCAATATGTATTCCTCAAGTTTGCCATTTAAATCGATCATTACATCAGCAGCCCCGCTAATATCCTCGCCTTTAAAATCAGTGATGTCTCCGGCCAAGTCAGCAGTTGATGTGGTCTCCTCAGCTAAAGTGACAATGGCTTCTTCTCTCTCGTCCCCAGTGAAACAGATGCCTGGACATGCAGAGGTAGCTTTAGTCAATGGATCTATTTCTCCTCTGAAATACCCATCCTCTTCGGCATTAATTAATGGATGCAAAGCCACTGCCACGTTACAAGAAAAAATTTCTATAGCTACAAACTCTGTGAGCTCTGTCGTGAGCGCGGCCACTGACACGGTTGACAAAGTGTTTTCTACCACCACAACAACGCCATTTTCTCCACTCAGGTCCTACGTTTCTTCAGCACCATCAGCTTACCCGTCTCTAAGAACTCCTTCCGCAAGTGCACTCTACACATCCCTTGGGTCTTCTCTCTCTGCAACTACCTCATCTGTAACTTCATCGATAATAACAGTGCCAGTCTACTCTGTAGTCAATGTTTTGCCAGAACCAGCATTAAAGAAACTTCCAGACTCTAATTCACTTACAAAATCAGCGGCAGCCTTGCTGTCTCCCATTAAAACATTGACTACGGAGTCACGTCCTCAGCCCCATTTCCCTCGAACTTCCTCTCCAGTGAAGTCATCTCTGTTCCTCGCACCCTCAGCCCTTAAGTTGTCGACACCATCTTCTTTATCTTCCAGTCAAGAGATCTTAAAAGATGTTGCTGAGATGAAAGAGGACCTCATGCGAATGACTGCAATACTTCAGACAGATGTTCCTGAGGAGAAGCCATTCCAACCTGACCTTCCCAAAGAAGGGAGAATTGATGATGAGGAACCCTTCAAAATTGTTGAGAAAGTCAAGGAAGACTTGGTGAAAGTCAGCGAAATCCTTAAAAAAGATGTGTGTGTTGAAAATAAAGGACCACCCAAATCACCACAGAATGACAAAGGACACTCTCCGGAAGATGACTGGATCGAATTTAGTTCCGAAGAAATTAGAGAAGCGAGGCAACAGGCTGCTGCCAGTCATTCTCCATCTCTGCCTGAGAGAGTCCACATCAAGGCCAAAGCTGCCTCTGAAAAGGATTATAATCTGACCAAAGTTATTGATTATCTCACAAACGATATCGGGAGTAGTTCGCTGACAAACCTCAAGTACAAGTTTGAAGACGCCAAGAAGGATGGCGAAGAGAGACAGAAAAGAATTTTAAAACCAGCAATTGCGTTGCAAGAACACAAACTCAAAATGCCTCCAGCCTCCATGAGGCCTTCCACCTCTGAGAAAGAGTTGTGTAAAATGGCAGATTCCTTTTTTGGAACAGATACGATTTTAGAGTCCCCAGATGACTTTTCTCAGCATGACCAAGACAAAAGTCCCTTATCTGATAGTGGCTTTGAAACCAGAAGTGAGAAAACACCATCAGCCCCCCAAAGCGCTGAAAGCACTGGTCCTAAACCCCTGTTTCACGAAGTCCCCATCCCTCCTGTCATCACAGAAACAAGAACAGAAGTGGTTCATGTGATCAGGAGCTATGAACCCTCAGCTGGTGAGGCACCACCACCCCAACCAGAGGAACCAGTGTCACCCAAACCTTCACCAACGTTCATGGAAGTAGAACCAAAGCCCACCACTTCTAGTATTCGAGAGAAAGTCAAAGCTTTCCAGATGAAAGCCAGCAGCGAGGAAGATGACCACAGTCGCGTTCTGAGCAAAGGCATGCGTGTCAAAGAAGAGACTCACATAACCACGACCACCAGAATGGTTTATCATTCTCCTCCAGGCGAAGGGGCCTCTGAAAGAATTGAAGAAACCATGTCAGTTCATGATATTATGAAGGCCTTTCAGTCCGGGCGGGACCCCTCCAAGGAGCTGGCAGGTCTGTTTGAACATAAGTCGGCAGTTCCTCCAGAGGTTCCCAAGTCTGCTGCTGACACCTCAGCCCAGCAAGCAGAGAAGGACCACCAAATGAAACCCAAACTGGAGCGTATAATAGAAGTCCACATCGAAAAAGGTAACCAAGCTGAGCCCACTGAAGTCATTATTAGAGAAACCAAAAAGCATCCAGACAAAGAAATGTATGTGTATCAGAAAGACTTATCCCGGGGAGATATTAACCTAAAAGAGTTTCTGCCAGAAAAGCAGGATGCTTTTCCTTGTTCAGAGGAACAGGGTCAGCAAGAAGAAGAAGAACTGACTGCTGAAGAGTCACTTCCTTCTTATCTGGAGTCTTCCAGAGTAAACACTCCTGTGTCCCAAGAAGAAGATAGTCGCCCTAGTTCAGCTCAACTCATTTCTGATGACTCTTATAAAACACTGAAGCTTTTGAGTCAACACTCGATAGAGTACCATGACGATGAGTTGTCAGAACTAAGAGGGGAGTCTTACAGGTTTGCTGAGAAAATGCTCCTGTCAGAAAAGCTAGATGTGTCTCATTCCGATACTGAGGAATCGGTTACAGACCATGCAGGACCCCCTAGCTCAGAGTTACAGGGGTCTGATAAGCGGTCCAGAGAAAAAGTAGTCACTGCCCCCAAAAGAGAAATGCTCTCCAAAATCTATAAAGATGTGTCTGAAAATGGTGTAGGTAAAATGTCTAAGGATGAGCATTTTGATAAAGTGACAGTCTTGCACTATGCTGGCGATGTTGGTAGCCCCAAACATGCCATGTGGATGCGCTTTACTGAGGACAGATTAGACAGAGGTAGAGAGAAGTTGATTTACGAAGACAGGGTGGACAGGACTGTGAAGGAAGCCGAAGAAAAACTGACCGAAGTGTCACAGTTTTTTCGTGACAAAACAGAAAAGCTAAACGATGAACTGCAGTCCCCAGAGAAAAAGCCACGTGCCAGGAATGGCAAAGAACATTCTTCTCAAAGTTCTACCAGTAGCAGCCCCGAGAAGGTCCTGCTGACGGAATTGCTGGCATCCAACGATGAGTGGGTTAAGGCCAGGCAGCATGGTCGTGATGGACAAGGCTTCCCCAAAGCTGACGAGAGGAAAGCTTCTAGTCTGCCCAGCAGCCCAGAGAAAAAGATCCTTTCCCAACAGACTGAGGACAGGAAGTCCACGGAGGAAGTCAAAGGAAGTACAGCACAGAGCAAAGCAGCAGAAGGCCCCCAGTCTGGGTTTCAGCTCAAACAATCTAAGCTCAGTTCCATTAGATTAAAATTTGAACAAGGCGCACAGGCAAAAAGTAAGGACATACCTCAAGAAGACAAAAAGCCAGATGGCCAATCCAGGATCCCAGTTAAAAAAATCCAGGAGAGTAAGCTACCTATCTACCAAGTTTTTGCTAGAGAAAAACAGCAGAAGGCTGTAGATGAAAGCATGTCTGTACAAAAAGATTTTTTGGGATTAAAAGCTAAAGATGAACGGGCCCCAAGCAATGAAATTGTTGTAAATGATGCTGGCTCTGATGCTGTGAAAAAACCGAGAACTGAAATGTCAAGTAAAGTAATGCCTGATTATCTTTCTGAGCCACAGGCTAAAGACTTGGCATGTCATGTAACCTCGGATGTAGCAAATAAGGGAGCATGGGACAAAAAGGTTTTTAGAACATGGGAAAGTTTTGGAGCCACTAACAATAAGTCGCAGAAAGAAAAACTTTCTCATGTACTGGTGCATGATGTAAAAGAGAATCACATTGGTCGTCCTGAGAGTAAGCTTGTTGATCAAAGGAATGAGTTTATGTCTGTGACTGAGAGAGAAAACAAATTGTTAACCAATGGCTCTCTCTCAGAAATTAAGGAAATGACTGTAAAATCTCCTTCTAAAAAAGTCTTATACAGGGAATATGTTGTGAAAGAGGGGGAATGTCCAGGTGGCTCACTCGATCAACCTTCCAGGAGGAATGACAGCACAGCTGGGTCCCACATCCCAGTCAGAGTGGCAGAGGAAAGAACATTGTCTTCAAGCATCACCGATGGCTTTCCAGAGCAACCACCCTTTCCAAATCGTGAACGCTCCCAAAAGTTATCCCAGTCGAGTCTGAGTCAAGAGACAGTTGAGACGCAACACTTAAACTCCATAGAAGATGAAAAAGTTACCTACTCAGAAATTAGCAAAGTTTCCAAATATCAGAATTTTGTAGGCCTGTGCCCACCTCGAGATGAAACCGAATCCTCTCCTACCAAATCTCCTGATTCCTTAGACTTTAGCCCAGGAAAAGAGTCCCCCTCTAGTGATGTGTTCGAACACAGTCCCATGGACGGATTGGAAAAAGTGGCACCACTAGCTCAGTCAGAAGGAGGGAAAGAAATCAAAACTTTACCGGTTTATGTCAGTTTTGTACAAGTGGGAAAGCAGTATGAGAAGGAGATCCAACAAGGAAGTGTAAAAAAAATCATAAGTCAGGAATGTAAGACAGTACAAGAGACCAGGGGAACTTTCTATACAAGTAGACAGCAAAAACAACCTCCTTCTCCCCAGGGGAGTCCTGAGGATGATACACTAGAGCAAGTCTCTTTTCTAGATAGCTCTGGGAAAAGTCCTCTAACCCCAGAAACACCCAGTTCAGAGGAAGTGAGTTATGAATTTACGTCTAAGACACCTGACTCACTCATAGCTTATATACCAGGAAAACCCAGCCCAATTCCTGAGGTTTCCGAGGAATCTGAGGAGGAAGAGCAGGCTAAGTCGGCCTCCTTGAAGCAGACGACAGTGGAGGAAACCACAGTAAAGCATGAAATGCCCAACAATGTGAGCAAGGACTCGAACCAGAGACCTAAAAGTAACAGAGTTGCCTATATTGAATTTCCCCCTCCGCCACCCCTGGATCCAGATCAGATGGACTCAGATAAGAAACACCATTATCTCCAGGAAAGAGAAGTGGATATGATCGAAGTTAATCTGCAAGACGAGCATGACAAGTATCAGTTGGCTGAACCGGTCATCAGAGTTCAGCCACCTTCACCAGTTCCTCCTGGAGCGGATATCAGTGATTCTAGTGACGATGAATCTATTTATCAACCGGTGCCAGTTAAAAAATATACCTTCAAGTTAAAGGAAGATGAGGAGCACAAAGAAATACCCAAATCCAAAGCTCCTGCTGAAAAGATTTCCAACCAGAAAGAAGTAGAAAAGAATGGATCAGGAAAAGATCATGAGGTTGGCCTTGGCCTTGATTCACCTCAGAATGAACCAACCCAGAATGGGAACAATGACCAGTCCATCACAGAGTGCTCCATTGCTACCACAGCAGAGTTTTCTCATGACACAGATGCCACGGAGATTGACTCCTTGGATGGCTATGACCTGCAAGATGAAGACGATGGTTTGACAGAGAGTGACTCAAAACTCCCCAGTCAAACCATGGAACTCAAGAAAGATGTCTGGAACACAGAGGGCATTCTAAAGCCAGCTGATCGTTCTTTTAGCCAAAGTAAGCTTGAAGTTATCGAGGAGGAAGGAAGGGTGGGACCAGATGAAGAAAAACCACCTTCGAAAAGTGCTTCATCTGAAAAGACTATTGATAAGACTGAGCAGAAGTCAGGGGCCCAGTTTTTCACCTTGGAAGGCAGACATCCCGACAGATCGGTGTTTCCTGACACTTACTTCAGTTACAAAGTCGATGAAGAATTTGCCACTCCTTTCAAAACAGTAGCTACCAAAGGTCTAGATTTTGACCCTTGGTCAAGTAACCGAGGGGATGATGACGTTTTTGACAGTAAATCTCGGGAGGATGAAACCAAGCCCTTTGGTCTGGCAGTGGAAGACCGCTCTCCAGCTACAACCCCCGATACAACGCCAGCCCGAACGCCAACCGATGAAAGTACCCCAACTAGTGAGCCTAACCCCTTCCCATTTCATGAAGGAAAAATGTTTGAGATGACTCGCAGTGGTGCAATTGACATGAGCAAGAGGGATTTTGTGGAAGAGAGGCTCCAATTTTTTCAGATTGGTGAGCATACTTCTGAAGGGAAGTCAGGGGACCAGGGGGAAGGGGATAAAAGTATGGTCACTGCCACACCACAGCCACAGTCAGGGGACACCACTGTAGAAACCAATCTAGAGAGGAATGTAGAGGCACCTACAGTCGAACCTAACCCCAGCATCCCAACCAGCGGAGAGAGTCAGGAAGGAACCTCCAGTAGCGGCTCTCAGGAGAAGCCATCAGCCGCCACTAACACCTCTAAAGTTGACCCCAAATTGCGCACGCCTATAAAAATGGGAATCTCTGCATCCACCATGACCATGAAGAAAGAAGGCCCTGGCGAAGTAACAGATAAGATAGAAGCTGTGATGACCAGTTGTCAGGGAGTAGAGAATGAAACGCTAACCATGATTGCAAACACAGCCAATAGCCAGGTGGGCATTAGGCCCCAGGAAACACACGATTTTCAAAGAGATAACTTTAATAACAACAACAATTTGGATCCTTCCACCATACAGACAGATAACATTACAAGTAATGTAGTCCTGACAGAACATTCTGCACCCACTCGTGCCACAGAGAAAGCTAATCCAGTGAGAAGCTCCTCAGGAAAAACAGGGGTACCACAAGGACACTATCCAAGAGATAAGCAGAAAGTTTTTGGAGAGCAGCCAAAGACTAAGGAAGCCATAGGGAGTAGGCGAAAATCCAAACTTCCCATAAAGGCCATTTCACCAAAAGATACCCTTTCTCCAAATCACATGTCCAACATGAAAGTGAGTAAAATGAAGCAGGTTAGTCAATCCGAGAAAGCCAAAACCCTGTCTACGTCACGCGTAGAGGTGAAGTCTAGAATTCCCATCAAAAACACACACAGGGATCCCATGCTATCAGGGAGAAAAACATGTGTCACACAAAAGCCAGGGCAGCCAGAGAGAGGCAGAGCCAAGCAAGTTCCCTCCAAGTTGCCAGTAAAGGTAAGATCCACCTGTGTCACCTCCACCACCACCACCACCACCACCACCACCACTTCTACCACCAGCACAGTGAAAGTTAGAAAAAGTCAGCTTAAAGAAGTATGTAAACATTCCATTGAATATTTTAAGGGAATTAGTGGTGAGACCTTAAAGCTTGTGGAGCGCTTCTCTGAAGAAGACAGAAAGATGCAGTCGGAGTTGTCTGATGAGGAAGACAGTACCTCCAGAAACACGTCGGTGTCCGAGACTTCCCGGGGTGGCCAGCCTTCAGTTACCACGAAGTCTGCTAGAGATAAGAAAACAGAGGCAGCATCCATAAAATCAAAGAGTGAAAAGGCCGGCAGTGAGAGAAGGAGCAGTAGGAGGACTGGTGAGAATGAAGGCAGTCAGGTTTCTTGAGCACTCTTTGCTCACCTGGAGAACAAGCCTAGTTTGTAAACACTTTCCAACTCGTAGATGCTAGTGCATGACCTGTTGTGATTGCTTGTGAAGTGACCGACTCGTAGTGTCTCATTCTGTCATTGTCATCTCTCTGTCCGTGCTGTCTGTGTGTCCTTCTTTCCTCCCTTGAACCATGCTACACCGGTAGAAAGGTAGGGAAGCATGCGGGAGAGACTGGTGTCCTTGGAGATGAGTAGTACATTTTTTTTCCTTCTTCTAATGTTTCGTGAAAAATGATTCTGTCCAAAGTTTGATAAGCTCAGCTCTCAAAAAATCCCATCCTGGTGTTTTTATTTTTCACCAACACAACGATTCTGTAACTGTTGTCGACTAGCTAGTCTGTCAGCATGTTCGATTCCATTACATTGGACATTCATGTAGTCTCACATCTGACCTGATTAGAGGTGAAAATCCAGTGAATCATGTGGACATAGAAGTGTTCATGTAGGCAATTAGGACACATTTCAGTGTACAGTGTTAGCACTAGTCTCTGTAAAAATCCGAGTAATGCGAAAAGCAATTTTCCGGTATCCTCCCTGTCCTGATGATTATTTTAATTAAGAAATTGTAAATCGTAGGTCCACAGAGTCCGTGTGAGCGAACAGATATCAGGATGGCAATAGTAGCTGATCACCTGGGACTGAGTTGGACAGGTAAGTTTATACACTACTCATAAGACCGTTTCACTCATATGTGGCTCACTATTAAAAAAAAAAAAAAACTAGGGACCAAGTGAAAAATTTATCACATATAGTTCTTTCAACCCAGAAATAATTTCTGACATCTCTTGCATAGAGTTTTTCAAAGCCTTCTCTCATTACACACACACAGAATAGAAATGGAAATGTTTAATTCGAAACACATTTTCACAATGCCATTTCTGGAAAGATAAAATTTCACGTAAGGACACATTTCTAGCAGGAAGGGAAATACAACTAAGGATAGAGCTTTCAAATAATTCAGCAATCTAAAAGTTTATGCCCTTAGAGAAAATGTATTAAACTGAGTAATTCATGCCCAGGTTCCACATGTTAAACATTAGAGTCTTATCATTTTTATGATACAGTCATATTATCTGTCACCTATTTATGTGACAATTTTACATAAAAGGAAATCTAGTATCACATTGATAATGGAAAATAAGGATAAGTTCAATAAGAACATAATGCAAGAAAATGAAATACATATTCCAATAAGTATATAAAGCAAGAAAACAAAAAACAGAAGGTTCCCTTTTTAAATTAAAAAAATCTTATTTTGGGAGTTTAAATGATAGTACAGTGAGTAGGGTATTTGCCTTGCCAACATGGGTCCAATCATCGGCATCCCATATGGACCCCTGAGCACCACCAGGAGTAATTCCTGAGTGCAGAGACAGAAGTAACTCTTGACCATTGCAAAGTATAGCCCAGACCCCACATAAGTTTATTTTAGTTTTGTGACAATGTTTGAGGGACCCATGGCAGTGTGAAAATCATCCGGTGCTCCAGGGGTCAGAAAGATAGATAGTTGGGGAGATTTGCCTTGCATATGGCTGGCCCTGATCCTGAGCACAAAACCAGGAATATTCCATAAGTACATATGGCTGTGCCCCACCCCTTTCAAAAAACAAACAACATCAAAACAACTAAACCAGAGACCAGAGAGATAGCACAGTAGTAGGGTATTTGCCTTACACACAGCAGATCCAGGACTGACAATGGTTCAAATCTTGGCATCCCATGTGGTTCCCCTAAGCGAGGAGTGATTTCTAAGCACATAGCCAGGAGTGACCCCTGAGTGTCACCAGGTGTGGCCCAAAAACAAAACAAAACAAAATTAAAAAAATCTGGAAGGACTTCTCAAGTATATTAGAAGGCATCTGCCCGTCTACACCTACTATCTGCCAACCAGGTCTTTGGTTCAATAAGACCTTGGTGGTGCTAGTATCTGGGCCATATCTGGTAGAGCTCTGGGGCTTTGGGGCCTATAACCTGTGATCCTCAGAAAGCCAGAACTGATGCTGGGAATCAAACCTAGCTTGGCCACATATACAGCATATACCTTAAGCCCTGTACTATCTCCCTGGCCCAGAGTGCAGCAGCGGCCAACCTGTATTCAATTCCCAGCTCCCATTATGGTCTCCAAGCCCTACAGGAATGATCCCTGAGCATAGGGCCAGGAATAAACTCTGGGTGTGGCCAGAAAACAGTAAATACATAAAAATAGAATAATGTTACCTGAATCCTCCAGATCTTTCTCCATGTGAGTCAGATAAATTTCTCCTTTTTCTGTTGTGCCATGGATTGCACCTACAGCCAATCTAGATTAGGTTATATTAAACCTATAGCCAATATAAAGGCTATAGTCAAATTTAAGATCTTATAGATATTTTTCTTTAGTTTAGAAGGTAGTAATTGATCATTATTAAAATGGGTCACGAAAATCGTTTTGTTTTATTTAGGGGCTATACCAAGTGATGTGACTGACTTCCACATGCAAAGCATGTGTCCCAATACTTTGAAAATAATATTTTTAAGTTATTGTCATCTCTCAAATTATCCTGCATATCATCAGCAATATACATCCCATCCTTGGGGTAACCATTCTTTAGGGAGAATACAAAACAAAATTATGACAGGTTGTATTCGCTTCGGCAGCACATATACTAAAATTGGAACGATACAGAGATTAGCATGGCCCCTGCGCAAGGATGACACTCAAATTCGTGAAGCATTCCATATTTTTCAGCAATAAATTTAAAAAAACAATTATGACAGGTTTTCTCCTCTGAATACCCTAAATTCTGCACACCTCCTCCACTTATTTAAATAAGTGTCTGACATTCAGACATTGCTAATGATCAAGAGCATGAAGAAACTTTCAAATAAAGCAATTAGCCTGAGTAAACCTTTGCATACTGTTGGAAATAGAATTTCATTTTGCATAAATATTTGCTAATAATATTAACACTAAAATTTTTAATCCTAAAAGATTGGGACAAATGTTGATTTTATGGTATTACATGCCCCTTAAATTATTTTCCCAAGCAGACCCAGTCTTTGTCAAAGTAAATTTTTTAAACTGTGACATAATAACCAGATATAAAGTTTTAAAAGTAAAATTTCTTTGTGACAGTGTATTTTTGCACTTTGCTGAGTCTCCAAAAAAGGGCTAACTACGTTACTGTCTGTTAAAATACCAAGAGTTGAAGAATTTAAACAACTTTTTAAAAATTTAGATTGCTATATATTCACTGAACGTTACTAGAAAAATTAGAATTACACATTACAAGAATGATTTGTGTTTCTCAGAATCACTGTTGCTATCTAAGTGTATTTTTATTTTTGTTGCTGGTTTTAGGGCCACATCTGGCAGCGCTCAGTGGTTTTTCCTGGCTCTATGCTCAGAAACTGCTCCTGGCAGACTCGGGGGCTATATGGGGTGCCAGGGTCAGTCGAACCTGGGTCAGTCCCAGTCGGCTGTGTGCAAGGCAAATGCCCTACCACTGTGCTATTTTCCAGTCCTTTGTGTATTTTGAATTTTTATAAAATGCTTTAAGCAGTGGTCCTCAAACTATGGCCCGCGGGCCACATATTGTATTTGTATCTGTTTTGTTTCTTCATTGCAAAATAAGATATATGCAGTGTGCATAAGAATTCGTTCATAAGTTTTGTGTTTACTATAGTCAGACCTTCCAATGGTCTGTGAACTGGCCCCCTGTTTAAAAAGTTTGAGGGCCCCTGCTTTAAGGAGTTATTTACACAATATAATTTTTTGCTTTATTATATTTAATCCCATGACTGCAAAATTGGACATCTTTAATTTTTATTTTAGTGGGTAAAAAATAAACAAAGGGACTAGAGCAGGTAAGGTGCTTGCTGTGCATAATATCAGCCAAACTGGATTTGATCTCCATTTTCCCATATGGTCTCCCAAGACCTACCAGGAGTATAATTTCTGAGTATAGATAGAACCAGTAATAAGCCATGAGCTTACGCAAGTTGTCACTTCCCCACTTTGACACAATAGAAACCAGTAGATAACTTTTAAGAGTCAGGAAATCAAAAATCAAACTAAATAAATAAGTAAATAAGAAATTTAGGGACCGGAGCAGTGGCTCAGCAGTAGGACATTTGCCTTGCATGCTCTAACCTAGGATAGACCGCAATTTGATCCCCCAGCATCCCATATGGTCACCTGAGCCTTCCAGGAGCAATTTCTGAGTATAGAGCCAGGAGTAACCCCTGAGCATCACTGGGTGTGGCCCCAAAACCAAAATAAATAAAAAATAAACAAACAAACAAAAGAGTCAGGAAATCAAGCATTTTGTTTTTACATAGAGAAAAAATGAGCCAGAGAGATAGCATGGAGATAGGGCATTTGCCTTGCATGCAGAAGGACGGTGGTTTGAATCCCAGCTTCCCATATGGTCCCCCAAGCCAGCCAGGAGCGATTTTTGAGCATGAAGCCAGGAGTAACCCCTGAGCGCTGCTGGGTGTGACCCAAAAACAAAACAAACAAAAGAACAAACAAAACCTTTAAATAGAGAAAAAAAGTGTCAGTTTATCAGTTGTTCCATAAAGATCTGGTTTCATTTATCCACCATGATACACAATGAATTTCAAACTTAGATACTTTAATCACAATGATTTCAAACTCTACTGCATTATATTAATTCTATCTTTCAACATGTGGATTGTTTTTAACATTTTAATAGTGCCCACAGTATCAATGATGCATTTATATCAATATATGCAAATCACTTCTAGAACCCTGTGTATCATCCTGATTTTTAGCAAAAAAAATCCATTAGTCTAAGAATCTTTATAAGCCTTTGAACAAACTGGGGAAAAAATATATATATATATGGTTTTGGGGATGTACCTGCCATCGCTCAGGAGTTACTCCTGGCTCAGCACTCAAAAATCACTCCTGACAGGCTCAGGGGACCATAGGGATGCCAGGGATTGAAACCCTGTCAGCCACGTGTAAGGCAAAATACCCTACTTGCTGTGCTATCGCTCCAGCTCCTGAAAATATTTCTTAGCAAGATCAAATCTTGATCAATTTCTTTTCCTAAGAAAGAACTTTCCCCCATTACTTATAATCCTTTAAAATAATGCATGATAAGTTATCTTAACTGTATAAAAACTATGCAATGAAAAGTTAGTTTCCTTATCATCTGGAACTCCTATATTTTTCCTTCCAAAGACTAATATTCTATTCATTTATATTTACAAAGACAATGTATACATACAGAATTGAGGATATAGGTGTGTGTATCTAGATGGACAGAAAGTTAACCACCACCTCTTCAATTATGAATGGCCTGGAATAATCATTTATCCTCCCACAGGGTATCCCTAAAACCTGAAGGCAACTACAATGGAATGTTATGAGTAAAATGTATACTTTAATAAAGAGTGGCAAGGGGAAACGTACAAATATGGCACAGGCTATACAGCATCTATTCTGCTGTATTTATGAATTTTAGGTCTCTACCTAGTAATGGAATTTGTTCAACCCACAACAAATAATTTGGCTGAATTAAAAGAATACATCAATATCTTTGTACAAGTTAGTAATCTTCATAACTAAATAATTAGACGAGTTAAGCCACAGCCTAAATTAGATCACCAATGTTCTGTAAGCTCAAGTATGTAAAGACACATTCCAAAGGTTGTCCTTGGTTGTACTATAAATTCTTTTACTCCCTCCCCATCTTTTTTTCTAAACTGGTTGTTGAACATTACTTTTATGAAATGTATGTAATTAAAGAATATGTGATTTCAATCATTCTTTTTTCTTTTTTTATAGAACTGGCAAGGGAGCTAAATTTTTCTGTGGATGAAATCAACCAAATACGTGTGGAAAATCCAAATTCTTTAATTTCTCAGAGCTTCATGTTATTAAAAAAGTGGGTTACCAGAGACGGAAAAAATGCTACAAGTACGCTAAAATTATATTATTATTTTTAACTTTCAATATCTACATCTTCAGTATTTTAGATATAAAATCAGAGTGATTAAAAAGTAATACCAAGTCGTTTGTGGCTATGCCTGATTTATCTAGAGCTAGCTTTTAAACTTCAGTCTTAAGGAATTTTTTTTCCTAAAACAAAGAGTTGTACATTTTTTCCTCAGAGTTTTCTCTGTGATCATCAAAAATAAAAATAAAATGTGTGACTGGTTATATAATGGGGTGATGGTGAGATGCCCAATCCAGGAGCTAGAGGCAGAAACAGTAGAATCAATGTAAGAAATAAAAAATATTTTACTCATCTTGGTTGCAGAGAATTCTCTAATATTACTAGATTTGGTTTGATTGGGATGTGGGAAGGAGAGACTCAGTACTTATAGCAATGTCAAGTTTAGCCCTCAAGGATGTAAAATAAGTTATTGTGGATTTGTTTGGGTCAGACTGACCTTAGTAAATCATTAAAGAGCTTCACCACAAATACAAGAGTGACCTATTTTGACAGTCGAAAAAAGGAGGCAGATGTTTACATTTTTATTTTAATCCTTTATGCCTAAGAAGTTTGAATATCTAAAGGCCCATCTGGTCTACATCTTACAACGAAATAAATTTTGCTGTCATTCGCACAGCTTCAAAGTGATTCTTACAGCCCTAATTTGTCTTCTTTGTAATGACATATTTTCTGAGGCCTCTGGATAGTGATTATTGCTAAGCTGGAGTAAGGAAAAACTAAAATGTGAGGAGGACGGTGAAAGTCATGCCTTTGTATGGCTATTGTATTTGATGGAAAGTTTTATTGGGTTTTCAACCTTTTTTTCCCCACTCCTTTTTTCCAGCTGATGCCTTAACTTCGGTCTTGACAAAAATTAACCGAATAGACATAGTGACTCTGCTAGAAGGACCAATATTTGACTATGGAAATATTTCTGGCACCAGAAGTTTTGCAGATGAGAACAATGTTTTCCATGATTCTGTTGATGGTAATTAATTTTACTGTTCATATTTATTTAATGATTAGAAAAAATTTAAAAGTGCAGTAGCAGAATGCAGTTACCTAAAACTGAATTGTGAATTGCTTGACTTAATTTCTCATTTCATAGCATTTTTCTCTGCCAGTGTCCACAAAGAAATCCGCAGGTAGAACAAATTTGGTGAATATATAAAATACAGATGAGGTAGAAAAGCAAAAATTATCTGAGTTGCTATAGACAAAATGGCAAGGATGTGTTGTCTTGAGAATATATTGTTTTGTCACAGTTTTTCAAACTTATGAACTTCCTTATTCACATGTACTTAAAAATCAAATTGTGAGCTACTTTTGCCAAGTAATCAAAATATTTGGCTCAATTTTAAGAATGTTATAAACATTGTAAAGTAAAAACAATGAATTTGTTGGGATAAAATATTTACATAGTTACTAAAAAACTAGCATCACTCAAAATATTGTCTTATGTAACATGCTGCTCTTATTGTTAAGAAAACCTCTATCTGATCATATATTTATCTTATACTCCATGTATAAAATTTGAGGTAAAATGTGATGATGGTGTAGAAGTAGGAAAATAAACTATAAAGAAAAAGTTTTCCTACAGTTCCAAGTTTGGAAAAATATGAAAACCCTCCCATTCTATTTTTAAACTGGCAAATTTTTTTTTGTTTTTTTTGGGCCACACCCATTTGATGCTCAGGGGTTACTCCTGGCTAAGCACTCAGAAATTGCCCCTGGCTTGGGGGACCATATGGGACGCCGGGGGATCGAACCGCGGTCCTTACCTCTAGCGCCACCTCACCAGCCCCTAAACTGACACATTTAAACAAGTAACAATCAGAAACCTCTAGATCTGCATATGTGACAAAAGACTTCAAATTTATAAATGGTTTCCCTTTAAGATAATTCAGCAGAAAAATTAAAGCAGCTCTTGTAATATGTTTATCAGATATTACATAATAACATAAACATGATGGGGACTAGTGTCAAAGTCATGACCTTTTAAGCTCATAAGAAGCATAGAACTTGGGGGAAAAATATAATCAGTGCCAATGACCCCAACATAGACAGTAGTTCCCTTGAAAGTCAGATTGCTTCTTGCCATGCCTGTCAGAATTGGTAGGGACTCACCTACATGTACTCAGGGCTTACTCCTGCCTCTGTGCCTCAGGGATCACTCCTGGAAGGCTCATGGAACCACAGAGGGTGCTGGCAACCAAATCTGGTTGGCTTCTTGTAAAGCAGTCACCTGCCCCACTGTACTATCACTCCGGCCTACTGTGGAGTTTTAACTGGAGCCAGTTAAACTGGAAGCAATAAGGAAAAATTCACAATGGCCCAAATTATTCATACTGTATATAATGACCCACCTTGAGTCATGAAATCAATAAAGTGAGACATAAAAACTGAAATTTTAAACAATAGCAGGGCCATTTTGTCTTGGGAAGAGAATGTGTTATTTTGTAAATAATTGGTCTCACTTATAAACAGGTATAGATAGGTATGTGATTATATTGACCCAAGGGCTTAATCTAGAATAGTGGCAGTGAAAACAAACTAAGAAATAAATGCAATTGTCATTTTTGAGGGAAGAATTGACAGGCTTTATGATTAATTGCTAAAGGCAGGCTGGTTAGAGAAGGAAAAAAAGGAGAGATTCAAAGGAATTTTCAGAGTTATACTATCATTAATAAATCTACTGTGAGCTCATTTTTTTTTGCTCAGGGTGACAGTAAGCTAGAAACTGGAGGTTAATTTCTAAGGCATAGGTTCCTATGAGAATTTCCCTATTCCCTATGAGGGCTGTGATTTAAAAATATTTGGCAAATTGGGCTGGAGGGATAACACAACGGTAGGGCGTTTGCCTTGCACACAGCCAAACCAGGATGGATGGTGGTTCGAATCCTGGCATCCCACATGGTCCCCTATGTCTGTCAGGAGTGATTTCTGAGCATAGAGCAGCCCTGACTGCAGGTGTGAACCCCCCCAAACTGATATAAGAAAATAATTTGGTGTTGGCCTTTTTTAATAATGTTCACATCACATGATGTTTAAACATCCTTTATCACCATAGAACTAGATTTTTTATTGTTGTAGTCTCTGTTACACACTTTTTTGGGGAGAGGAAGCAGTATATAAACCTTTTTATACACACAAATTAAATTATTCTAACATTTTTATAAGAAAAATCTGTTGGAAAAGTTGCATAGAAAACCACCAAGTTCAGTAACACAGTAACACAGAAGGCTCAGCTAACACCAACCACAGCTAGCAATTCCCGAATGACATTAGTAACTTCATTGAGAGATAGAGCAATCATAGCATATTGATGCTGATTGATCTAAGTTTTGATAGTTCCATTTGCCTATGTATTATACCTAACCATGTGATATAAATTTGTGTCAGCAAGAAGGCAGGCTGAGATGATGGGTGGAGATATTAGTGGAGGAAAAGTCATTTTGATGGTGGGATTAATGTTAAACACTCAATGCCTGAAACAACTGTATTATGAACGACTTGTAAATTGTGGTGTTCTAATCAAAATTTGAAATAAATAAATGTAACTAAAAATAAAATTTTATAAGAAAAAAAAAGAATCTAGGAGATAAAAAAGCTCTCTTAAACATTCTGTCTCACAAATGCACACAATGGAAAGCAAATTATTTTTGCACTAAATATGAAGAGCAAGGTTTATAGTAAATTAGTGCCGACTTGTAGATTATAATTGGTAGCTTATTTTTAAAGAAAAGTAGCTTTAATAAACAAGATCACTAGAACACAAAAATTTATTCAGAAGCCATAAAGCTTTAATGTTAACATTTTTTAAATGATAATGCCATTAAAGTTACCAGGTGTTTTTGTTGCTTTAGCTTCATATTTTACATACCTTTTAAAAAATTTTAGGAAAGTTTAGCAATGGATGTATGAAGTTTCACTTATGCAAATGATAAGCCTTAGCTAATCTTAGCCAACTTTTCATTAAAAATTTGGACTTATAGGTGACCATCATAAAATAATATTTGCTCAGCTTTGTAAATTTGATTTTACAACAAAAGCTATCTTGGTATTTATGTTGAACTGATGGAAAAATTGGGCTGTAGAATTTATTGAACAAGAATAATTCAAACAATGAGCTGGGTGACATTTTTTTCTGTCTCTCCTCTTGGCTGAACTTTTGTGAAACTTCCTTTCCTCACCACGACCAGATTGACTTTTGCTGACTTTCCTCTCTGCTCAAGAGAAAAATGCTCCATTAGGCTCTATGGCAAAGTGGAAAAGAAGGGAGTTGCCCCCCTCCACACTCTTTGCAAGTGACTTTCCTCCCACCTCTGTGTGTATCATTTCTTCTTTTAAGTTAATTTGTGGGTTTGAGTGGGCTCCTGTCACCAGGTACTCCAAGACCTGTAAAGTCCACATCCATTCCTTCATCTCCTCTCATTATCACGCCTGAATATGTTACCTAAACTTCTTTTCTACTTTCCTTTTTAAATCCTTTCCTAATACCATTTTCAATGGTTTTCTTAGTGTTTCTGCTCTAAAAATTAATCGCCTGTCTTTAAAGATTAAATGTATTTTTCTTTTGTTGTAAATTTTATGTGAAATAAGTTAAGAGCACAGTGTTCATCTGTACAGTTCTTAAAATAAATGATAAGTAATTATGAAAATTGGTTTCTTGTGGCTTACTGTACTCAGTCTCCCACAATAAGGATTTTGCACGCTCCAAGTAGAAAGACAATAAAATTGGCCAGGAAATAACCATATTTTATATCACAAAACTAACATACTGGGTTTAACTAGACTATATTAAATTGGCTCAAATTGGTAGAAACTATTATTATTGAATATGCTCTTCCTATAATTTGCACTAGTTTGTTTTTGGACTTAGTTAATTAAATTAAACCCATAAGTTGATCAGCTTTCTCTAATCCATTATCCATTTTCATACCTGCTATAATTTAAGTCATTCCATGTGTTTTATTTTGATGCTGTTGTGTGTTCTCTTACTTCATCCCAGTCAGTCGAACTGTACTGTCTTCCATAGGTTATCCTTCCCTTCAAGTGGAACTGGAAACTCCCACAGGGTTGCACTATACACCACCCACCCCTTTCCAGCAAGATGATTATTTTAGTGATCTCTCTAGCACAGAATCTCCCTTTAGAAGTCCTAGCACACTGAGTGAAAGGCTAGTTTCTTCCCAGAGAAACTTAGAGTATCCAGCAGATGGACCTCCAGTTGTAACTGCAGAAGACACTTCCTTAGAAGACAGCAAACTCGAAGACTCCGTGCCTTTCACAGAAATTTCTGACCCAGTGGACCTAGCCGAGAGCCACTTGGAGAATGTCTGCCTAAGTGAGTATCCTCGATACCTCGGAAGTGTGACTGAGTCCCCCCAAAGTACTCAGTCAGCAGAGCCACTGAGACAGACTAGAAAGTTAGGAGTCAGCTCTGAGCAGCCAGAGAAAGGAAAATCTGGTCCTGATGAGGAGATGACGGAAGAAAAACTCAAATCTCTCTTGGAGGACATTCGTCTTGAAGAAGGAGTAGAGGCTGAGGAGATGACAGAAGAAAAAGTGCAGGCTATTCTAAAGCGGGTGCAGCAAGCAGAACTGGAAATGTCTTCAATTACAGGTTGGCAGAACGAGACGTCAAGTGGAAACCCCGAGTCCCCCACTCAAGTTCGAAGACTAACTGGTGGGTTGCTAGATCTACTGGATGACAGGTACGGCTGTTTCCGAAAAAGAATTATGACATGAAGGTAGCATGTTTTCTAAATTCCAGTTTAGGGGCAAAACTTATCTTAAAGGGACATTGGAGCATTCTGATCAGGAAAAGGTACAATGAAATTCAAACATCATTATTAAAATTATTGATAACCTTTTCCATAAGTGCAAAGGTTTATAGGTTTACATGTCCAAGTCTTTAAATACAGTTTTTTGGTTTTGTTTTGGTTTAGTTTGGTTCTTTTTTTTGGGGGGGGGCATACCCGGTGATGCTCAGGGGTTACTCCTGGCTCTGCCCTCAGAAATGGCTCCTGGCTCGGGGTACCATATGGGACACTGGGAATTGAACTGAGGTCCATCCTGGGTCATCTGCATGCAAGGCAAATGCGCTACCACTGTGCTATCCTCTGGCCCCTTTAAGTACAGTTGTTTTTGTTTTGTATTGTTTTTTGTTTTTTTATTTTTTATAATTTTTATTTTAATCATAGTGGCTTACATATTGTTCACAGTAATATTTTAGGTACATATTAACATTGAATCAGGGGAATTTTGTTTGGTTTTTTTAAATCAGTACAATTCTGTTACCTAGCAATAGCAGACACTAAAATTAAAATTTGTTGTATATACTTTTCATTTGTTATGTTTAGTTTTAGGAGCCACACCCAGCAGCACTCAGGGCCTACTCTGGGCTCTGTGCTTAGAAATCGCTCCTGGTAGGCTAAGGGGGCCATATGGATGCCAGGGATTAAACCCAGGTTTATCACACATCGGCCTCATGCAAGACAAACACCCTGCCACTGTGCTATCACTCCGGCTCCATGTTGTATATACTTTTTAATTTGTTTTTGGGGCATGCCCATCAATGCTTGAGGACCATTAGGGTGGTTGAACCTGGGTCAGCCACATGCAAGGCAAATGTCCTACCTGCTGTATTATTTCTCCAACTTCTGTTTCATATACTTCTTTAAAATTTCAGTGTATAGGAGCAAAATGTCACTTATCTTTTTCCTGTTAAAAAATGCACTTTATGGGGCCGGAGAGATAGCATGGAGGTAAGGTGTTTGCCTTTCATGCAGGAGGTCATTGGTTCGAATCCCGGAATCCCATATGGTCCCCTGAGCCTGCCAGGAGCGATTTCTGAGCCTGGAGCCAGGAGTAACCCCTGAGCACTGCTGGGTGTGACCCCAAAACTAAAAAAAACAAAAATGCATTTTATAACCTTTCTAAATGAAAAGCTTTTTTATATCACTTGTAACATGGCATAAATCAATTTTAGTCTATATAATATTGCTGTGATATAAATTTGTTCATAGCTAAAACAGTTTTAGTACAATGAAAGATCAGAGTCTGTGTCCTGTGGACATGTTCAAATCCTACCACCATGAGATCTATATTGTGAAAGAACGTTACTAGACCAGGAGGTAGCTTAAAAGCCTAGAGTGCATTCTTAAGGGGTGGATTCAGTCCACAGTGCTAATGACCACTTGGAACTGAACCTCAAGCTCCACTCCTTCCCTGTTGTAATCAAACAGGATTATTGATTAAAAAGAAAATCTAGACTCTAGATTCTAGAGCATGCCTACCAGATGACTGGTGCAAACACTCTGGGTAATTGTTGCCATTATTTTACTTTATTAGCAACTAATAAACTACAGCTGAAAACTTCAGCTGGTTATTTCACAATACTATTTAGTATTTTTTTTCCTTGTAATAAATTTCTTTTTTTTTTAACTTAATTGATGGTTGCTTTCTGACCCACACCCAGTGGTACTCAGGGGTTCCTCCTGGCTCTGCACTCAGGCAGGCTGGGGGACCATATGGGACACCAGGAATTGAACCAGGTCCCTCCCAGGTTGGCCGCATTCAAGGCAAACACCCTACTGCTGTGCTATCTCTCTAGCCCCTGTAATAAAGTTCTGATAAATAAAACTTCCCAAAGAAAGAGTTCACAAAACTCTTTTGGAAGAGTGGTATTATCAAGCCAGAATGACATTTCAAGGATAAGAGACAATGTAAATACAGGGACCAGAGTCTGATCATGTGACCCCCCCCCCCATACATTACTGACCTAGACAGTGCAATGTGGCTGAGGTCAAGCACTGATCCTTCCAGCTTGACTGTGGGATAGCAGAAAATTGGTCCCTGGGACACTGTTCAAGGAGCCCCTATTCTCTCTTTAAAAATAAAAAGCATGATGGCAGAATTTATTATTGAAAATATATACAAGGATTAGTATGTGGGTATACCTGAAATATCTCATCATAGGACTTAATTTTATTCTTTGTCAACAGTGTTTTCCCTGGCAACATGAAACCATTTATAACCTCTGTCATATTGGTAGTTCTGTATTTTGGGGCTTGTTCATAAAACCTTTGGGGATTTTTTTTTCCTATTTCTAAGTAATTATAGAATAAAAAACATGCAAATGATTATTGCAGTTGTTAGCCAGATAAGGAGGTGCTCTGGCATCCCAGCATGTCATCAGCACAGCCACCTAGGATAGCCCTACCACCCCTCATCGACCCCAGTTTAATATCAGTTGCCATAATTTTTTTCTTTTTTTTTTCTTTTTTTTTTTTGGGGGGGGCCACACCCGGCGGTGCTCAGGGGTTACTCCTGGCTGTCTGCTCAGAAATAGCTCCTGGCAGGCACGGGGGACCATATGGGACACCGGGATTCGAACCAACCACCTTTGGTCCTGGATCGGCTGCTTGCAAGGCAAACGCCGCTGTGCTATCTCTCCGGGCCCGCCATAATTTTTTTCATAGCTTTCTACTTTATGCCTTGAAAGGTAGTTGAAAACCTGACTGTAACTGTTTAGAGAGCTTCTAAAGTCCCCAAGGGGTTGGAGTGTCCCATCGTATTGTAAACTTCTCCTTTTTAACCTCTTGTAGCCCTGACCAGTGTAGAGATCCCATTACTTCATATCTCAAAGGAGAACCTGGAAAATTTGAAGCCAATGGAAGCCATACAGAAGTCTCTCCAGACGCAAAGACGAAACCCTACTTTGCCGAATCCCCAAATGACATAGGGAAACAGAGCACGAAGGAAACTCTAAAACCAAAATTACATGGATCGGGTCACATTGAGGAGCAAGCGTCATCGTCACTAACAGCCTATCAAAAATCTGCAGAAGAAACCAGCAAGTTTGTCATCGAAGAGCCTAAACCCTGTGTGCCTGTCAGTATGAAAAAAATGAGTAGGACTTCTCCTGCAGATGGCAAGCCAAGACTGAACCTCCATGAAGAAGAGGGGTCCAGTGGGTCTGAACCTAAGGTATGTTGCCATGTTGTCACTGCACGGAAATGCCCAGGTTTCACTTCTTCCAATGAATCTTGTACCATTGCCCTTGAGGTTCTTTTTTTCTTTCCAATTTTATAAATGTATGATTAAAAAATGGTAACACTCATTGGGGAAGGTAAAGAAGGTACGAAGTAAAGCTTATTCTCGCTGTTCATGTCTTCATCAGGTAAGAAAAATAATAAGCATCACTCTTGCTAATTTTTTTTAGACTGAGCAAAACTTTAGGGATTATGTAACTAGCATAAAGTACAAGATGAATTGTATCTGAAATTTGCATTTCCGAGCTTTCAATCCAGTCTTTTTTATGGAAGATAATGATTTTGACCCTTTCTGGCTCTTCTGCATCAGTTCTTCTTAGAGTCTATTATGGTACTGTGCTCTGAAATTAAGTTTTAAAATTTGAAGAATTAAGGCTAATGAGGTGGGTCTGTATGTGTGTTTGAACCGCTGTCAATTGGAAGCATTTAGAAATTTAAAGTTAGAAGTGTAGTTCTATACTTAAGATAGCTATGTTAATGTTCATTTTAATCTCAAACACACCTGCTGTTATATTCTTTGTTGCTTACTCTTTGAACTTATGTTTTTGTGGTACCATCCAAAAGATTTTCTTTTATTCTTTCAGTATTTAAACTTTTGAAATATCTGAACCTGGTAAATGAAAATGTGGCTCGAGTGTATATAAGAAAAAAGAAACTAATTTCTTACATTTTCCACTGCTTTTTGTTCCCAAATGTTGTATTGTTTCATGAACTGTACAGAAGACAGCTTGTGAGTAATACTAGTCTTTGGAATAGTCACACTTAGTTTCCTCTCGAATGTACCCACTTAAGTAACTATTGTAGATGGGGGCAGGACATGTATTTTGTAAAAGAAATAAGTCCATGAATAATCTGAAATTATTTAAATTTTTAAATTTTTTTTTTAGAAAACTTAAACTCTGAGTCTTTCAGATTAGTTATCAGTTTAACTAGTAATTCTATCCTTTCCTTTTCCCTTCGTCAAACTATCTTTTGGCCATTTTCTCATTATTAGGAGAAACAGTAAAATTCTTAGACTTCTCTTGTTTCTTCTCCGACAAGTTTAGTTCTGGATATTGTGATGATTTGGGATAGTATGTTTTTTTGTTTTTTGTTTTTTTGTTTGTTTGTTTGTTTTTGTGGTTTTTGGGTCACACCCAGCAGTGCTCAGGGGTTATTCCTGGCTCCATACTCAGAAATTGCTCCTGGCAGGCACACGGGGGACCATATGGGACACCGGGATTCGAACTGATGACCTTCTGCATGAAAGGCAAACGCATTACCTTCATGCTATCTCTCCAGCCCCAGTATGTTCTCTTTTAAAGTGAGTTTCCTTTGAATCAGTCATTTTGTCATTTTTTTCTTTCCACTGTGTCATTTTAACTGACAACTTATTCTATAAAAGTCAGGAGAAATGTTTAGAAATCAAGTTGTTGCTTTGTGTACATTTACACACATATGAGCTATGGGAGAAGACATACTGGGACTCTTGAAGACAAGTATCAGCCTTGAATGGAAACTCAGTTCATCGGTAATAGAAAATAGTACTGATTAAAAAATGTTTTCAGAGCCAGAGTAATAGTACAGCAGTTAGGGCATTTGCCTTGCATGCAGTCAACACAGGTTCAATCCCCGGCATCCTATATGGTCCCCCAAACTTTCTCAGAACAATTCCTGAGTATAGAGCCAGGAGTAACTCCTGAGCATTGCCAGCTGTGGTCCAATTCTCTCCCTTCCAAAAAAAAAGAAAAGTTTTCATGAATTGGTATGATTTTGAGCTTCTGGTATTGATCACTGATCTACTTCAATGAATGAATGAAGGTTCATGAATATAAAAATTCCTAGTGGACTCAAAAACTCTGGGAGATATGAACCTGATCTCCTTGAAAACCATTCACCATGTATCTTTTGTGGGTAGACCATAGGAGAGAAACAACCAACTGGGTCACTTGGCATGATCTCAGAAAACAGTCCCCGTTTTTTATTTTCTGAAAATCAGGTCAAAAGTTCGGGTGCTGCTTTTACACGGATGACTGCCTGCTGTTACAAGGTAAAATTCTGCTGCTTTTCACTTCTTTTCATGCAGGAAACCATGGCCAGGAGTTGTGAGAAAATTTTATTTATTCCTAGTTCTCTCAACCAAATCTTAGGTAACTCTGAAGAAAAATCCTTATCTCAACTTCTCACTACCCTTCAACCCAAAGAATAGAAACGTAATGTGCAAACAGCCACTTTTTATTTTAAGGGACTGCCTAAGATTTTTAATTGGTTTATAACATAACTGACATGTAGGCTTATTAATGCATTTTTTTGCCTTTGAATTTACCCAAGTGAAAAACTCTCCAATTTAAAGCTTCCTAGATGGACAATTTAGATTAAAAATTTTTTTGTTCTATCCATTCTATTAATTCCTGAATACAACTTAGTAGTTCTCTGAATAGTAGATAACCTAGCAGCCAATAATGTTGCTTTGTCCTATTTCCATATTCCATATTCACATTCTATGAAACATTCCTTTTCTGTTTTGATTTCTTACCAGTTCTTAATTGCTTCAGTTAAGCAATTGCTTAATTGCTTTAGTTCTTAAAATACAAGACTTTTCACATTTTCTGTCTTTAGAGTATGTGCCAATAAAAATCCCTGTATATAAATAAAGATGACAAATTAAGAGGATATAAATTTGTTTTAAAGAAATCTTTTAAGGGGCCGGCAAGGTGGTGCTAGAGGTAAGGTGTCTGCCTTACAAGCGCTAGCCAAGGAAGGACTGCAGTTTGATCCCCCGGCGTCCCATATGGTCCCGCCAAGCCAGGAGCGATTTCTGAGCACTTAGCCAGGAATAACCCCTGAGCATCAAACTGGTATGGCCTGAAAAAACAAAAAAACAAACAAACAAAAAAAAGAAATCTTTTGAGAAAGATGTCAAAATCCACTGAATTTTTTAGAAAATAATATAGCCCTTTCTATGACCAATTGAAGGGTGACTTGAACTACTGACAAAATTATATGCTCAAATTATAGATTGAAAACTAGTTAAAATTAATATTAATGTTTCTTCAAATTGATTTTAAGGCCAAAAGCTTCTATATGTTATTTGAATAATTTCTCATTTCATTATCTTGACCTTAAATCCATGACTCTACCTAAACTTTTCTTTCACTATTTTAAAAAATATTTTTCACAAATACACACGATATTCCAGAGGGCCAGGTTAGAAGGCAAACAGCAAGTGAAAGTACATTTTTCTTGATTTGTTCTCAGAAGGTCTTTTGTACTGACTGTATGGTAAAAAATGAAATTTAAAAAAAAATGCATTTATCAGGATTGGAGTGAAAGTGATTCGAGTTCCGAGGAAGAACGGAGAGTCACTACCCGAATTACTCGCCGTCGTTTGATTATCAAGGTATTCCCATAACCAAGTTGTTATGGGGCTCTGCTGCAGAAGAAGTTCCTTTCTTGTGCTTTTGAAAGTTCAGCATGTTTGTTAAGCAAGTACTCTGTATGTGTTCTGTACAGTTGAAAGCTTGTAAGAGCAACCCACAGGAAAAAGCCACTTTGCATGGAAGTGGCCTGTCTCTATCTAAGCTTGTGTTTGACCTGTGGCATTTGTGATTTTATTAGAGAATTCTTGGCATTTGCACCCCATTTTTCTTGGGAAAGCTGTTTGTGTGAACAAGCTTCTCTCTTGTAAGAGAATAGTTCATAGTCACTAAAAGATGTCCTGTTGAAGCTTCAGAGGCTCTAGTGAAATGAGATAAAGGAAAAAGAGGAACCATGAGAAGGTTCCCTTTTCTTTTTTTTGGGGGGGTCACACCCAGCAGCTCTCAGGGGTTACTCCTGGCTCCATGCTCAGAAGTCATTCCTGGCATGCTCGGGGGACCATATGGGATGCAGGGATTCAAACCAATGACCTTCTGCATGAAAGGCAAACGCCTTACCTCCATGCTATCTCTCCGACCCCAGGTTCCCTTTTCAAAATAAATTTCTTTCTTAACTATATTCAGAGGTTCAGAGAATCTGGAGTTCCACCCAGGCATGGATGGAACCATCAAAATCTGCCAAAATTTTTTGAAATGATTAAAAATCTAATTTATACAAAATATTAAACTATATTTAAGTATTATAAGCCTTTTTTTTTACTAGAAGTAAAAAATATATATAATCCCACACTATTACAGCACAATTGAACACTATGACTAATGGTGTTCTTAATTTTCACCACAAAGGAATTTGGAAAACTTTACCTCACTTATGGTGAGGTCCAGCAGGTCTGCCACTGTCGTCATTCTGTGTCTTGAATTCTTCTTTGATGTTAGGATCATTGACCACAAAGAATCAAGAAGACATTTTAAACACTCAGGCTTCTAACTATGACTGTAATAACTGGAGGATTCCTGATTGGCAGCTATAGAGAGAAAGAAGAGAAATATCTATTAAAAGTTGGTTGTCGGGCCCGGAGAGATAGCACAGCGGCGTTTGCCTTGCAAGCAGCCGATCCAGGACCAAAGGTGGTTGGTTCGAATCCCGGTGTCCCATATGGTCCCCTGTGCCTGCCAGGAGCTATTTCTGAGCAGACAGCCAGGAGTCACCCCTGAGCACCGCCGGGTGTGGCCCAAAAACCAAAAAAAAAAAAAAAAAAAAAAAAAAAGTTGGTTGTCAAACTTACTCCTAAATATCAAGAGATTCAACTAACGCCCATGAAGCTGGCTTAGGTATATAGAACTGTAATCCTGTTGCTTGTACTTTCCATGGAGTTCAGATGAAAGAATCTCTGTCTTAGTATAGTTTTTCTAAAACTTAAAATGCTAGAGAATACAGTAAGTCTTTGTAAAACCTTATAGTATTCTCACATCAACCAAAAGTTCAATAGAAGGCTCAGAAAGAATCATTGATCACTTCTTAGAACATTTTACACAGGCAAGTAAAACTTCTTCACATTATCTAGTAAGTATTCAAAGCATGATCCAATTTTCTTAATCAGTTACCCCCTAACATTACCTGGAATTTGTGTAAAAAAATAATTACTGTATTTTTCACTCTATAAGACGCACGTAGATTTTAGATGTTCTCCACTGCACTCAGATTTCAGCTCCAGGCAGCATTTGCTTCATAAGACACACTTTGGGGTGGGGGGAGTGTGCCCTATAGTGTGAAAAATATGGTACTTTTTTAAGGTATTAAAGTCTTATGTTTGCTACTCCTATAACTTATTTTATATAAACTTATTTTATATAAAAAGTAGCTTATTTTATATCATTTAAAAGTACATTTTAAAGTCAAACTTTTAGAGGGAGCATGCAAATACGTTGTCATATTATATGTATGTTTGACATATTTTTGATTCATCCAGATATATCATATCCCTTCTTAGTAGCTAACCATTACAGATGTTGACCATTTTTATAGAAAAGAAAACAAACATATTCCTACAGGATATATCAGAATAACTCTGAAGAATAAAAACATTCAAATTTTCCAACTCAGTGAGAAATATTTCTCCTAAATTTCTAGACATGTGAGTTAGCTTAAAAACAGGTTTTTTAGTTATTTATTCATTTGAACATATATATTAACACTTTTATTAAGAACTTGTTTGAAAGCTCAGCATAATTATGTTATAGGTTTCATAAAGCCAAGTTGTTTGTGTTCTTCCTGAACACCCACTTTTTTTTTTTTTTTTTTTTTTTTTTTTTGGT